>NC_133657.1:113778314-114143347 GCF_009905375.1 Apium graveolens
ACAATTCCCAGCTCCTGGTACACCTCAGCAAAATGGTGTTGTTGAGAGGAAAAACAGAACCTTAATTGAAGCTGGAAGAACTCTCTTAGAAGAAGCAAAACAATCGACTTACTTCTGGGCAGAAGTAGTAAACACATCATGTTATTCTCAGAATGTCACTCTGATAAATAGACATGGTGTTACTCCTTATCAAATGCTAAAAGAAAAGAAGCCTATTCTTAAACATATTCATGTATTTGGATGTAAGTGCTTTATTTTGAGAACTCATACTGATCAGCTTTGAAAGTTTGAATCAAAGGCCGATGAAGGAATCTTTGTTGGATACTCACCATCAAAAGCTTACAGAGTGTTCAATCTAAGAACACACATTGTAGTAGTCTCCATCAATGTATCTTTTGATGATAAGAAGATTCCTGGTTTTGAAGAAGACACTCATGAAAGTTTAATCTTTGCAAATGAAAAGGCATTGTTGGAATCTTGATCAAACTCTAATGAACTGTCAAATCCTGATGATCCAAATCCTGACACTCCTTCAGATTCTGAAGATAATCATTATACTAATGAACCTGCATACATTGAGGGGGAGCAACAACAAGGTTCAGCTAATGGTACTAACATTGAAGAATCAACTCAAAGTTCTTCTCAATCTTTTCATTCAGAATCCAATGTTGATTCAATATAAGATGGACATGATTCAAGTCCCAAAACTTCATCAGGAGATAACATCACAGATTCAGGGGGAGCTTCAAATGCATTTGATGAGGCATATAATTCAGGGGGAGCATTAGCTCCAGAAGGGCACTTCCTAGTGCCAGAAAATGGACTAAAGATTATACTCCTAATATGATCATTGGAGATCCTGGTGAAGGTGTACTCAAGGATGCAGATTGGGTCATGGCTATGGAAGAAGAGTTGAATGAGTTCGAAAGAAATGAAGTGTGGAACTGGTGCCTAGACCTAAAAACAGGTCAATTGTAGGCACAGAGTGGGTCTTCAGAAATAAGACTGATTCTGATGGAACAATTATCAGAAACAAGGCAAGATTGGTGGCTAAAGGATATTCTTAATATGAAGGTATTGACTATGATGAAATATTTGCTCCTGTTGCTAAGCTGGAAGCAATCAGAATTTTCTTGGCATATGCTGCACACAAGAAATTTAAAGTCTTTCAGATTAATGTCAAGAGTGCATTTCTCAATGGAGAACTTGAAGAGGAAGTCTATGTTGAACAGCCACCAGGTTTTGTGGATCCCAAACATCCTGATTATGTTTATAGACTTGAGAAAGCACTATGGACTAAAGCAAGCACCTAGGGCATGGTATGAGACTCTTGCTCAATTTCTGCTGGAAAGTGGATTCAAAAGAGGTACAATAGATAAAAATTTATTTTATCTGAATCAAGGTAAAGATCTGCTTTTAGTTCAAATTTATGTGGATGATATCATTTTTGGATCAACTAATCAAAAACTGTGTGATAAGTTCTCAAAGTTGATGCAATCAAGATATCAAATAAGCATGATGGGAGAGATGAGTTACTTCTTATGATTGTAAATTAAACAGACTGATAATGATATCTATATTAATCAGTCAAACTACACAAAGAATCTGCTGAAAAGGTTTAATATGCAAGACAGTGCAACTGCAACTACTCCAATGGCAATTGCTACAAAGCTTGATCCTCATAAAGGTACAACAGTTAATGTCTCAAATTACAGAGGTATGAGTGGTTCTCTATTGTACCTAACAGCTAGTAGGCCAGACATTATGTTTTCCACCTGTTTATGTGCAAGATTTTAGGCAAATCCAAGGGAGCCACATCTTATTGCAGTAAAGAGAATTTTCAAATACCTCAAGGGTACTGTATCACTTGGTCTCTGGTATGCAAGGTGTAACACCCCCAAATCCGGGGTCGGGGATCCGGGTTGTCACGAGTTCCATTTCCCTTAATAACACCCAATCTTAATAAACAATCAACTACTCTGTACTGTGACCCCACAATAAACACACACACCACAAGTTATAGTCTCAGAGATGAATATCCAAAAATAACACGAGTCATTTTATTCCAAAATTATATGCCATTACACCTTAAAAGGGTTTATGAATAAATTTACATTTCTTTGCCATTATTACAATTGATAAAGATACATAAGTCTGGTACATCAAAAGTTGAAAGCCTAGCCTATTGGTAGTTCCTACCTCAGCTACAGCGACATCAACACCTATAGGAAACTGCGGAACATTTCCTATCCGCTCGCGAATTGGGAGCTTGGTCCTGTTTATCTTGTCTATCTGATGTTGTGTGATGAAAGAAGAAAGCAAGGGTGAGCAACAAGCCCACCGAAATAATATGTATAATAATTAACAATATATGAGCATTCTCATAGTACTCACGAAAGTCTTGATCAAGAAAAAATGAACCAAGCTGATATCTTAATGCGATGAAGTCGCAAAATATTTAGTATATATACATATATACTTTTCAAAATCTTGGAAGTCCTCTTCCATACATAATACACACAGAGTTCCAGTGTATAACTGTATAAAAATATCTTTGCAAGGTGATCTCATATATCTAACCTTGTCTCAACGTTTTTCTGAAACCTTTGTCTTTCATAAGACAATCACTAACTAGATATAAGTTTAAAAGATGAAGTTACAAGATACTCCAATATACTTATATCTTTTCCGAATACTACTTGAACTACCACCGTTCAATGTATAAATAGTTCATCCCATAGATTAAGCTACAAGACACAACTTGTATAGAATCAATCTTTAAAATATCATCAAAATAAAATGAAGTTATGAGATACTTCATTTGATGCAAACATCATTTTGAAAACTTGACCCTTCCAACACTCAACAATCGCCCAACCGTAGCCTTTCTATCGAAGTGCTCTGGGTAGTGTTACAGAAATATCCAATTGGATGATGAACTCATTACGGGAGTTTGTCGCGCCAGGAAGACCACTTACGATGATCAGTCGCAGTAGTACAACCCCACCATTTTCTACATGTAGAGGAGAACCTGTCGGATTTACTTGTCAACCGAACACTGGACTCCTAAGGAATGTACCGTCTTAGCGGAACTTCCAGGCCATTTGGGCCAATATAATAAGGCTGGGCCGGCGCCACTCGACCACTTACGCCACTTCTAGTTCAGATGAAATCCATGACTCTGAAACGTAAAGCTCGTCCCCACTTTCCCCAAGTAGAAACTTGTTGATACGGCTCCACCAAGAAGTCGTATCTAGTTGGAAAGGAAAACTCACTGATATTTCCCAGGCGATGCCTGTTAATGGATTAACTTGTTCCAAGAATTTTACTTCCCGAGTATTGGGTAAGTAATCAAAAACTCTTTTATCAAGACAGCAACCTTGTTGCGAATATAAAACATACCATAGAGCCGGATCCCTCAGGTTTTAAGCGAGTATTTAAATCCCCTTCGAAAGGAGGATCTTAAAAATAAAAATGAGTTTTGGGATCCGCTCTAACTTTTAAAATCATTTTGAAGACTCGCAAAACATTTTTAAGAATGTTTGGAGTGATGCTGATTTAATAAGATAAATCAGTCCCAATATATTAGAAAATATCTGAATATTATTATTTAAATAATATTCCCATAAAGAATAATCTTTATAAAAATAATTGAAGTAGAAGTTGTAAAACTTATACTTGAAATGAATATTAAATAACCAAAGATATACTTATACGAAAGTACTATCTTTATTTGAATAATCAAAAGTAAGTTTGATTATTGACACATTATTCTTTAATAAAATAAAGAATAATAATTAGTAAATAATCAGAGTCATAAGTCCTCGAATGAATATTCAAAATAATATTCATTAATAAAATAAACGGAGTCATAAGCCCTCGAATGAATATTCAAAATAATATTCATTAATAAAATAAATTTATCGAATAAACCTTATTCGAATAATAGTTTTAAAAACTATTCATATATATATATATAAATATATATATATATATATATTATACTCGGGAGCATCGACTCCCGGTTTTAGAAAAATGTTTACCTTTGGGTCCCCTATATTAAGGGTATATGCAATTTGCCGCTTATCTCTAGCATAGGTATTATCAACTGAAATAACAGATATATGAATCAAGAATACGAAACAAGCATGCATATATACCATATCACATGCTACAATATATCGCAAGAATTTGCTAATAACAATCATGCATCTATCACAAGATAATGCATATACAAAAGTATACATCACCACAACAGTATAACGGGTAGATAACTTGCCTGAGCGACTGGGGGTTACAAATGGCTTGGGACGAGTCTGGTAACCTATAAACAACATATAAGTTGGAATTAAACCCCAGTCACTTATCAATCTATACTTTAACCAATTTAGACTCTAACGCTCGCTTTGCGCTTACTGATTCTCTTAAGTCGCTCGAGTACCCTCGGCTCCACCATTTTTAATAAATCAACCATTACGAGTTTTAAGGCGATTCTTTCGCGAGTGTCTTACCAACTGCCTAATACACTTTAAATAATTGTTTCATACTCCAATTAGTCCTTTTAGGTCTTTAACCTATGTTTCAAAGTAAGGCAAGGGGTAATGATTCATTCACGAAACGTCGTTACTTAAAACGGTCGTTTCTCCTAAACCGTACATCGGAATCAAACGAACTACATATCAAAACGAAGCTCGTAACATGAACTATCTAATCATGGCAATGGTCAAAACCTAAAAGTGAGTTCAAGGGTTCTGATGTTAAGAACAAAAACAGTCTACGGTAAATCGGGCATTACGACGACATTGTTTACGTGATTTCCCAAAATTTTACCAAACCAATTCAACACCAAACCATCACCAATCAATCCCAATACAACCATATGACAATATCACAAATCAACCACTTTAAACCATTTAAACCAAGCCCAAATCATACCATGAATCATCAAGAACAACTAGTGCTACTCTTAACTTCCAAAATCAACAAAAACACTTAACAACTAAGATCTCAACATGACAAAGCAACTACTACACTTAATCTATAATTCCATCATCATAATCATTTATACCAAACAACTTAATGCTAAGATAATTTAGAGTTATACCTTCCTTGAAGCTTTTAATCAATGAAAGATCCTTAGAATGCCCATGGAAGCCTTGATCTATGCTTAAGCTACCTTGAACTTTCATAAAAAAATCAAGAAAACCAAAGTTATTTCTTGAAGGTTACTATTCACCATCTTCTTCCTTGATTTATTGGAAGAGATTGTGAAGGAATTAGAAGGTTAAACTCATGGGATAGCTATATCTATGTATAAGGAACCTTAGATAATTACCTCTTGATTTAACAGAGCTTGGATCTTGGTTTTGGATTTTTCTTTCCTTTGAAAATGAAAAAGCCGAGAGCTTGATGAAGAAATGAGATAGCTTTTTGTTTTTTTTTGTGAAAATGAAATGTTTTGGCTTGGTTGGTTGTTTTTTTGATTTGTTTTGTTTTGTTTTCTTACCTTTTACCATGGTAACTTTTGTGTGGTTCTAAATCAACCAACAACATACTTGTTTTGATCATGCTTATGTTACAATGTGATGTCACCCTCCCACCTTTGTCCTCTTCTCATTGGTTTGATGACATCATCCCCACTAATCTCTTTGATTAGCTTCTAATTACTTGGCTAATGACCGCTGATCTGTTATACGGTTCGCTTAACTTTCGTTTTCGTTTATCGTTTGAAGGATCATACCTGGGATCTTATTACTTGGGTTCCCTTACCCTTTCTCAATACATTATATTCCTTTTATGATCCTCTCTTACAATCCTTGAATTTAAATCCTTTTTATCCTGTTACCTTATACTCAATTCTTTCGATATCTGGTGGATTTTCGGGAAAAATCAAAGTGTTCGAATTTGGATTCTAACGATCTTTACATACACTTATATCCCATATAAAGTACTAATAAGATCTCAGAATAACAATAGAGGAACCCCTACATAGTGTGGCATGAGAAGTTTTCTTATTCAGCAAAATCACTATTCATAAGGGTTTCAAAAATTCCAAAATTTGGGGTTATTACAGTCTCCCCTCCTTAAAAGGATTCCGTCCCGGAATCAGATAGAAAATGAATAGGGATACTCTCTTAACATTGCACTTTCTAACTCTCGAGTAAATTTTCCCACATTGTGGTTCTTCCATCAAACTCTGAATAGTTTGATAACCCTTCTCCTAAGCACTTGTTCCTTTTTCAATCTATAACCCTTCCTGGTTGCTCCATATAGGTTACGTCTGGTTGCATGTCTAGGCGCTCATATGCTCCTATTTATCTGGCATCTGAATTACACTTCCTTAACATTGATACGTGAAACACGTTATGACTTGCTACATGTTCGGGGGTAGGGCTAGCTCATATGCTAACTCCCCAATACTTCTTAATATATCCAAGGGTCCAACAATTTGTGGACTTAGCTTTCATTTCTTTCTGAACCTCATCAATCCTTTCCAAGGGAATACCTATAACAACACTAGGTCCCCTATTTCATACTCTTTGTCCTTTCGAGTCAAATCAGCATACTTCGTGTTCCCATCTTAGGCTACTACCAGCCATCCTCTGATTAAATCTATTATATCCTTGGTCCTTTGGACCACTGCTGGTCTGAGCATCTTGCGCTCTACAACTTCATCCTAACATAAGGGGGATCGACATTGTCTTCCCTCAAAGATCTCATAAGATGACATCTCGATACCTGACATACGATCTATTATCGTGAGAAAACTCAACCCGCGTTAAATGATCATTCCAAATTCTTTCAAGTCTATTGCACAGACTCTCATTATAGCTTTTAGCATTTGAGTTTTTGCTTCTCAATACCTATTCTTTTCCAGTTCGTAATCGCTACTACCTTCCGTTCCTAATATTATACTGGTTATATTCTTGCTCGTTAGCATTCTATAACCTTTTAATAACCACGTCAACCTTAGTATCACGAATGTGTTTCCATTCCGAATACCACCATAACTTTACTACTCCTTTTTCAGCTGTTTCTATTTTCCAAAGTTTGATCAATCATATAGAAGTAAAGGAATTTGTTGAGAGGTCACTATGATCATGAACACTTGTTCTATTGCATAGTTAGTACAGAAGGTGGCCAGCCTTTAGTACTTGACAAGCAATTAAACAACATGTGGTATCCTACTAGGCTTCTATCACACAGATAGATAGTCATTCGGCAATACCTCCCCTTCTGGAAGGGTTGTTCTTCTCAGCTTATATGAAATGAAAAGGAGAGAAAAGAACGAATTGAAGAGAATTGTATATATATACAATATACTGCCACAAAATACCTGGCTTGGAATCTACCTCTGAATTATAGAGGTTTGTCATAGGAGAACAAAACATATACGTATATCTATCAACATCAAGTATTATAGCATCGAATTTCACATGCCTAAATATTTTTGCTATTCCGTCCATCATTCTATGGACCCATGCTCTTCCTCGAGCTTATACACAATCACCTTTGAAACTCCCTCGACATCGAAAATCGAATCTGGGATCTCATTCTAGACATCATCGTTACTAGAATTCTATGCTTGCACCGCAACCTTTCTCGTATAGTAATACGACTCTCTATTGATAAGAAAGAATAAATATTCAAAAGGTAAATAATCAACCTAGTTTTTCTATCAAAGATAACTTATACGTCAACACGACACGATTAGTGGTACTCAATCTCAACATCCATTCCAATACAACTCTCACGGTTGTAATCAGCTCATTACTCGCAGAATCATTGCTGCATTACTATGGTCCACCACTGACCTACTGCCGTCATTCACTTTCCATGAAATCTTAATACCTAACCATACGGACTCCATACATGTAGTATAGAATTCTTCTAAGGAGTTTACATAATAACCATTCGTAATTCATGAAGAACACTCCTGATCCTGACATACATACATGACATGAAGCATATAAAATTGCAGAAGAGTTTCAATCAAAGCACCGATAGCAGGTTAATACCATTCTTAATCATATACCTTCAATAGAGGACTTAACTCGAAGGTTCGTTTAGTCCTTTTTGAAACATGGTCCTGGATTATTCTTAGGATAGTTCCTTCTAAGATAGATAGCCCGCTCATGGCAATTTTTACGAATTAAACCTTTACCAAACTACTATTACGGTTGGGTATTGCACAGTCATCAGAAGGAATGTCAATCTTCCAAACCATAATACAACCTTCACAGCTTTTACCATCATCGCTGTATTCCTTTGGCACAAGCGCCTATAATTATCCTCTTACCTTTAAAGTGTCGGCCACCTCTTTGGCCTTTCCTGATAGTAAAATTTCCTTACAGTCAATGTCATTTTAACCACCTCCAAATAAATTTTCTACCTCATTTCAATCACTGCTTATGTGAAGATGTTTTCCTTAAAATCTGATGAGTAAAAAAAAATATCACCATTTTTCTATAAGTTATTGCCTCCGTCTTTACAGGTTAATCACTGTCACGACTGACTCTCAATCATACTTAGAACATCTTTTATCTTAGGTCCTAATTGCCCTGAACAATTTCGATCTTTACTGGTTCGATCCATACTTTCTCGTGGTTTAACACATGCCCCACTTGGCATTAATATAATTACGTCACATTTCCTTTATCAAAATTTCTATTCTTGAGAACTTTGAATATTACCTTTTTCCTTGTAAAACCTCTAAGGTTATCCTTGAATCGTTCCTCCTGTATTCCCTAGATACAGGGCATATCAAGATACCATTTATTAATACCAGAATCATTGTCTATATACTTCTAAAAAATTTCTCCACTGATTCTTAAAGGTTGTTGTTACCTTAATCCTTCGTTCCATACTATCAAAACTCATACTGTCCCTTTTAAGGGTGAAATGCCAACCTTCATACATTCCCCTATGGTTCATCTCAAGTTATCGAGGTTCTATCCTTAATTCCTCCTTTAAAAAGGTACTTGCATCCTTCCATGGATAAATCAAGTCATATATCCTTGATAGATTATCTTATTCAATCATTCCCACCTCGATAGTCTATACCAATTTCACAATAACATCTGTATTCATAATGAGGTCAATCAATATGGCCTCCAAAAGATAACAACGGTTATCTACTTTTCTTGCCTGATTCAGTAATGATAACAGGGATGTTCTAGAAGATATTGGTCGTGTTCAATGTGAACCTTTTAGTTCTAACTACTCATTTACCTCTTTTATTTATGTCAACAGTCATCTCAACGTTGGGATATCTTTCATACCTGGCGTCTCCCTTTCTGGGTATCATTTCACATGCGTTACTTACACTTCACATTCTTGAAGGTCACTTCCTTCATCCAATTTTTCTAATTTCTTACTTTCTTGTCTCCTCAGTCCATCCGTGTTTCCTTATTAATCAATCGATCTATCTCAAATTTTCATCGAATACTGTCAACTTCAAGGGAATTAACTATACGTATCGCTTATCCCTTCAAACCTTGAATTTATCTCATGATCAGTCACCATCGCGCTGATGATGACACACTTCTCTATATTTATTGCAAGGGTTTCTTAGGGTTTCCCATACCTAACTCCCTTATCACTTCTCAACTCTATTTCCTTTATATCCCTTTATACTCCTGCCCTTTTTTTAGTCTTTTATTTTCGTTTCCATTACAACCATTTCACGAACCCACTAATCATTGACTTCAAACATCACGTCGTTCTGGGATTCTTGTCCTCCAGACGAATCTTGACAACTTTTACAATCTTAGACTCATAACTCATCATATCCGTCCACCTTTGTTCTGGCTCTTAAAGCTTTTACACTATCTCCATAACCTTGGGATTTACTTTCTCGAATTTTTTTTTCACTGAACTTTAATCAGTTTATTATAATCTCTTGCTCCGTGCCTTCCTTGGCCTTTCACCAGCGGGTGGCCTCTCTCTTAGGAGGGTAAGTGACAAAAACAGTCTTTTGTGATTCGTCAATCATTTAGAACCTCAAATGATTCCTATATTTCCTTTAGCCAGGCTCTTGCCTCGACTGGGTCAACCTGTTCCTTGGAACTCTGAGAGCTTAGCGACTTAAAGGTCATGAAAGAATTTCCTACCGCATTGTTTCCTCAAGGTGGTGGTTGGGGATAATAGTCTAAGTTCTTTTTAGACAGGTCCATGAATTTCCGTATAGGAGTACCGTCTCGGGTCTCCTTTCCTTACTCGACTTTCTGTTTCCTTAGTATGAAATGTTTCATCCTTCTCCCATACTTGGGGTTATCTTATACGTTAAAATCCTCATTTTCCACTCCATTATGTTATGGGTTCCTTCTATCTTGATGGCGACCTCCCTGACTATCACGTTCAGGGTTCGCTCTAAATCTTATTTCTCAAACTAGCTTTCATCTAAGATTTCATCTTTAAGCTCTTGAACATTTGGAACCCAAATTCTGTAGGACTACCTCATTATTCCCTTATCATCTTTCTCGGTATTAATCTTTTTTCTAATTGTTGGCTCTCTGCCTTCATTCATTATTTTTTCTGGCATAATATGTTCTTTTCCGATAATTCGGACTGTATTGCAATCTCAAACATCTTTTCGGTACCAGCTCCGGTTACCTTCACTTCTATTTCCATTTTCTCAAAATCTCTCATAAACTCTCCCAAAGACATTATCATCTTGAGTTTCTCCTTTTTACTAAGGGCATCAGCCACCACATTGGCTTTCCCCGAATGATAAAGAATCTCCCAATCAATATTCTTGATTAGCTCTAACCGCCTCCTCTGGCGTATGTTGAGCTCTTTCTACGTGAAAATGCACTAGAGCACTTATGGCTTAGGTAAATCTCGCACTTCTCTCCATACAAGTAGTGCCTCTAATCTTTAGGGCAAACCTATTGCCACGAGCCCAAGCTCATGGGTGCGGATATCGAATTTTATACTCCCTTAATTTTCTTGACGCGTACGCGAGTACCTTGTTGTGCTGTATAAGAGCACCTTAATTCCTTATGCAAAGCGTCAATACAAATCACAAAATCTCCTTTTTCCATCCGGCAATGCCAACATAGGGGCCGTCACCAACCTTTGCTTCAGTTGTTAAAAGCTTTTCTCATATTTCTCTGTCTATTCAAACTTCTCAGTCTTACGAGTAAGCCGCGTTAAAGGGGCTACTATCTTTACAAACTTGAACGAACCTCTGATAGTGACCGGCCAATTCTACCTCTGGTAGTTGCCCTAACCATGGTCATCAATTCCTCAGTGGTCCTTTATTCATTCTTGTCAGGATCCTTCACAGGATCCTTCTCAGCGATAATCCCTTCTAGGACAACATCCTCAACCGCTACATCCTAAATATGAACATCATCCGGTCCCGTGTTAGGACGCTCTATCGAGTCCACAAACTGATCTCCAATAACTAATAAAACATCATCGCATTGTTGCTCCTCAACCTCAGGGTTCGGAGTCCCGCTACCATCTACGATAATGAACTACGCTTCTATCACGATATTTATAAGGGTTCCCATAAGGGTTTTAACTGTCAGTACTACGTTAGGTAGTCCGACTATGAACTTGGCAAGAGTTCTTATTATCTTAGTGAACTTATTATCGTAACGTCACATCATCTCTGAGGTTTATAACGCTTCGCTCTAATACCATTTTAGTAACACCCCCAAATCCGGGGTCAGGGATCCGGGTTGTCACGAGTTCCATTTCCCTTAATAACACCCAATCTTAATAAACAATAAACTACTCTGTACTGTGACCCCACAATAAACACACACACCACAAGTTATAGTCTCAAAGATGAATATCCAAAAATAACACGAGTCATTTTATTCCAAAATTATATGCCATTACACCTTAAAAGGGTTTCTGAATAAATTTACATTTCTTTGCCATTATTACAATTGATAAAGATACATAAGTCTGGCACATCAAAAGTTGAAAGCCTAGCCTATTGGTAGTTCCTACCTCAGCTACAGCGACATCAACGCCTATAGGAAACTGCAGAACATTTCCTATCCGCTCGCGAATTGGGAGTTTAGTCCTGTTCATCTTGTCTATCTGATGTTGTGTGATTAAAGAAGAAAGCAAGGGTGAGCAACAAGATACCTTAAAATATGAAACCTTTGTCATTCATAAGACAATCATTAACTAGATGTAAGTTTAAAATATGAAGTTACAAGATACTCCAATATACTTATATCTTTTCCGAATACTACTTGAATTACCACCGTTCAATGTATAAATAGTTCATCCCATAGATTAAGCTACAAGACAAAACTTGTATAGAATCAATCTTTAAAATATCATCAAAATAAAATGAAGTTATGAGATACTTCATTTGATGCAAACATCATTTTGAAAACTTGACCCTGCCAACACTCAACAATCGCCCAACCGTAGCCTTTCTATCGAAGTGCTCTGGGTAGTGTTGCAGAAATATCCAATTGGATGATGAACTCATTACGGGAGTTTGTCGCGCCAGGAAGACCACTTACGATGATCAATCGCAGTAGTACAACCCCACCATTTTCTACATGTAGAGGAGAACCTGTCGGATTTACTTGTCAACCGAACACTGGACTCCTAAGGAATGTACCGTCTTAGCGGAACTTCCAGGCCATTTGGGCCAATATAATAAGGCTGGGCCGGCGCCACTCGACCACTTACGCCACTCCTAGTTCAGATAAAATCCATGACTCTGAAACGTAAAGCTCGTCCCCACTTTCCCCAAGTAGAAACTTGTTGATACGGCTCCACCAAGAAGTCGTATCTAGTTGGAAAGGAAAACTCACCGATATTTCCCAGGCGATGCCTGTTAACAAATTAACTTGTTCCAAGAATTTTAATTCCCGAGTATTGGGTAAGTAATCAAAAACTCTTTTATCAAGACAGCAACCTTGTTGCGAATATAAAACATACCACAGAGCCGGATCCCTTAGGTTTTGAGCGAGTATTTAAATCCCCTTCGAAAGGAGGATCTTAAATATAAAAATGAGTTTTGGGATCCGCTCTAACTTTTAAAATCATTTTGAAGACTCGCAAAACATTTTTAAGAATGTTTGGAGTGATGCTGATTTAATAAGATAAATCAGTCCCAATATATTAGAAAATATCTGAATATTATTATTTAAATAATATTTCCATAAAGAATAATCTTTATAAAAATAATTGAAGTAGAAGTTGTAAAACTTATACTTGAAATGAATATTAAATAACCAAAGATATACTTATACGAAAGTACTATCTTTATTTGAATAATCAAAAGTAAGTTTGATTATCGACACATTATTCTTTAATAAAATAAAGAATAATAATTAGTAAATAATCAGAGTCATAAGTCCTCGAATAAATATTCAAAATAATATTCATTAATAAAATAAACGGAGTCATAAGCCCTCGAATGAATATTCAAAATAATATTCATTAATAAAATAAAGTTATCGAATAAACCTTATTCGAATAATAGTTTTAAAAACTATTCATATATATATATATATATAAATATGTATATATATATATATATTATACTCGGGAGCATCGACTCCCGGTTTTAGAAAAATGTTTACCTTTGGGTCCCCTTTATTAAGGGTATATGCAATTTTCCGCTTATCTCTAGCATAGGTATTATCAACTGAAACAACAGATATATGAATCAAGAATACGAAACAAGCATGCATATATACCATATCACATGCTACAATATATCGCAAGAATTTGCAAATAACAATCATGCATCTATCACAAGATAATGTATATACAAAAGTATACATCACCACAACAGTATAACGGGTAGAAAACTTGCCTGAGCGAATGGGGGTTACAAATGGCTTGGGACGAGTTTGGTAACCTATAAACAACATATAAGTTGGAATTAAACCCAAGTCACTTATCAATCTATAGTTTAACCAATTTAGACTCTAACGCTCGCTTTGCGCTTACTGATTCTCTTAAGTCGCTTGAGTACCCTCGGCTCCACCATTTTTAATAAATCAACCATTACGAGTTTTAAGGCGATTCTTTCGCGAGTGTCTTACCAACTGCCTAATACACTTTACATAATTGTTTCATACTCCAATTAGTCCTTTTAGGTCTTTAACCTATGTTTCAAAGTAAGGCGAGGGGTAATGATTCATTCACGAAATGTCGTTACTTAAAACGGTCGTTTCTCCTAAACCGTACATCGGAATCAAATGAACTACATATCAAAACGAAGCTCGTAACATGAACTATCTAATCATGGCAATGGTAAAAACCTAACAGTGAGTTCAAGGGTTCTGATGTTAAGAACAAAAACAGTCTATGGTAAATCGGGCATTACGACGGCTATGTTTACGCGATTTCCCAAAATTTTACCAAACCAATTCAACACCAAACCATCACCAATCAATCACAATACAACCATATGACAATATCACTCATCAACCACTTTAAACCATTTAAACCAAGCCCAAATCATATCATGAATCATCAAGAACAACTAGTGCTACTCTTAACTTCCAAAATCAACAAAAACACTTAACAACTAAGATCTCAACATGACAAAGCAACTACTACACTTAATCTATCATTCCATCATCATAATCATTTATACCAAACAACTTAATGCTAAGATAATTTAGAGTTATACCTTCCTTGAAGCTTTTAATCAATGAAAGATCCTTGGAATGCCCATGGAAGCCTTGATCTATGCTTAAGCTACCTTGAACTTTCATAAAATCCAAGAAAACGAAAGTTATTTCTTGAAGGTTACTATTCACCATCTTCTTCCTCGATTTATTGGAAGAGATTGTGAAGGAATTAGAAGCTTAAACTCATGGGATAGCTATATCTATGTGTAAGTCATATGTCATAGCCTATTTGTATATTCGAGGATTCAACTCAACTCAAATAAGAATGTAATATGTAAATAGTGGATCGACCGTCAGAGAGATCTCGCAAAGTAATATCTATCAAAGGATTCAGAAACAAGGTTCATCTACAGACTTGAGGAGGTAATTCACTGGAAGAAGTTCAAGAAGTTGATCATGCCTCAGTGATATAAATCAAGATCGTAGATTTAATCAAGTGACAGAGATCTCGTCAGAGTATCATTAATTACAAGGATTTAATCTGAAGAAAATCAAAGCGTCAAAGTCAAGACATGAAGAAACGTCACGGAAGTTAGTCACTCATGAACCAGACAGTACATCGAGTGTCAATGTTGAAGTGGCGGAATTGATTCATAATTCTCAGTGATTTTCAGAAGATATTCAGAAGAATGGATGCTGCTCAGGGTTAGTATTAATTCTCTATTAATTAATTAAGTCATATAATTTAATTAAGTAAATAAATTATATCTGCAAAGATTAATTTATTGATTAATTAAATTAATTGATTAATTAATTCAGAATTAATTTTAGGAATTTTCAGAAGTTTAATTGGATTAAATTCAATCTTAAATCAGCAAGACAATTGAAAATGAACTAGCATGACAATCTGGATTGTCATACCGATTGTCATGCCAGTTCAAAAGATTGTCCTACCGATAGTCATGCCAGTTCAAAAGATTGTCCTACCGATAGTCATGCTGGTTCAAACGATTGTCTTGCTAGCTCAAAAGGATAGTCTCACCGATTGTCATACAAGCTTAAAGGATTGTCATTCCAATTCAATTAATTCGGCTGTTGATAAATAGAAGCAGAAGTCATTCAACTCAAAAAATCTCAATCATCCAGAACACAGAAGTCAAGAACAAAGCAGAAAAGAAAAACAAGAAGAAATATTTCATCTTTTCATCTGCATACTTCAAGATTAAATTTCTAGATTGTAAAGTTAAATCCAATCCACTAGAAATCTTTATCTTGCTCTTGTGTAACAATCTAGCGGATCAAAATCCCTAGAACTTAATCTCAAATCGCGTTTAGCATTTGATTCTAATTATTGCAAAAATAGAAAAAGTTCATGTCGAATTTATTCTAGATTTGTGATAATTGATTTGAGATTAATACCTTGTAATCGATACAGTTGTTGTAACACCTTTCAAGTTTCATAATATTTTTATTTAACTTGATTTTTGTTTCACATTTTTTATTCCGCATTTATTCGATTATTTGGTACTGTTTGTATTCAACCCCCCTTCTACAAACACATTGGGACCTAACAATTGGTATCAGAGCCTTCTGATTAACGAACAAATCAAGATCCTAGACTTTTGTGATTTTTCAACTCCTTGAATTTTTATTTATTCAAAAATTCATAATGACTTCACATAAAGTTGGAACCGTTAAAATTCCACAATTTGATAAAGAGAATTATATCATGTGGAAGAAGAAGATGCTATTATTTTTACAAGTTGCAAATCCCAAATATTCAAACTTGTTAAAGAAGGGTATAAAAACTCCGATGGTTATTGAACCGGAGGTAATAATAGATGGTGTGGTGACTACTAAAGCTAGAACCTATCCAAAAGAGCCCGAAGATTTTACTCCTGCTGAGAAGGAAGAAGCCTCCTTGGATGCCAGCCTTCAATTAATATTAATTGATTCCCTTGATCCCTTGATGAACAGACATGTGATGAACTGTAAAAATTCTAAACACATGTGGGAAACTATTGAGGTAATTAATGAAGGCACAGAGGAAGTTTGGGAGAACAAGTTGGAAATCCTAACCTCTGAATATGAACATTTCAAATCAAATCCAGGAGAAGGATTTACTGAAGTGTTTGAGAGGTACAATGCGTTGATCAACAACCTGAACATCAATGGAAAGTATTATTCAATCAGGGAGGTCAACAAAAAGTTCCTTTTAACACTGCCAGCTCATCTTGAACATAGAATCACTGCCATTAGAGATCTGAGTGAGATTTCTTTGGACAGGCTCTATGGAGTGTTAAAAACTTATGAGTTGGAGCAGATTCAACAGAAGGAAGTCTACGGGAAGGATAGAATGGTCAGCACATCTAATGCACTTGTAGCTGAAGGTCAACAACAACAACAATCTCAACAGTTAGAAAGAATGGTACAGTTTTCCAAGGGTGAGGAAAATGAGTTAGTAGCAGAATATGATCCTCCTACTACAAATCAATCAAGTGATGATTTTTATTCCTTGGAAGAGCTGGAGCAATTGGAAGATGAATCAATGGCCCAAATTGTCAAGAGATTCTCCCATGTCAGATTCAGGAGGAATCCCAAGCTTAAGTACAAGTCCAACTACAACAAATTCCAGAAAGGTGGATCTTCATCCTCTAACACCAGCAGTGGTGGGTACAAAACAGGGATAGTTGATCGGAGCACCCTTAGATGCTATAACTGCAATGAGTTGGGACACTTTGCCACAGAATGTAGGAAGCCAAAGCAAGTAAGAAAGAACTCTGAAAGGGCTTATCTGGCAAAGGGAAGAAGCTGGGATGATACTGATAGTGAAGATGAAGAAGAAGGAAATCTTGCTCTTATGGCTATTGATGGAAAAGCTTCATCGTCAAGAATAGAGGTAAAACTTTCTGATGCTGAAATGGTTTATCATCTAAGAGGTAACTTAGATTGTGCACGTCGTGATAATGAACTGTTAAGTTTACAGATCACAGACCTTGAGAAAGAGGTCAATGAATTAAGACTTGTGCACATTAATCAAGACAAATTAAAAGAACAGGTATCTTTTCTAGAGAATAGAGTTGACTGTTATAGAAAACTCGAAACTATTCTCAAAGACAAGATCACCGGTCTTGAGACTAAGGTTAGAGCCTACTTCAATTCTTGTTCGAAGGCTAAAGAGTTCTACAGTAAGCAAGCTGTTAATCAAACATCTGGAATAGTTTATGATTACAATGCTGCTATTGGAGAATTAGGCATAAACTCCCCTCCTCATGTCTGTGCTAAAGGGAGGGAAGTACCACATGTGCTTAAGGGTGTTGATGAACCCCTCTATAAAGCATCAATTGCTGAACCATTTGATGCGACCTCTTCTGTTTCATGAAGAAATACGTGCTGAAGATCATGCTAATGAGAAGATTGTTTCCAAGTCAAGTGAGTCGAAAGTTCCAGTCAAAGTTGTGAAAGCAACTAAGACTAACTCAGACACACATGAGTTGGATAACAATAATTCCATGTCTACCATGAATAAATTACCTGATGTTAATCACTCTCATAAAGCATGTGGTGTTGCTAATTGTATGTCTTGTGCTTTTAATATGATGTATGCTTATTTTAATGGTAAGCATGTGTCTAATGATAAGACTACTCCTCGTCAGCATGTTAATAACAAGAAGCATGATAGGTCTAAGACTGCTAGTCCTTCTAAGGCTAGAAAGGAGACATTTGTGCCTAAGTTTAAACAGAAATTTGTTAAGGCTATTTACAAGGTCAAATGTTCAGTCATTGAGGATGTTGAGATCGTTAAAATTAAAAATGTTGTTTTGCCTGACAAAGGACAATTCTACAAGTATGCCGGGCCCAACCAAGTTTGGGTTCCGAAGAAGGTCTAATCCATTTGAAGTGCAGGGCATTAAACAGGTGTAACTGGTAGTGTGGATTCTTGACAGTGGATCATCAAGACATATGACCGGAGATAGAGCCCTGCTATCAAATGAGGATTGAGAAAGCTGGCCCCCTGGTTACCTTTGGAGATAACAACAAAGGTTTATCTGAGGGATATGGCTGTTTGCAAGCTGGGAATGTTATCATTGTAATTTTGTATATTGTGCTAGGTTATTATCAGGAAGCAGTATCTAACATATAGCACCAGTGACGAGACTTGAGAATATTACGACATATCAGACACCTGCTGCACATTACACTTGGAATTGTACTCTAGTAAGATGTGTACAAGTGTACTCCTGATTGGTGAGTCAAAAGAGGAAGTCAGTGCACCACAGTTCATGGACTTTGCAGTTGCAGATCTATTGGACTATGCAATCTCTTCTTCACAATCTCACTTCAGGTTGGTATGAACGAGTATACTGCTCAAGCAATCGTCAAGGACATGGTATGGCACTCTAACAGAAGTTATAATTTTAAATGAATAAGTAGAGTCGTCATATTAGTAACTATCTTATCACTAAGCACAATCATATTGTTTTATATGTGCAGTGGTATATTGCTTATGCAACATAACAATTAGTATCTAAAGTACTTGACAAGTATCGGTCAATGATATGTTGTTAACATTATGTTGCAGATATTTGTAAGCTTTTGACATGAATGAGAATTACTTAGACTTTACCCTAAGTGATCAATGTTTTATCAAAAACTCATTCATTTTGAAAAACAAAAATTAAACTTCTTTCTACATTAGTGATTTCTTATTTCATGTAAAATCTTTTAAAATCACTATTGTAAATCATTTTCTCTCTATTACCATATATTCTGTGTTACAGGTTCAGTCTCCAATGACTTTCTTTCATTAACAGTCATGAGGTTGAAAACCCACAACGTCTATCCCAGACTGTAAAGACAAACACAAAAACAGAACCAACCAACACTCTCTTACCACTAAATGTAGTATGAATGAGCGTGAGGGAGATAGTGCCTTAGTGCACCACATAAGGAAGGTTCTGTAGTCAACCCAGTAGCTCTGTCTCCTACATAGATGAGTAGTATTTAACCCGAGACAACTGCTAGCCCCCATACATCTTCTCAAAAAGATGTAATGGCTGAAAAGGCACAAAAATAGTTACTAGATTCATTCTCTCAACAGGGTGCGTCTATTGAATTTTGCCTGTCAGCCAAGGTATCCGATGTAGTGTCACCACTTCAAACATAAACAATTCTTGATGCACAAGAAGAGGTTACACACACAAAGGATGAGTTGACGGAAACAAGAGTTTCGACCATTTTAAGGTCAGATTCGATTGTTCAAGGTTCGTTAGTGGACCAATTGCCTTTACAGGTGTTAGGAGAGGATACTGATCCAAAAGCCATATGTCAGTGGTCAGTATCTACCTCCCCAGGCTTAAATCCCCTGGATACATCTGCGGATAGTGGATCTGACATAGGTGCAGATCGGCAACTTGTTGACAATGATTCAGATATTACCTGATAAGTCACAAGGAAATGTCTTCACAGACATTAGAAGGGAACTTTGATCTTTATGCTAAATTCTTTGGATCATTGTTTACCTTCCCAGAATTCAAATCTGGAACCCTAAAAGGGAAACTAGTAACTTGTAAATTATGACTCAGATTCATCTGACGAGTTTAACAAGGATGGGGATTTGTGAACTCCCATTGCACCACCTGTGACCTCCTTAAGGATGGCTAAGGTGATTTTCCTTGCAGGTACAGCTGGATTATGGAGCTATGAGAGAAGAGTGATACACTTGTGAGAATGAGTGTAAACACGAGTGGAGAGAAGAGTGAAACTCATGTGAGGTACACTAAACACAATCACACACTCACAGTGAGGAAGAAAGAGAAACTACTTGTTATTTCTTTTCCAACCAAGTGAAATATGAGAACTCCTTCAGACGACGACATACATTCCTTCTTTAAGGGGGAGATAAAAGCTTAAGTAATAGTTTGGAGGATTCCTCAACTAAGGGGGAGAAATAGCAGGGAGGAAGAAAAAGATCCTAAAAATGTACACTACACCACACCATTGTTGTTTGTAACTACGGATCCTATTGTACGGGAGAGGTGGTAAACACAAGGTGATTTCCTAGTAAGGGAAGAAGCTGTTAGGGGAGTACCATTGGTTTTTATCTGCGGATCCTATTGTACGGGAGAGGTGGTAAACACAAGGTGATCTTCTTTAATCAGATGATTCTCATAGGGGGAGAAGCAAGAGATATGGGCTTCTCAACAGGAAATGTGGTTGTACAAATGAAGATGGAACTACTTGAAGATATGTTCAGTCTAGAGGAACATCTACTTGGAATCTGGAAAATGTTAAATCTCATCCAGAACTTTTCTGCTATTTACTTTGCATGTATGTTTATATCTTTTTCTTTTTTGTTAGTTGAGTTATCCTCTAGGTATTTGTGTGTTATTGTCTAACAAACAAATAGGGGGAGATTGTAAGTCATATGTCATAGCCTATTTGTATATTCGAGGATTCAACTCAACTCAAATAAGAATGTAATAAGTAAATAGTGGATCGACCGTCAGAGAGATCTCGCAAAGTAATATCTGTCAAAGGATTCAGAAACAAGGTTCATCTACAAACTTGAGGAGGTAATTCACTGGAAGAAGTTCAAGAAGTTGATCATGCCTCAGTGATATAAATCAAGATCGTGGATTTAATAAAGTGACAGAGATCTCGTCAGAGTATCATTAATTACAAGGATTTAATCTGAAAAAAATCAAAGCGTCAAAGTCAAGACATGAAGAAACGTCACGGAAGTTAGTCACTCATGAACCAGACAGTACATCGAGTGTCAACGTTGAAGTGGCGGAATTGATTCATAATTCTCAGTGATTTTCAGAAGATATTCAGAAGAATGGATGCTACTCAGGGTTAGTATTAATTCTCTATTAATTAATTAAGTCATATAATTTAATTAAGTAAATAAATTATATCTGCAAAGATTAATTTATTGATTAATTAAATTAATTGATTAATTAATTCAGAATTAATTTTAGGAATTTTCAGAAGTTTAATTGGATTAAATTCAATCTTAAATCAGTAAGACAATTGAAAATGAACTAGCATGACAATCTGGATTGTCATACCGATTGTCATGCCAGTTCAAAAGATTGTCCTACCGATAGTCATGCCAGTTCAAAAGATTGTCCTACCGATAGTCATGTTGGTTCAAACGATTGTTTTGCTAGCTCAAAAGGATAGTCTCACCGATTGTCATACAAGCTTAAAGGATTGTCATTCCAATTCAATTAATTCGGCTGTTGATAAATAGAAGCAGAAGTCATTCAACTCAAAAAATCTCAATCATCCAGAACACAGAAGTCAAGAACAAAGCAGAAAAGAAAAACAAGAAGAAATATTTCATCTTTTCATCTGCATACTTCAAGATTAAATTTCTAGATTGTAAAGTTAAATCCAATCCACTAGAAATCTTTATCTTGCTCTTGTGTAACAATCTAGCGGATCAAAATCCCTAGAACTTAATCTCAAATCGCGTTAAGCATTTGATTCTAATTATTGCAAAAATAGAAAAAGTTCATGTCGAATTTATTCTAGATTTGTGATAATTGATTTGAGATTAATACCTTGTAATCGATACAGTTGTTGTAACACCTTTCAAGTTTAATAATATTTTTATTTAACTTGAATTTTGTTTCACATTTTTTATTCCGCATTTATTCGATTATTTGGTACTGTTTGTATTCAACCCCCCCTTCTACAAACACATTGGGACCTAACACTATGTATAAGGAACCTTAGATAATTAGCTCATGATTTAACAAAGCTTGGATCTTGGTTTTGGATTTTTCTTTCCTTTGAAAATGAAAAAGCCGAGAGCTTGATGAAGAAATGAGATAGCTTTTTGTTTTTTTTGGTGAAAATGAAATGTTTTGGCTTGGTTGGTTGTTTTTTTGATTTGTTTTGTTTTGTTTTCTTACCTTTTACCATGGTAACTTTTGTGTGGTTCTAAATCAACCAACAACATACTTGCTTTGGTCATGCTTATGTCACCATGTGATGTCACCCTCCCACCTTTGTCCTCTTCTCATTTGTTTGATGACATCATCCCCACTAATCTCTTTGATTAGCTTCTAATTACTTGGCTAATGACCGCTGATCTGTTATACGGTTCGCTTAACTTTCGTTTTCGTTTATCGTTTGAGGGATCATACCCGGGATCTTATTACTTGGGTTCCCTTAACCTTTCTCAATACATTATATTCCTTTTATGATCCTCTCTTACAATCCTTGAATTTAAATTCTTTTTATCCTGTTACCTTATACTCAATTCTTTCGATATCTGGTGGATTTTCGGGAAAAATCAAAGTGTTCGAATTTGGATTCTGATGATCTTTACATACACTTATATCCCATATAAAGTACAAATAAGATCTCAGAATAACAATAGAAGAACCCCTACATAGTGTGGCATGAGAAGTTTTCTTATTCAGCAAAATCACTATTCATAAGGGTTTCAAAAATTCCAAAATTTGGGGTTATTACACAAGGGAAGCTGATTTTGTATTATGTGGTTATTCAGATGCTGATTTTATTGAATGCAAGATAGACAGAAAGAGTACATCTGGGAGCTGTCAGTTTTTGGGAGGCAGATTAGTCCCATGGGTAATAACCCCAAATTTTGGAATTTTTGAAACCCTTATGAATAGTGTTTTGCTGATTATGCTGAATAAGAAAACTTTTCATGCCACACTATGTAGGGGTTCTTTTATTGATCTTCTGGGATATTATTAGTACTCTATGTGGTATATAAGTGTATGTAAAGATCGTCAGAATCCAAATCCGAACACTTTGATTTTTCCCAAAAATCCACCAGATACCGAAAGAATTGAGTATAAGGTAACATGATTAAAAGGATTTAAATTCTAGGATTATAAGAGAGGATCATAAAAGGAATATAATGTATTGAGAAAGGTTAAGGGAACCCAAGTAATAAGATCCCGGGTATGATCCCTCAAACGATAAACGAGAACGAAAGTTAAGCGAACTATATAAGAGATCAGCGGTCATTAGCCAAGTGATTAGGAGTTAATCAAAGGGTTAGTGGAGAGTGATGTCATCTCACCAACAAGAAGAGGACAAGTGTGAGAGGATGACATGGGAAGATGACCTAAGCATGACCAAAAGAGAAGTGTGTTGTTTGTTGATTGTGAACCACACAAAATTTACCATGGTAATAATCTAATTAACAAACCAAGTGGATCAACCAAGCCAAAAACAAATCATAAACATCAAAAAACACAAAACACTTCCATTTTCAAGAAGAGCTCTCGGCTTTGTCCATTTCAAAGGAAGAAAAAACTGAAATCCTAGTTCCAAGCTTTGTTAATTAGTGAGGTAATTATCTAAGGTTCCTTGAATTTTTATGAAAGTTTAAGGTTATACAAGCAAGGATCAAGGTTCTTTAGGCATTCAAAGCTCTTGTGTTGTGTTAAGAAGCTTCAAAAAGGTATAAACTCCAAACCCTAGCTTTAGTTTTGAGTATTTAGGAATGGTTATGATTGATATAGTATATGTGAAGCATGATGCTTGTTTGTTTAAAGTTTGGTTGAGTTTGTAGAGATTTTGATGGTTGAATCTTGGTTATTAGTTAATGAACCTTAATATTGTTAGTAGCTTTTGTTGTGATTGAATGAGTTGGTTAAAACATGAAGTGATGGACTGATGTGGTGAGGTTTGGAGGGATTTTGGGTTGTAATGTTGATTGTGGATTGATTTGGAGTTGTACCAATTTGGTAATCACGTAAACATAGCCGTCGTAATGTCCGATTATCCTAGACTGTTTTTGTTCATAACATCAGTACCCAAGAACTCACTGTTAGGTTTTGACCATTGCCATGATTAGATAGTTCATGTTACGAGCTTCGTTTTGATATGTGGTACGCTTGAATCTGATGTACGGTTTAGGAGAAACGACCGTTTTAAGTAACGACATTTCGCGAACGAACCATTTCCCCTCGCCTTACTTTAAAACCTTGGTTAAGGACCTTAAATGACTAATTGGAGTATGAAACATGTATGTAAAGTGTATTAGGCAGTTGATAAGGCACTCGCGAAAGAATCGCCTTAAAACTCTTAATGGTTAATTTATTAAAAATGATGGAGCCGAGGGTACTCGAGCGACTTAAGAGAATCGTTGAGCGCAAAGCGAGCATTAGAGTCTAATTGGTTAAAGTACAGATTCATAAGCGACTTTGGTTTAATTCCAACTTATATGTCATTTATAGGTTACCAGACTCATCCCAGGACTTTTACCACCCCCAGTCGCTCAGGCAAGTTTTCTACCCGTTATACTGTTGTTGTGATGTATATATATGTATATGCATTATCTTGTGATAGATGCATGGTGGTTAATTAGCAAATTTTGTGATATATTAGAGCATGTGATATGGTATATATGCATGTCTGTTTCATAATCTTGATATATATTGTTGATTCAATTGCTTATAAGTTGCATAATACCTATGCTAGAGATAAGCAGTAGTTGCGTATACCCTTAGTATAGGGGACCTAAAGGTGAACATTTTCTAAAACCGGGAGTCGATGTTCCCGAGTATATTGTATATATTTATATATATATATAGATATAGTTTTCAAAACTATGAATCGAATAAGGTTTATTCAATAACTTTATTTTATTAATGAATATTATTTTGAATATTCATTCGAGGGCTTATGACTCCGTTTATTTTATTAATGGATATTATTTTGAATATTCATTCGAGGACATATGACTCCGTTTATTTTATTAATGAATATTATTTTGAATATTCATTCAAGGACATATGACTCCGTTTATTTTATTTAATGAATATTATTATTTGAATATTCATTCGAGGACTTATGACTCCGATTATTTACTAATTATTATTCTTTATTTTATTAAAGAATAATGTGTCGATAATCAAACTCACTTTTGATTATTCAAATAAAGATAGTACTTTCGTATAAGTATATCTTTGGTTATTTAATATTCATTTCAAGTATAAGTTTTAAAACTTCTACTTCAATTATTTTTATAAAGATTATTCTTTATGGGAATATTATTTAAATAATAATATTCAGATATTTTCTAATATATTGGGGTTGATTTATTTTATTAAATCAGCATCAATCCAAACATTATTAAAAATGTTTTCGACTCTTCAAAATGATTTTAAAGGTTAGGGCGGATCCCAAAACTCATTTTTAGATTTAAGATCCTCCTTTCGAAGGGGATTTAAATACTCACTCAAAACCTGAGAGATCCGGCTCTGTGGTGTATTTTATATTTGCAACAAGGTTGCTATTTTGATAAAAGAGTTTTTGATTACTTACCCAGCACCCGGGAAGTAAAATTCTTGGAATAAGTTAATCCATTAACAGGCATCGCCTGGAAAATATCGGTGAGTTTTCCTTTCCAACTAGATACGACTTCTTGGTGGAGCCGTATCAACAAGTTTCTACTTGGGGAAAGTGGGGACGACCTTTCCGTTTCAGAGTCATGGATTTCATCTGAACTAGGAGTGGCGTAAGTGGTCGAGTGGTGCCGGCCCAGCCTTATTATATCGGCCCAATTGGCCTGGAAGTTCCGTTAAGATGGTCCATTCCTTAGGAGTCCAGTGTTCGGTTGACAAGTAAATCCGACAGGTTCTCCTCTACATGTAGAAAATGGTGGGGTTGCACTACTGCGACTGATCATTGTGAGTGGTCTTCCTGGCGCGGAAAACTCCCGTAATGAGTTCATCATCCAGTTGGATATTTCTGCAACACTACCCAGAGCACTTCGATAGAAAGGCTATGGCTGGGCGATTGTTGAGCGTTGGCAGGGTCGAGTTTTCAAAATGATGTTTTCATCAAATGAAGTATCTCGTAACTTCATTTCATTTTGATGATATTTCAAAGATTGATTCTATACAAGTTTTGTCTTGTAGCTTAATCTATGGGATGAACTATTTATACATTGAACGGTGGTAGTTCAAGTAGTATTCGGAAAAGATATAAGTATATTGGAGTATCCAGTAACTTCATCTTTTAAACTTATATCTAGTAAATGATTATCTTGTGCATATCAAAGATTTTCAGAAAAACGTTGAGACAAGGTTGGATATATGAGATCACCTTGCAACGATATTTTTATACATTTATAAACTGGAACTCTGTGTATATTATACATGTCAGAGGATTTTAAAGTTTATGAAAAGTATATAGGTATATATATAGTGAATATTTTGCGACTTGGTCGCGTTAAGATATCAACTTGGTTCATTTCTTCTTGACCAAGACTTTCATGAGTACTATGAGAATGCTCATATATTGTTAATTATTATACATATTATTTCGGTGGGCTTGTTGCTCACCCTTGCTTTCTTCTTTCATCACACAACAACAGCCAGACAAGATGAACAGGACCATGCTCCCAATTTGCGAGCAGATAGGAAACGTTCTGCAGTTTCTTATAGGTGTTGATGTCGCTGTAGCTGAGGTAGGAACTACCAATAGGCTAGGCTTTCAACTTTTAATGTACTAGACTTATGTATCTTTATGAATTGTAATAATGGCAAAGAATTGTAAATTTATTCAGAAACCCTTTTAAGGTGTAACGGTTTATAATTGTGGAATAAAATGACGTGTTATTTTTGATATTCATCTCTGAGACTATAACTTGTGGTGTGTGTGTGTGTATATTGTGGGGTCATAGTACTCAGTAGTTGGTTGACTGTTAAGATTAAGTATTGATAAAGGAAATGGAACTCGTGACAACCCGAATCCCTGACCCCGGATTTGGGGGTGTTACAGAAATGGTATCAGAGCTAAGCGTTATAAACCTCAGAGATTATATGACGTTAGAATAATAAGTTCACTAAGATAATAAGAACTCTGCCAAGTTCATAGTCGGACTACCTAACGTAGTACTGACAGTTAAAACCCTTATGGGAACCCTTATAAATATCGTGATAGAAGCGTAGTTCGTTATCGTATATGGTAGCGAGACTCCGAACCCTGAGGTTGAGGAGCAACAACGCGATGATGTTTTATTACTTATTGGAGATCAGATTATGGATCCGATATAGTGTCCTAACAAGGGACCGGATGATGTTCATATTGAGGATGTAGCGGTTGAGGATGTTGTCCTAGAAGGGATTGTTATTGAGGAGGATCCCGTGGGGGATCTTGACAAGAATGAATAAAGTACCACTGAGGAATTGATAACCATGGTTAGGGAAACTTCCAGAGGTAGGATTGGTCGGTCACTACTGGAGGTTCGTTCAAGTTCGTAAAGATAGTAGCCCCTTTAACGCGGCTTACTCATAAGACTGAGAAGTTCGAATGGAAAGAGAAATGCGAGAAGAGCTTTCAAAAACTGAAGCAAAGGTTGGTGACGGCTCCTATGTTGGCGTTTCTGGATGGAAAAGGAGATTTTATGATTTGTAGTGACGCTTCGCATAAGGAATTAGGGTGCTTCTTATACAGCACAACAAGATAATCGTGTACGCGTCAAGACAATTAAGGGAATATAAAATTCGATATCCCCACCCATGAGCTTGTGCTCGTGGCAATAGTTTTGCCTTAAAGATTGGAGGCACTACTTGTATGGAGAGAAGTGCGAGATTTACACAAGCCATAAGTGCTCTAGTGCATTTTCACGCAGAAAGAGCTCAACATGCGCCAGAGGAGGTGGTTAGAGCTAATCAAGGATTACAATTATGAGATTCTTTATCATCCAGGGAAAGCCAAAATGGTGGCTAATGCCCTTCGTATAAAGGAGAGACTCAAGATGAAAATGTCTTTGGGAGAGTTGATAAGAGATTTTGAGAAAATGGAAATAGAAGTGAAGGTAACCGGAGCCAGTACCGAAACGCTGTTTGAGATTGTAATACAGACCGAATTATCGAAAAAGATCATATTGTGCCAAGAAAAAGTGATGAATGAAGGCAGAGAGTCAATGACTGGAGAAGAGATTAATACCAAGAAAGATGATAAGGGAATGACGAGGTATTCCTACAGAATTTGGGTTCCAAACGTTTAAGAGCTTAAGGACTGGATCTTAGATGAAATTTATAGCTCGAGGAATAAGATTTAGGGCAAACCCCGAATGTGATAGTCAGGGAGGTTGCCATTAAGAAAGAAGGAGCCCATAACATAATGAAGTGGAAAACAAGGATTTTAACGTATAAGATAGCCCCAAGTATGGGAGAAGGATGAAACATTTCATACTAAGGAAACAACAGAAAGTTGAGTAAAGAAAGGAGACCTGAGACGGTACTCCTATACGGTAATTCATGGACCTGTCTAAAGAGAACTTAGACTATTATCCCCAACCACCACCCTGAGGAGACAGTGCGGTGGGAAATTCTTTCAGGACCTTTAAGTCGCTAAGCTCTCAGAGTTCCAAGGAACAAGCGAACCCAGTAGAGGCGAGAGCCTGGCTAAAGGAAATATAGGAATCATTTGAGCTTCTAAATGATGGACGAATCACAAAAGACTGTTTTTGTCACTTACCCTTCTAAGAGAGAGGCCACCCGCTGGTGAAAGACCAAGAAAGGCACGGAGCCAGAGGTTAGAATAAACTGATTAAAGTTCAGTCAATTGTTTTTGGGAAAGTAATTCCCAAGGTTATGGAGATAGTGTAAAAGCTTTAGAGCCAAAACAAAGGCGGACGAGTATGATGAATTATGAAGCTAAGTTGTAAAAGTTGTCAAGATTTGTTTTGATGACAAGAATCCCAGAACGACGTGATGTTTGAAGTCAATGAGTAGTGGGTTCATGAAATGATTGTAATAGAAAAGAAAATAAAAAAAAAAGAAACTGAAGTGGAAAGGAAAATAAAGACAATAGAATTTGAGGAATGATAAGGGAGTTGGGTATGAGGAAACCCTAAAGACTCGTAGCAATAGAAATAGAAAAGTATGTAATCATCAGGATGAGGGTGATTCACCATGAGTTAAAGTTGATGGTTGAAGGCATAAGAGATACATATAGTTTATCCCCTGTAAGTTGGGAGGAGTCGAGGAAACCTTGAGATAGTTTGAAGGATAAATAATGAGACGCGGATAGACTGAGGAGACAAGAAAGTAAGAAATTAGTAAAATTGAATGAAGAAAGTGACCTTCAAGAATGTGAAGTGTAAGACCGGGGGCATGATACCCAGAAAGGGAGACACCAGGTATGAAAGATATCCTAATATTGAGATGACTGTTGAGATAAATAACAAAAGTAAATGAGGAATTATTAAGAAGAAGTTCACGTTGAACATGACCAATATCTTCCAGAACATCCCTGTTGTCATTACCAAATTTGGAAGGAAAAGCGGGTAACCATTGTTATCTTTTGAAGGCCATAAGGGTTGACCTCAGTTTGAATAAGGATGCTATTGTGAAATTGGTATAGACTATCGAGGTGGGAATGATTGAATAAGATAATCTATCAAAGATATATGGCTTGATTTATCCATGGAAGGATGCAAGTACCTTTTTAAAGGTGGAATTAAGGATATAACTTCAATAACTTAAGATGAATCCTAGGGGAATGCATAAAGGTTGGCATTTCGCCCTTAATAGGGAAAGTATGAGTTTTGACAGTATGAATTAGAAAGGATTAAGGTAACAACAACCTTTAAGGATCAGTGGAGAAATTTTTCAGAAGTGTATAAACAATGGTTCTAGTATTAGTAAATGATATTTTGATATGCCTGGATCTAGGGAATACAGGAGTCGATGTTCCCGAGTATATTATATATATATATTTATATATATATATATATTTATATATATATAGATATAGTTTTCAAAACTATGAATCGAATAAGGTTTATTCGATAACTTTATTTTATTAATGAATATTATTTTGAATATTCATTCGAGGGCTTATGACTCCGTTTATTTCATTTAATGAATATTATTATTTGAATATTCATTCGAGGACTTATGACTCCGATTATTTACTAATTATTATTCTTTATTTTATTAAAGAATAATGTGTCGATAATCAAACTCACTTTTGATTATTCAAATAAAGATCCTACTTTCGTAGAAGTATATCTTTGGTTATTTAATATTCATTTCAATTATGAGTTTTAAAACTCCTACCTCGATTATTTTAATAAGGATCACCCTTATGGGAATATTATTTAAATAATAATATTCAGATATTTTCTAATATATCGGGACTGATTTATTTTACTAAATCAGCATTACTCCAAACATTCTTAAAAATGTTTTCGAGTCTTCAAAATGATTTTTAAAGGTTAGGGCGGATCCCAAAACTCATTTTTTTATATTTAAGATCTTCCTTTCGAAGGGGATTTAAATACTCGCTCAAAACCTGAGGGATCCGGCTCTGTGGTGTATTTTATATTCGCAACAAGGTTGTTGTTTTGATAGAAGAGTTTTTGATTACTTACCCAACACTCGGGAAGTAAAATTCTTGGAACAAGTTAATCCATTAACAGGCACCGCCTGGGAAATATCGATGAGTTTTCCTTTCCAACTAGATACGACTTCTTGGTGGAGCCGTATCAATAAGTTTCTACTTGGGGAAAGGGGGGACAAGCTTTACGTTTCAGAGTTACGGATTTCATCTGAACTAGGAGTGGCGTAAGTGGTCGAGTGGCGCCGGCCCAGCCTTATTATATTGGCCCAAATGGCCTGGAAGTTCCGTTAAGACGGTCCATTCCTTAGGAGTCCAGTGTTCGGTTGACAAGTAAATCCGACAGGTTCTCCTCTACATGTAGAAAATGGTGGGGTTGCACTACTGCGACTGATCATCGTGAGTGGTCTTCCTGGCACGGCAAACTCCCGTAATGAGTTCATCATCCAATTGGATATTTCTGCAACACTACCCAGAGCACTTCGATAGAAAGGCTACGGCTGGGCGATTGTTGAGTGTTGGCAGGGTGGAGTTTTCAAAATGATGTTTTCTTCAAATGAAGTATCTCGTAACTTCATTTCATTTTGATGATATTTCAAAGATTGATTATATACAAGTTTTGTATTGTAGCTTAATCTATGGGATGAACTATTTATACATTGAACGGTGGTAGTTCAAGTAGTATTCGGAAAAGATATAAGTATATTGGAGTATCTTGTAACTTCATCTTTTAAACTTATATCTAGTAAATGATTATCTTGTGAATGTCATAGATATTCAGAAAAATGTTGAGACAAGGTTAGATATATGGGATCACCTTGCAACGATATTTTTATACATTTATAAACTGGAATTCTGTGTATATTATACATGTCAGAGGATTTCAAAGTTTGTGAAAAGTATATAGGTATATATATACTGAATATTTTACGACTTGGTCTCGTTAAGATATCAACTTGGTTCATTTCTTCTTGACCAAGACTTTCATGACTATGAGAATGCTCATATATTATTAATTATTATACATATTATTTCGGTGGGCTTTTTGCTCACCCTTGCTTTCTTCTTTCATCACACAACAACAGACAGACAAGATGAACAGGACCAAGCTCCCAATTTGCGAGCGGATAGGAAACGTTTCGCAGTTTCCTATAGGCGTTGATGTCGTTGTAGCTGAGGTAGGAACTACCAATAGGCTAGGCTTTCAACTTTTGATATACCATACTTATGTATCTTTATGAATTGTAATAATGGCAAAGAAATGTAAATTTATTCAGAAACCCTTTTAAGGTGTAACGGTTTATAATTGTGGAATAAAATGACTTGTGTTATTTTTGATATTCATCTCTGAGACAATAACTTGTCGTGTGTGTGTGTGTATATTGTGGGGTCACAGTACTTAGTAGTTGGTTGACTGTTAAGATTAAGTATTGATAAAGGAAATGGAACTCATGATAACCCGAATCCCCGACCCCGGATTTGGGGGTGTTACAGTGGGGTACTTCCGGCAGGATTAGCTTATAGCATGGAAAGGATTGAGGCTACCACCCGTGTTACAGCTAGAGGCCATCTTGAGGGTCAGATTGATCCAGCTCTACTTGCAACTATCTTAGACCTCATCACCACTTTAATGGAGCAAATTAGGGATGTCGTGCCTGCCCGCATTTCTTGATCCATAATAGTGTGCAGAGTCTGAGCAATCTGACAAGAATTTCATGCAGCACCGCTTTTGGAGGATTAGCCTAAGTTATGAATGATTAGTTTTTAATGACTAGATGATTATCTATGGTAGTACTTTTGGGATAGAAGCGATCAGATCAAATGATATAATTCTCTTTAATGTGTTTAGTTGTTGTACCCTCGAACAAATGGTTAAGTATATATTCGTTAATTTCAGTTCAGATCAGTTTGTTTGTGATAAGTTCATATTGTTAATTGCGTTGTTAACACTTAAGAGAGTGTCATGAAGTTTATAGAACTTGAGAATTCATAATTTGCAATCATGCAAGGACTGAACGAGGGAAAGATTTAAGCAAAGTAAGTAAGACAAATATCCAGAGATTCTCAAAATTTTTCCAAGCATTATGCCCCCACGAGGAATAAGATTAGGGGAAAACCTTGAACGTGATAATCAGGGAGGTCGTAATTAAGATATAAGGAACCCAGAATATAATGAAATGGAAAATGAGGATTTTAAATTAAAAGATGACCCCAATTATGGGGAGTAGGAAGAAATATTTAGACTGAGAAAACAGAAGTCGAGCAAGATAGGAAGAACCAGGATGGTACTCCTATTGGGAAATCCATGGACCTGTCTAAAACAAAACTTATACTTTGACCCCTGACCACAACCTTGAGGAAACAATATGGTGTGAAATTCTTTCAGGACCTTTAAGTCGCTAAGCTCTCAGAGTTCCAAGGGAATAGCTGACCCGGCCGAGGCAAGAGCCTGGCTAAAGGAAATATAGGAATCATTTGAGATTCTAAATGATTGACAAATCACAAAAGACTGTTTTTATCACTTACCCTCCTAAGAGAGAGACCACCCACTGGTGAAAGACCAAGAAAGGCACGGAGCAAGAGGTTATGATAAACTGATTAAAGTTCAGTCAAAAATTTTCGAGAAAGTAAATTCCAAGGTTATGGAGATAGTGTAAAAGCTTTAAGAGCCAGAACAAAGGCGGACGAATATGATGAATTATGTATCTAAGATTGTAAAAGTTGTCAAGATTCGTCTGGAGGACAAGAATCCCAGAACGACGTGATGTTTGAAGTCAATGATTAGTGGGTACGTGAAATGATTGTAAGAGAAAGGAAAATAAAAAGAAACTGAAGTGGAAAGGAGCATAAAGGCAATAGAGTTTGAGGTATGATAAGGGAGTCGAGTATGAGGAATCCCTAAAGACTCGTAGTAATAGAAATAGAAAAGTATATGATCGTCAGGATGAGGATGATTCACCATGAGTTAAAGTTGATGGTTGAAGGCATAAGAGATATATATGTTGTACCCCCTTCAAGTTGGAAGGATTCGGGGAAACCTTGAGATAGTTCGAAGGATAAATAATGAGACGCGGATAGACTGTGGAGACAAGAAAGTAAGAAATTAGGAAAATTTGATGAAGGAAGTGACCTTCAAGAATGTGAAGTGTAAGACCGGTGGCATGATACCCAGAAAGGGAGACGCCAGGTATCAGAGATATCCCAATATTGAGATGACTGTTGAGATAAACAACAAGAGTAACTAAGGAATTATTAAGAAGAAGTTCACGTTGAACACGACCAATATCTTCCAGAACATCTTTGTTATTGTTACCAAATTAGGCATATACTATCGAGGTGGGAATGATTGAATAAGACACCCTTATCAGGGATATATGACTTGATTTATCCATGGAAGGATGCATGTACCTTTTTAAAGGTGGAATTAAGAATAGAACATCGGTAACTTAAAATGAATCCTAGGGGAATGCATAAAGGTTGGCATTTCACCCTTGATAGGGATGGTATAAGTTTTGACAGTATAAATTGGAAAGGATTAAGGTAATAACAACCTTTAAAGATCAGTAGAGAAATTTTTCAGAAAATAGACAATGGTTCTAGTATTAGTAAATGGTATTTTGATATGCCCTGTATCTAGGGAATACAGGAGGAATGATTGAAGGATAACCTTAGAAGTTTTACAAGGAGAATGGTAATATTCAAAGTTCTCAAGAATAGAAATTATGATAAAGGAATTGTGACGTAATTATAATAATGCCAAGTGGGGCACATGTTAAACCATGAGAAAGTATAGATTGAACCAACGGAGGTCAGAACTGTCAAAGTAAGAATGACCCAAGATAAAAGACGTCCTAAGTATGATCGAGAGTCAGTCGTGGAAATGTTCACATCTAAAGACTAAGGCAATGACTTATGGAAAAATGGTGATTTTTTTTTTCTCTCACCAGGACTTAAGAGAAGCATTTTCACATAAGCAGTGATTGAAGTGAGGTAGAAAATTTAGTTGGTGGTGGTTAAAAAGACATTGATTGTAAGGAAATTTTACTATCAGGAAAGGCCAAAGAGGTGGCCGACACTTTAAATGTAAGAGGATAATTATAGGCGCTCGTGCCAGAGGAATACAGTGATGATGGTTGAAGCCGTGAAGGTTGTATTATGGTTTGAAAGATTGACATTCCTTCTGATGACTGTGCAATACCCAACCGTAATAGTAGTTTGGTAAAGGTTTAATTCGTATAATCGCCATGAGCGGGCTATCTATCTTAGAAGGAACTATCCTGTGGATAATCCAGGACCATGTTTCAAAAAGGACTAAACGAACCTTCGAGTTAAGTCTTCTATTGAAGGTATATGATTAAGAATGGTATTAACCTGCTATCGTTGCTTTGATTGAAACTCTTCTGCAATTTTATCTGCTTCATGTCATGTATGTACATCAGGATCTAGAGTGTTCTTCATGAATCATGAATGGTAATTATGTTACCTCCTTAGGAGAATTCTATACGACATGTATGGACTCTGTATGGTTAGATATTAAGATTTCATGGAAAGTGAAATACGACAGTAGGTTAGTGGTGGACCATAGTAATGTAGCAATGATTCGGCGAGTAATGAGCTGATTACAAGCATGAGAGTTATATTGAATTGGATGTTGAGATTGAGTACCACTAATCGGGTCGTGTGGACGTATAAGTTATCTTTGATAGAAAAACAAGGTCGATTATTTACCTATTGAATATTTATTCTTTCTTATCAATAGAGAGTCGTATTATTATACGAGGAAGGTTGCGGTGCAAGCATAGAATTCTAGTAACAATGATGTCTAGAATGAGATCCCAGATTCGATTTTCGATGTCGAGGGAGTTTCAAAGGTGATTGTGTATAAGCTCGAGGAAGAGCATGGGTCCATAGAATGATATATGGAATAGCAAAAAAAAATATTTAGGCATGTGATATACGATGCTATAATACTTGATGTTGATATATATAGGTATATGTTTTGTTCTCCTATAACAAACCTCTATAGTTCAAAGGTAGATTCCAAGCCAAATATTTTATGGCAATATTTTTACGTATATACAATTCTCTTCAGTTCGTTCTTTTCTCTTCTTTTCATTTCATGTAAGTTGAGAAGAACAACCCTTCCAGAAGGGGAGGTATTGCCGAATGACTATCTATCTGTGTGATAGGAGCCTAGTAGGATACCACATATCATTTAATTGCTTGTCAAGTACTAAAGGCTGGCCACCTTCTGTACTAACTATGCGATATAACAAGAGTTCATGATCATAGTGATCTCTCAATAAATTCTTTTACTTCTATACGATGGATCAAGCTTTCAAAGATAGAAGCAGCTAGGAAGGAGTAGTATCAGTGCAGTGGTATTCCGAATCTAACGCGTTCGTGATACTAAGGTTGACGCAATTATTACAAGGTTATAGAATGCTAACGAGCAAAAGTGTAACCAGTATAGTATTATGTACGGAAGATAGTAAGGACTACGACCTAAAAAAGAATGGGTATTGAGAAGCAAAAGCTAAAATGCTAGAAGCTATGATGAGAGTCTATGCAATAGACTTGAGAGAAATTAGAATGATCACTTAACACGAATTGAGTTTTCTTATGATAATAGATCATATGTCAGTATTGAGATATCGCCTTATGAGATCCTTGAGGGAAGACAATGTCGATCTCCCTTATGATAGGATGATGTTGCAGAGCGCAAGATGCTCAGACCAGTAGTGTTCCAAAGGACCAAGGATATAATAGATATAATCAGAGGACGGCTGGTAGTAGCCCAAGATGGACATAAAAAGTATGTTGATTTAACACGAAAGGACAAAGAATAGGAAATAGGGGACCTAGTAATGTTAAAGGTATCCCTTGGAAAGGATTGATGAGGTTCAAAAAGAAAGGAAAGCTAAGCCTACGAATTGTTGGACCCTTTGAGGTATTAAGACGTATTGAGAAGTTAGCATATGAGCTAGCCCTACCCCCGAACATGTAGCAAGTTCATAACGTGTTCCACGTATCAATGTTAAGGAAGTGTAATTCGGATGCCAGACAAATAGGGGCATATGAGCGCATAGACATGCAACCAGACGTAACCTACATGGAGCAACCAGGAAGGGTTATAGGTCAAAAATGGACAAATGCTTAGGAGAAGAGTTATCAAACTAGTCAGAGTTTGATGGTAGAACCACAATGTGGGAAAATTACGTAAGAGTTAGAAAATGCAATGCTAAGAAAGTATCCCTACTCATTTTCTATCTGATTCCGGGACGGAATCCTTTTAAGGAGGGGAGACTGTAATAACCCCAAATTTTGGAATTTTTTAAACCCTTATGAATAGTGTTTTGCTGATTATGCTGAATAAGAAAACTTTTCATGCCACACTATGTAGGGGTTCTTTTATTGATCTTCTGGGATATTATTAGTACTCTATGTGGTATATAAGTGTATGTAAAGATCGTCAGAATCCAAATCCGAACACTTTAATTTTTCCCGAAAATCCACCAGATACCGAAAGAATTGAGTATAAGGTAACCTGATTAAAAGGATTTAAATTCAAGGATTATAAAAGAGGATTATAAAAGAGGATTATAAAAGGAATATAATGTATTGAGAAAGGTTAAGGGAACCCAAGTAATAAGATCCCGGGTATGATCCCTCAAACGATAAACGAGAACGAAAGTTAAGCGAACCGTATAACAGATCAGCGGTCATTAGCCAAGTGATTATGAGTTAATCAAAGGGTTAGTGGAGATTGATGTCAACTCACCAACAATAAGAGGACAAGTGTGAGAGGATGACATGGGAAGATGACCTAAGCACGACCAAAAGAGAAGTGTGTTGTTGGTTGATTGTGAACCACACAAAATTTAACATGGTAATAATCTAATTAACAAACCAAGTGGATCAACCAAGCCAAAAACAAATCATAAACATCAAAAAATACAAAACACTTCCATTTTCAAGAAGAGCTCTCGGCTTTGTCCATTTCAAAGGAAGAAAAAAACTCAAATCCTAGTTCCAAGCTTTGTTAATTAGTGAGGTAATTATCTAAGGTTCCTTGTACATAGATATGGATATCCTATAAGTTTAAGCTTCAAATTCCTTCACAATCTCTTCCAATAATTCAAGGAAGAAGATGGTGAATAGTAACTTTCAAAAAATAACTTTAGTTTTCTTGAATTTTTATGAAAGTTTAAGGTTATACAAGCAAGGATCAAGGTTCTTTAGGCATTCAAAGCTCTTGTATTGTGTTAAGAAGCTTCAAGAAGGTATAAACTCCAAACCCTAGCTTTAGTTTTGAGTATTTAGGAATGGTTATGATTGATATAGTATATTTGAAGCATGATGCTTGTTTGTTTAAAGTTTGGTTGAGTTTGTAGAGATTTTGATGGTTGAATCTTGGTTATTAGTTAATGAACCTTAATATGGTTAGTAGCTTTTGTTGTGATTGAATGAGTTGGTTAAAACATGAAGTAATGGACTGATATGGTGAGGTTTGGAGGGATTTTGGGTTGTAATGTTGATTGTGAGTTGATTGAGGATTGATTTGGAGTTGTACCAATTTGGTAATCGCGTAAATATAGTCGTCGTAATGTCCGATTATCCTAGACTGTTTTTGTTCATAATATCAGGACCCGAGAACTCACTGTTAGGTTTTGACCATTGCCATTATTAGATAGCTCATGTTACGAGCTTCGTTTTGATATGTGGTACGCTTTAATCCGATGTACGGTTTAGGAGAAACGACCGTTTTAAGTAACGGCGTTTTGCGAACGAACCATTTCCCCTTGCCTTAGTTTGAAACCTTGGTTAAGGACCTTAAATGACTAATTGGAGTATGAAACATTTATGTAAAGTGTATTAGGCAGTGGTAAGGCATTCGCGAAAGAATCGCCTTAAAACTCTTAATGGTTAATTTATTAAAAATAATGGAGCCGAGGGTACTCGAGCGACTTAAGAGAATCGTTGAGCGCAAAGCGAGCGTTAGAGTCTAATTGGTTAAAGTATAGATTCATAAGCGACTTTGGTTTAATTCCAACTTATATGTGGTTTATAGGTTACCAAACTCATCCCAGGACTTTTACCACCCCCAGTCGCTCAGGCAAGTTTTCTACCCGTTATACTGTTGTTGTGATGTATACATATGTATATGCATTATCTTGTGATAGATGCATGGTGGTTAATTAGCAAATCTTGCGATATATTGGAGCATGTGATATGGTATATATGCATGTCTGTTTCATAATCTTGATATATATTGTTGATTCAATTGCTTATAAGTTGCATAATACCTATGCTAGAGATAAGCAGTAGTTGCGTACACCCTTAGTATAGGGGACCCAAAGGTGAACATTTTTTAAAACCGGGAGTCGATGTTCCCGAGTATATTGTATATATTTATATATATATAGATATAGTTTTCAAAACTATGAATCGAATAAGGTTTATTCGATAACTTTATATTATTAATGAATATTATTTTGAATATTCATTCGAGGGCTTATGACTCCGTTTATTTTATTAATGAATATAATTTTGAATATTCATTCGAGGACATATGACTCCGTTTATTTTATTAATTTCAAGGACATATGACTCTGTTTATTTTATTTAATGAATATTACTATTTGAATATTCATTCGAGGACTTATGACTCCGATTATTTACTAATTATTATTCTTTATTTTATTAAAGAATAATGTGTCGATAATCAAACTCACTTTTGATTATTCAAATAAAGATAGTACTTACGTATAAGTATATCTTTGATTATTTAATATTCATTTCAAGTATAAGTTTTAAAACTTCTACTTCAATTATTTTTATAAAGATTATTCTTTATGGGAATATTATTTAAATAATAATATTAAAATATTTTCTATTATATTGGGGCTGATTTATTTTATTAAATCAACATCACTCCAAACATTCTTAAAAATGTTTTTGAGTCTTCAAAATGATTTTAAAGGTTAGGGCGGATCTCAAAACTCATTTTTATATTTAAGATCCTCCTTTCGAAGGGGATTTAAATATTCGCTCAAAACCTGAGTTGTGGTGTATTTTATATTCGCAACAAGTTAAATTCTTGGAATAAGTTAATCCATTAACAGGCATCGCCTGGGAAATATCAGTGAGTTTTCCTTTCCAACTAGATACGACTTCTTGGTGGAGCCGTATCAACAAGTTTCTACTTGGGGAAAGTGGGGACGAGCTTTACGTTTCAGAGTCATGGATTTCATCTGAACTAGGAGTGGTGTAAGTGGTCGAGTGGCGTCGGCCCAGCCTTATTATATTGGCCCAATTGGCCTGGAAGTCCCGCTAAGACGGTCCATTCCTTAGGAGTCCAGTGTTCGGTTGACAAGTAAATCCGACAGGTTCTCCTCTACATGTAGAAAATGGTGGGGTTGCACTACTGCGACTGATCATCGTGAGTGGTCTTCCTGGCGCGACAAACTCCCGTAATGAGTTCATCATCCAGTTGGATATTTCTACAACACTACCCAGAGCACTTCGATAGAAAGGCTACGGATGGGCGATTGTTGAGTGTTGGCAGGGTCGAGTTTTCAAAATGATGTTTCTATCAAATGAAGTATCTCGTAAGATATCAACTTGGTTCATTTCTTCTTGACCAAGACTTTCATGAGTACTATGAGAATGCTCATATATTGTTAATCATTATACATGTTATTTAGGTGGGCTTGTTGCTCACCCTTCCTTTCTTCTTTCATCACACAACAACAGATAGAAAAGATGAACATGACCAAGCTTCCAATTCGCAAGCGGTTAGAAAACGTTCCGCAGTTTTCTGGAAGCGTTGATGCCGCCGTAGCTAAGGTAGGAGCTACCAATAGGCTAGGTTTTCAACTATTGATGAACCAGACTTATGTATAATATAAATTGTAATAATGACAAGGAATATGTAAATGATTCAGAAACTCTTTTAAGGTGTAACGGTTTATAATTGTGGAATTAAATGACTTGTGTTATTTTTGGTATTCATCTCTGAGGCTATAACTTGTGGTGTGTGTGTGTGTATATTATGGGGTCACATTACTCAGTAGTTGGTTGACTGTTAAGATTAAGTATTGATAAGGGAAATGGAACTCGTGACAACCCGAATCCGCGACCCCGGATTTGGGGGTGTTACACCATGGTTCAGTAAAAAGTAGCAATCTATTTCTACTTCGACTGCTGAGGCTGAATATATTACAGCTGAGAGTTGCTGTGCTCATTTGTTATGGATGAGAAATCATCTCATGGACTATGGATTATCATTTTCTAAAATTCCTATTTATTGTGATAATCAAAGTGCTATTGCTATGACAGAAAACCTAGTGCAACACTCTCTTACTAAACATATCAGCATCATATATCACTTTATAAGAAAGCATCTTATGGAAGGATCGATTGAGCTTCATTTTGTCCCTACTGATCAGCAGCTGACTGATATCTTCACGAAGCCATTACCTGAAGCAACATTTACAAAGCTTGTCAATGAACTTGGCATGGTTAGTTGGGACAGATAAATTCTTTTAAATTTATATTTGATCAAATCCTGATGTATATTGATTAAATCCTGATATGTCCTAAATATAGTTCAAGATATTAAGCTGGGAATTTTTGGTGTATTTTGTTATATGCATGATAAATTATGTGAATTTATTTGCTAAATGTGCATGTATGAATATATATCATTGTCATCATTGCAAATCAGTCTAGGGAAACGCGCTTTAATAAGATATCTTTTGGTTAAATTATTAAGTTAACTCTACACTTAATAATCAATCAGTCTCCTAGTCCCTTGATATTCCTTCGGTTATTTAAACCGTCATTCTCATTCAGTACAATCATCTCTTCTTATACACAAGACACTCTTTTCACTTTCATTTCTCATATTTCTTCTTCTCTATCACAAAAATGGTTCTCTGCAACATGTTCTTGAACTATGAAAACTTCAATGTGGAGTTTAGTTGTGAAGACTGGCAGCAGAAATGGCACATCACTGCCATTCCCAATAAAGTGTGGAACTTGGTTCCACAGAAGATTCTGATAGATCTCCTGTTCTTTGAGATGGATTATCATCTCCATCTCGATTGTCTGGAGGAAGAAGGATGAGAAGTTCTTCGTCAGCAAGAACATATCATCCATCTTACTGTGCTTTTCGTGGGGAGTAGGAGGAACTAATAAATATCATCATGTTCATCTAGTTAGACTAGGATTTTCTTGTAATCTCTTTTTCATATAATCAAAAATTTCATGAAATGTACTCTCTTAAATTATTAATGAAATTTTGTTTATTTTTCTTACAAGATTTAGTCTATGTTCTTTAGTTGTGTATGCATGTGAGTGTTCTTTATTGTAGCCTGTTAATCTCTACATCACACTCTTAACATCTATATTTTGATGATTCTTGAGACCAAAATTATGGTTTTCTGATAGCTTGAGTTATTTTGACAAACACTGATGAATTTGAATCGACAAATCTTAACGATATCAAATCCTGACAGATAATAGGTACCAAATACTAATGACAGGTCAGCTTATTTTAATTTTGAATATTATTGAAAAATGATTTATGAATTATTTAATGCTGAAAAAGTGATTGTCTTCTTAATTATTGTTGAAAAGTGGATAAACTGTTGAACAAAGTCACACAGCGATTTTCTACAAGAGCAATGCGTTCTTTATTGTTAATTCCGCACATTACTCCACTTTCCACTCCAATTCTTCAGTAATTATCCTCTATCAGAAGTCTAATTCACTAAGCTTCCTTCTCCGAGTGTGTTACATATAACTAAGCTTTGTAAACTTATATTTGCACAAGAACATATATGACACATATTATTATACACACAACCTTACTATTCACATCTAACGAACACCTATTCTCAATAACTACAAACATCATGTCATCTTCTGAGCTTTCACCCTTCTTCAGTCAAACCACTATTATTCATGGCAACACTTTTGGAACCAACAACTACTTGGCTCCACTTACATATCAGCAGTTTCCTCAATCTTTTCATGATATACAGGTTTTCTTACTCCAATGTCGAATTGGATATGCTCTCACAAATCCTACTAAGGTATCATACAGGGTTGTAATGCAGGTATGGGATACAGCTCTAGTTAATGCAACAAATACTGGTTTCTCTTTTGAATTTAAGGGACACAGGTATGAGGTTGATGTTGATGTTCTTGTTCAAGCATTAAGATTGCCTGCCTATGATGGTGCTCCTGATAATTATACAACTGAGCAGCTGTTTGATATGCTCGGAACTCTGAACTACAAAGGTGACATCACAACAATTGGGAAATTGACAAGAACAAAGCTAAAGAGGGAATGTGATTTCTTCTTTGATTGCATCAACAGATGTTTCTTGAATAAGACAATAAATTTTGATGCTCTTTCATCCACATCTCTGAAAATTGGGTATTCTCTTATCTATTCTGGAAATTTTGACTATGGTAACACCATTCTTCAATTCATAATTGATAGGATAATAGATGCATCAGGTGTAATAGGGTATACTAGATTTCTTCAACTGATTTTTAATTTTCTATGCCCTAACGTTGAATTTGATAATGTTGAATTGCTTCCTGTATTCTAAATTTATGAGAAGGCTATTACAGATCATATCAAAAGAGATGAAAAGAATAAGTTTTCAGGACTTCCCTTCCTGCCTCAGGAGGTCAGGCAATTTCTATTGAGAAATAGACCTACTCCGTCACAAGTGCCTGTAAATCCTGATGTTGGCACCTCTGTTAAATTTCCTGATGCTGTGAAACAAGACACTACCCATCTTGTTTCTAACCCAAGCATTCCTTTTATAAAACTGAACTCCAATTCAGCTCGTAAATTAGCCTCCTCTGATGTCTCCTAAAAGACATCAGTTGTACTCAAGAAAAGGCTGGTTAAGAAATCTATTTAATCTAAATAGAGAGCTCAACAGGACTCACTGAGTGAGAGTAAGAAGAAAGAAGAATGCTTTCCAGTTTGAAAAAGAAGGCTGATTATGCAAGATGATTCTAACTCTGATGATCACGTGCCCATTGGTCCAAGGATGAAGACGAAAAAATCAACAGTTGTAATTCCTGATGACTATGTTGACACAACTGGAACTAAGGAGCCAACTACTGATGCTAATGCTCTAATAAAAAAGGTTCCAGTGAACAAAGAAACTGCTGAGACCAAGAACACTGCTAAGAGTATACAGAAAAGAAAAGCTGAAGATGTGGTTAGGTACATCAGAAAGAAGAAAAAGACTCAGTCCTCTGCTATGGATGTCAGTCCACAAGAACCTAAGTCTCAAAGGGACTTAGAAACTGAGGAGCATCCAGTCCCACAAGAACCATCTTCTCAAAGAGAAGATGTAGACAAAGAGGCTGCACAAATTATAATTGATTTTGCTCAAGGTGATCTTCTTGCTGATTCTAAACAACTGCTGCAAGAAAAGAAGGCTCAATAGGATGTATTGTCAAAGGTGGATGTAGTTATTAATGATCTTATATTCGAGGAGAGTACACAAGAACCTTCACCACTAATTGCTGAAGCAGCTCATATTCCTCCGACCCCACAAGAACCATCAGTTCAAAGTACTGATGCTGGTCTAGTGCATTCTCCTGACAAATCAAATCCTAATACTACAACAAATCCTGATACTGAGCAACTTTAAATTCAAGCAGCTCCTACTGATGATTCACTGCTGCTAGCTAGTTTGTCAAAGCATCCTGATGCATTATTTGTCCCTCCACTGTCATCACTGCCACTTGAGGATTCACCTTCAAGTATTGCTTATTTTCCTCTGTTGTTCTCAATATTTGTATGATTATAAAAAGTCTCTTATTTGAAGTTACCTCTATTTATATGACAAGCATATTACTCCTCTCAGCCATCTCTTATTTCTTTGTAAAATGTGTGATTGTGCCTTTTTGTGAGATTGTATGAAAATACTATGTGAGAAAGTCAATTTCTGAGTGGCAGTCTCCTATATTGGCAAAAGGAGAGGTAGTTTTGAGAAAATAATTTTATAAGTCTTTCTTTGCTTATAAACTTTCTTATGTGAGAAACATATTACTCTTCAAAGTAATATATTGTGTGAGAAGTGATGAGATCACTTGAAAAAAAAAAGAGATTTAGGTGTTACATTATTTTCTATTTCAGGATCTCATCAGAAATAGATAATTATTGCCAAGGATCCTCTTAAAAGCAAAGCAATTTTGCCGAGCTCTGTAAATTCTTCCGAGGGTCTGTCTTGCTCTGATTCTGATGAAGACAGTGATCTTGACACAGCTCAGCTGAAGACTGCTATTGATGCATCTAAGAAATTCAATGTTGGTTCTTCTTTACATTTCAATGTTGATCCCTCTTATTACAATGCTAATGCTGAGCATTTTTGAAAGGCTGAATGGGATTTGGCATGGAGAAATGTACATACGTCTATCTCCTCAACTGTTGGTATACACCATGTTCACAGGGCATATGATGGACTTCAAAACACTGACCTTCAATTGCATCTAAAAGCTTCTACCATCTGTGAAAGTTATTCTCTCTGAAATTGATGATGTGCAGACATCTCATACTAATTTACAGAACAAGATTGATGCATTTATAATTAATCCACTTACTTCAGCTGAACTCATAAGTGTGAAGAAGGTTGTTAGAGTCATGGTTCAATCTCAATAAAGCATGGATACTCGATTTTCTTCCTTGGAAGATGAAGTGTCTTCAATAGCTGATTAACTGGATGCTATATTTTCTCTTCTTTCAGGTATTGATGCTAAAAAGGGGGAGAAGATAGCTGTCACAAAATGTACATCTGACTCTATTCAGTTGAAAGATAAAGATACTGATTGTGGCACCCTCAAACCCGGGTCAGAAGTTTGGGGTCCACACAGACACACCTTATTTATAAACCTTCTTATAACAATAATAAAGATAACAATATTCAGTGACCCTACTTACTAATTTCAATGAATCGCAACAAGTTAAATTATGCACACAAGCCACACACACACACTTATATTATAAGCGTCCAAATCCCAACTATTTAAACTTACAACTGAATATTAAACATTCTTACAAACTCTAAAACTAATACAAAAGTCTTCAGCTAGCTTATTCCTCTTAACCTGGATTCCTAGCTCGCGCACTGGATTGGGGATCCTCGCTACCAACGGGTTCCTTCTTAACTGGAAAAGAACATAAACATAATTGCACAAATGAGCTAACTATCCCAGCAAGTCACATTAACAATAATGAGGTTAAATAATGATCAAGTGAAATGATTTAAGATATCAAGTATATGGATGAGCAATGATTTAGAATTGGATATTAAGTTTTCATTTTAAATAAAAAACAAGGCTAGGCTGTTGATCAGTCAAGCACTAACCCCGAGCAAGGCACACAGCTCTACTCTAATTACTGGATCCAAGGCACACATTGGCCTGACTTGACCACCAATCCGGTCTGACCACGAATCTAGTCCACAATTTTATAAAACAATCCAATTCTATAATAATAACAGAATAAACACTGTAAAGCAATAAACATAATCATAAACAACAGTGGGTTTCAAACGTAAGATGGTTTACAATCTTCACAGGGGAACAACATGGCAGTTACAAAGATTGGCTATCAACCGGTACACGAGTTGGATAACAAAAGAATCAAAGTCTTGTGGTTATGATAATTTATCTTTCAATGTATAAGATATAAGTGTTTGAGTGTTAAGCAATTTTAGTTCATTAATTTGTATTTAATTTGTATGTATTTGTAGAGTAGTATCGTATGTTTGTGGTTCGTATCCGGGTATTCAAAAACCAATGGTTCAGAAAGAATAAGGCTTTCGGGTCCACGATCAGTAGCTGGAATCAAGTTTTAGGCTCAGTTCTTCAAAGCACTTGCATTATGAAAACAAAACTATCAATTATTCATAATATGTCTTGAGAAGGTTCAGAACACTGGCCTCGTCTTAATTCGCTTAAGATTCACTGGCTTTCAATCACAATCTAATATTCTCTGACTATCTGCTTCCCCTTTCCTACGCCTTGCCTCTTCTGCTCACATATCACAAGTATCTATCAATAGTCATCTCGCATGATTCTATTCGATATTAACTTCTATCTACCCTTCGTTTTACCCAAATCCGATTTACGGATTGAAAGATACGATCAAAACAGTCATATAATATACATATACGCATTTACACATCAATTAGTGCACATATAACACATAACACGTAAGATGTTTGATGAAAATACTTTTTCAAAGAAGATCTGATGTTAAAATAATTTTTCGAATATTTAATACGAATTTTTAAACATTTTTCAGAATTTAAACGGGCCGTTGAATCATTTTGAAACAATAAACAGGGTCCGATTTCCCGAATATGGCTTTAAAATAATTTTATAATAATTATCGAGTCTTAAAAATAATTTAAAATAATATTTTAAAGCTCGAAACTATTTTTCTGAATTTTTAAATCTAAATAAATAATTAAATATTATAAAATAATTAATTAAAATCAATTAATAATTAATTAAATTAATTAATCAATTATTTTTGAATTAATTGACCAATTAACTAATTAATTATTAACTAAAATTAATTAACTAATTAATTCAAATTTATTTTTGAATAAAAAAATAATATTTGGAATTAAAATAATAATTTTTAGAATTTTTAGTTATTAAAACAAATTTCTGTAATTAAAATAAATAGGAAATATGATTTTTAAATATTTTTAAAACAAGAATCCTAAATTTGCAAAGTCTGGAAACTTCAGGGACTATACTGTATCGTTCTCAAAAGTACAGGGGCCTGTTTGCAATTTTTGCAGGGCCACCATCGACCTCGCCGGAGAGTGGCCGGAGAACCCGATTCCGGCCACCTCAGGCCACCAAACTCTCTAGATTCACTCTCCTGACTACCAGCAACTTATACATGCAATCAAAACAACCAAACAATCAAGGATTTCGCCGGAAAAGAGCAAGAAACTTCGCCGTCTCCGGCGAGTTTTGTTTGCTTCGATTTGAGCAAACCAGGAATCGTCTGTTGATGTACTATACATGAATCGATTGCAAATTTAACCAGGAACACGATGCAATCAACAAAATCATCTAATAACCCTCTGGGGAAGAAACCCCAATTTTTAATTAAGAACATTCATACGGGTTATAAACCCTAATTTTAAAATTCGAGATTAAAACCTAATTTTGAATTGTTATTGAACTCCAAATCAGTCATATAATATATCAAAATCATCAAGAAGAAAAGCTCTACAACATGCAATCATCAAATCATATAAACAATCTCTCGAACAAAAATTCATATTTTAAATCAAATTAATTCAAAAATAAATAAAAAAATAGAAAAATACCCATAGTTTCTGCAGTTATAAGGCTTATTGATTCTGATAGAACACTTCAAGACCTTCGTTTTGAGTACTCTCGGAATCCGGTAACGCCTTGAAATTGCAGTTTGATTTTCAGAAGTTTATATGAATATGCTGTTTTTCTCTGTAAAATTATATAATTACTGACTGCAAATGATTTTCTGAACAAAATAAAATACGGTAAGGGCTATTTATAATTACGGAATATTGGTACTGAAAGAGATATGTCCTAAGTCCAATCATGTATGAGGATTTAGGAATAACTTTTATGTAATCTGTTTTGATTTTATTGATATTAATAAAAGACTTGTTTTGTTTTTATTGCGGGCTCTATCTATTTAAATGTTTAAATAAGATATACCACAGTTTAGAGTAAAGCTTTTTATGGATTGTGATTAGATTATAATAATGAGACCTAAAAGATGATAACTCTAAACTTAAATAGTTCCTGGTCGTAGGATTACTAACTGGTAATTAGTAATCTGCAAAGATCGGTACATACTATGCTTGCTTCATTATGAAGGATGTCTGTTCTCATAGACATTTGTGTGGTGACACTATAGCTAGTATGTAGGTGCTTATTATAGAATAAGTTCACTAAACATGACTCACACAGCTGAACAACTGATGGAGTTCACTCACGTGTCAGCAGTTGTTCACATAGTGATAGTTGTACAAGTATCCTTAGACTTGAGGTCATCATAGTCATCTTGTGTACACTGAACTATGCTTTGGTTTAGTTCTTAGTCTCAAGGGACAATTAGAAGGGCTCTACTGGGTATAGGAATTTGTACACGAAGATAGTGTATGATTAATAAAGGATCTACCCCTTCCAGTGAAGGAAGAGAATGTTCAATGCTGATCCACTTATGCTGGTTCAGGAATCTCTAACCAGAGTGAATGAAATTAGAAAGGAGTCTCTAATTTACATTAAATAGAACTAAGCATAGTGAATGGGAAAGCAAGTGATTAAATAAGATAGGCTTGACACAAGTTCCATGCCTTATATTTAATCGTGACATTGCAGGGTAGAAGGAATTGATTGTACGGTAACTACTCACTTAATAGGTTCTTGGTATTCTAAGCAGTGAATTCGTATTATCCGGATAGTCGCGATATGCTGAGAAGTATCCATCACGATGTAGAATAAATATGATTAATTAATTAATCGTATTTAATGAATTAGAGAATTTATATAAATAATGATAAAATAGTTTTATTATTATTTATTTCTACTACCGACTTAATATTGAACCTACAGGGTCACACCATAAAAGAGAATGATTTAATGGTGGAGAAATTAATTAATAATGGCTGATAATTATTTATTTATGAAATAAATAATTAATTGGCAAATTTAATAATTGATTAAATGAGATTTAATTGATTATAAATTAATTAAGAAAATGTTCTTAATATTATTAATTAAGAATTTAATTTTTGGAAATTAAATCAATTGAGAGAATTATTTCTAAAGAGTTTAGAAAAATGATTAATAATTAAAAGGTGTTATAATTATTAGTGAGAATAATATAGGGTTAATAATAATAATATTTTATGGGAAAATTTTCAGCTGAAAATTTTGCCTATAAATATACTATTATAGACCCTATTTTTGCCTCAACCAAAAAGATTTACAAAACCCTAATTCTCGCCATCTCCTCCTCCTTCATTACATCGTTTTCTTGGTGGATACCGGTGGAGTGCTTCACACTTGAGGAGTAGCTGCTAAGGATCTCCGTTCATCATTTTTGGATCGCCATTAAAGACCTCCATCTTTCCATTAATGTAAAGTTTCTTAAGGTAAACATACTGAACTACGAATTAAATATTATTTTTCGCATGGATCCTGCGGAGGGTTTCGGTTTTTTTAAGATTTAAATTTATGTTTTCGCTGCGTTTATGTGTTAAACCCTTCAATGGCATCAGAGCTACTTGCAAAAAGTTTTTAATTCGTGTATGTGTTTAACTGTTTTCGATATATGAGCATGTACGTGATTCGCCATGATTTGATGTTGATATAATATGCTTATATATGTATGGTTTTGAATATATGATATTCATGTGAGTTGTATAATCATAAGATGATTATGTAATCTGTATATATACTGATATATATATGATTTATGTTTGTTCTAATTATGAGAATCATATTAGATACAGATTCTGAATTGGCTGCTGCAGATTTGCTGAAATCTGGGTTTGATGTCCGATTTACGCAAACGAATACCCTATTCCATAGGAAAACGAGCGTCTGAACAAAACTGATAGCAATAGCTATCAATGACTCGTCTGTAAGGCGTTTGACATCGTTTACTGCCCGTAAACAGTGATTCTTGTTTTTCTGATTTGATTCTGATTTTTCTGATTTTTGTCATATTTTCTTTTTATGATTAGATCATGGATAATATGATATGTTAAGATCAGATTATGTGTTTTAACATGATTTTATGTGTTGTATGATCATGATGGATGGTTACGGCCTTTTGACCTTAGTGTAATGGTTTTGGTTTTGGTTTTGGTTTTAAATACGACTTGCATGTCGTCAATCTTTGTAATCATAAATCTCGAATGTAACTCGAGTTATTCTTGTAAGTTCATTAGATTAGTTTTACTTTCAATCATGTAATTTATTGAAGACTGTAATTGAAGACTCAAGAAGGCTATCCAATGGAGGTGATACAAAGAAGAAGACGAGGCATACAAGAAGTCTAAACAAAGAGGAAGACTTATGTAATAAGTAGTTGTATTTATCTCCATCACCATATTATATTGACATTGATCTTTATCATGAGCTTGATAAAGATCACATAGGATGGGGCCATAACCAAATACATTTACTTTATTGTACTTTATATTTACTTGTTTATTTAATTTTATATATGAGATATATGCCTATGTTTACCATGCGATGATAGATTTAGGTAAACTTAAATCAATATAAGGCGTGCTCTAGAAAATCTAGAATATGAATCATTTCTTGCCTTAACAATAAATATTATGAATACGATTATGAGATTCTTGTGTTTATGAAACACGTAATTGAATATGAATTTTCAATATTGAGAGAAAGGATGATTCTGTCAACAACAGATTTCTATCTGTAAGAAAGGGTTATTAAGTGACGCCTCTTGACAATGCTCCACCCGATCTGGGAATCATCTGATTATCGATTATTGATTTGAAATATTTAATTTAAAAGGAAAAATCTCTTTATAATATGATTATGATTGTAACGTAATATAATCCCTCTAAAATTAAATAATATCAAGTAGTAATTGGCCAATGACACAACGAGCTTGTGTCGGTCATAGCCTTCCAACATGGTAGAAAGTGGTTCTTATTTTTAAATCATTGTCGTTTCGTGCTACAGCCGAGGGCTTTGATTTCAAAATAAGAAATACTTGTCTATTACATAGAGATGTGTACATTGAATTAGAATCTAAAGGTCGGTACGTGCTACAGCCGTGGGCCGTTGGAGACTGATTCAATTGTACGAAATGTTGGGTTAGACTTGAGTTAGAATATTGAGTTTGTCGTGCCACAGCCGTGACTCAATTATTCAAGAGGCTAAACTTGTATTAGGGAATAACATAAGATGTAATTGACAAGGGTTGTCTGCCTATTGAACATCACATGACGTTTCGTGCCACAGCCGAGGTTGTGTGATGGAATGTAGGATCCCTATTCCCACTAGCATTATGAATGCTTAATTTTCACTTATGGGGGTTGAAAAAATTAGATAAACTAGTGGGAGACACTTATGAATAAAGACCCGATTCATATAGTGTTTTGAGATGAAATTGAATATTTGCTAAGTGTTCTTATGTGTTTATCATTTCAGATTTACTATATTCGTCATGTCTTCTGCACTATCACTCCGAAGCATACTAGATGCTCACAAGTTGACTAGTCCTAATTTAGCTGTTTGTTTTCACTATAACAAGTTAGGGCACTGGAAGAGGAACTGCAAGGTTTACCTTGCAGAATTGAAGAAGAAGGGTAGTGAGACTACCGCTTTTGATTCAGGCATGTTCATGATCGAAGTTAATATGTCACTAGGTCAAATTTCTACTTGGGTATTAGATACCGCCTGTGGTTCTCATATCTGCAATTCGTTGCAAGGACTAAAGGGAAGTAGGACTCTTAAAAAAGATGAGGTGATTCTACGTATGGGCAATAAAGCAAGGGTTGCGGCCATATCTGTAGGATCATTTAGTTTACATATGCCTACGGGCAAGACTATTATTTTGAATAATTGTTATTACGTTCCCACTATTGTGAGGAATATTGTTTCTATCCATATGCTGGATTTGGAAGGTTTTTCATTTATTATTAAGAATAATGAATGTTCTATCCTTAGAGATAATGTTCTTTATGGACGTGGTATTTTAAATAATGGTCTGTATGTATGTGACGTAGAGCATGATTTACTTCAGATTGAACAAACTAATAAAAAAAACGAGATGATGAAAATCTGACCTATTTATGGCACTGTAGGCTAGGTCATATTAGTGAAAATAGACTGCAGACATTGCATAAGGAAGGGTTACTTGACCCCTTTGATTTTGAATCATATCCTGCATGTGAGTCTTGTCTTTTGGGTAAAATGACCAAATCTCCATTTAGTGGACATGGAGAGAGGGCTGCAGATTTGCTAGGATTGGTACACACAGATGTATGTGGACCAATGTCTACGCAAGCCATGGGTGGATTTTCATACTTCATTACTTTCATAGATGATAGATCTAGATTCAGATATGTGTATTTGATGAAACACAAGTCTGAAGCCTTTGAAAAGTTCAAAGAATATAAACATGAAGTGGAGAAACAAACCAAACACAGTATTATAACTCTTCAATCAGATCGAGGTGGTGAATACTTGAATGGAGAGTTTCTAGATTATCTCAAAAAAATGGTATAGTCTCCCAGTGGACTCCTCCATATACTCCACAGTTAAATGGGGTATCTGAAAGGAGAAATCGAACTTTGTTAGACATGGTTCGGTCCATGATGAGCTATGCGAATCTTCCAGTATTCCTACGGGGTTATGCATTGGAAACCTCAGCATATTTACTGAATAAGGTACCTTCCAAATCTGTTTCTCAAACACCATATGAGATATGGAAAGAAAGGAAACCGAGTCTTAAACACGTTAAGATTTGGGGATGTCCAGCTTATGTCAAGAAAGTTGACCCAGATAAGCTGGAATCTCGATCCGTAAAATGTAATTTTGTGGGATATCCTAAAGAGACTTTTGTTAGTGTACACTGAAAATATTTATTTGAAGTATGTACATTTATTTCTGGCCAGTTTATTTGAGAATCATTTGAATGTTTACATGTTGTCTAATACTATATATTGGGAACAATCTAGTATCAAATGGGATACAGAATATTAGATTGGTAAATACGGTTATATAATATAATAAGGTTCACAATACATGTGGTGTTGGACAATCCACTGGTATGGTTGTAGTATTATTTAGATTAGTTTATATTGACTAAAAAATAATACTAGTATACTTTGTGTATATTGAACAGGATCAAATTTAGAATTGTTCCCTTAATACTGATTAAGAAGGAGAACTAAGATTCTATGTTATTATTAATGCTTAGGTTCTTAATCCGGAAATAGTAATTGACACTTGTATATTATTTACATGCTTTGATTTATATATGAAATAATTCTTTTGAATTATATCATTATATTTTGGGTGATGGAATTATATACATGGTGGATATTATTTATTGAAGGAATCCATGTCCTGATAATATTCGGGTTAATGATATCCCCTTGAAAGCTCAAAAAGATTTAATTATGTGAAACCCTGCAGGTGGAATTTATTCTGGCATAATTAAATAAAGGTTGAGTGGATGATCAATAATAAAAGATATTAATTAAATAAATTATCAGTAATTTATTTAATTAATGGACATATGATATTTTAAACATGGGGAATTTAATAAGCAAATAATATTGGAACCGAATTAATTAAATTGTGGTATTAGGAAAGGTAGTGCAAATATTAATTCTTTATTGGATTGAATTAATATTTAATTACATTGGGCTAGGCTCAAGATGTAATTAGAAGGCCCAACCTAATTATCCATGGTCCCTATTGTAGCCTATATATATTCTTATTCTCTTATTGCTTGGAATTGGGTGAAAACATATTGTAGCCACCGAGGAGCAATAAGAGAGGATAACTTGAGAAGACGGAGGCCACACTTCGCTCAAGGGAATTTGGGAATACAATAGAAGAGTGTGGAATCAACCATTAACAAGGTAATCCTCTTTTCGTAATCTTTATCGTAAAACGTAGTAACACCCTAAGTCCGTGGTTCCTAACAATTGGTATCAGAGCCTGGTAATAGGTTCTACGTTTTATGATATAATGTCCATGTCGTAATTATATATGCGTGTATATAGTGTTTTGCTTGTATTGGTTTTGATGCAGGTTGTTAATCCACTATTATGGCCATGTATATTTTAATTATGTGTTTGGATCCCACGTGGTTTAATCGTGGGTAATTTTTGTTTTAGTTTCCACGTGGTTTAATCGTGGTTGTAATTTACACGAGGGTTGATCGTGTTAGAATAGATTTTACAAAATTAGTTTTCTATTAGATCTATTTTTTTTGTAATTGTTCCGGGTATTTTGTAATAGTTATGTGCGATCGGAAATCAATTCTGGTAGTTTTTTGTTCTGCTGTGCGATTACAAGGGGCTGCTGGGGCTGCTGGGGCTGCTGCGGCAGCTGGGACTGTTGGGGCTGCTGGGGCTGCTGCGGCAGCTGGGACTGCTGGGGCTGCTTGGGCTGCTACGGCAGCTGGGACTGCTAGGGCTGCTGGGGCTGCTGGGGCTGCTGGGGGCGTCGGGGCGCGCTTGGGGCAGATTTTTTTTGAGAGCTGGATTTTTTTTTCAAGGGCCATAATAGTGGAAAATTTATTTTAATTTTTTCCATTAAATTTTAATTATTGCTTTAATTTATTAATTATGTGTGTCATTAACTATGTGTGTAATTCTTTTAAAATTGCATATTTAACTTAATTAGGACGACATGGACATAAAATTTATTTATTGCTTTAATTAAATGATATATATTGCTAAAATTATGTGTGTATTTTGAATGCATGATTAGACATAATTATAATAACATAGGGCCCCATTTAATTTTAAAATTCCTCAATTTTAATAAAAAAATTCTAAGTGTGAGAGGGAATTAATATGAAATTAAATCCCATGGTCTCCATTATTGGTTGTAGGTAATTTAACATAAAGACGAATATAAATTATATATACGTCACCCATCGTGGCATGTAATTTGTGGTGTCTAGAATGTTATAGAAATTACTAGAACAAACTTCTTAAATTAATAAATTTTGAAAGGAATAAATACGGATTTTCTTTATTTCTGATTTGGGGCGATTTTGTCAAAAACGGGTTCATCGAACTTGTAAGGCTGTGGGTTTTAAGCGAGACCGATGTGACTCCTCCACTACCTGGATATTAAACCATTGAAGAATATTGAATTGAAGTATTCTATTCAAGGCAAAATTACGAATATTGGAAGGTATACACGCCACCCATCGTGGCGTACCAAGTTCTATAGATTTCGAATAATTTAAGATTTGATGATGGTATACACTTAGCTATGAAAAATAATATAGTCCACCCCAACGTGGCATATTGTTTAGTAATAGGACCGAAGTAATATTTAAACAAAATTAGGTGGTACACATGTCACACATCATGGCGTACTAGAAGGTTATGGTGTTTAGATGTTAGTGCATTAAATTTTAATAATTTAGATCTTAATAATTAATGCACTCTTATTTATGTGATGTTTTTATGCATGATTCTCAGGATAAAATGAGTTTTAATCCACTATTCACCATACTTAAGGATAACAAACTTACCGGACCTAACTATATTGAATGGAAATGAAATTTGGACATTATGTTGACTGCTGAGGAGTACAAGTTTTGCACTTATGAACCCAAGCCTGAACAGCCTGCTGCTGATGCTCCTGAAGATGAGAAAGAGTATTATAAACGGTGGATTAAGGCTGATGAGATGTCGCGATGTTACATTCTGGCAGCAATGTCGGGTGTTTTGCAGCATCAGCATCAGTCTATGGCCACTGCTTCGGATATGCTCTTTAATCTCAAGGAACTTTTTGGAGATCAGAATAGGGCTGCTAGGCAAGTAGCCATGAAGGCTTTAATGCACACTCAGATGGCTGAAGGCACACCTGTAAGGGATCATGTTCTCAAGATGATGTCGCATCTGAATGAGATAGAGATCCTTGGTGCTGAACTTGACGGGGAAACCCAGATTGACATTATCCTTATGAGCTTGTCCAAGAGTTTTGAGCAGTTCCGCTTGAATTACAACATGAACAAGAGGCAGTATAGTCTCGCGGAACTGCTGACAGAACTTTAGGCAGCTGAAGGATTATTTCGGCAGAGTGTTCAAGTGAATGTGGTTGAGAAAGGTTCTTCCTCTAAGCCGAAAGGTATTAAGAAGAAGAAAAAGGCTCAGACACAGAAAGCTGTGAAGGCAGTGGGATTTCAGGGTGGTGTGAAAAAGCCTAAGGGAAAGTGCTTCAGATGCAAACAATCAGGTCACTGGAAACAGGATTGTCCTCTTCCTAAGAAGACAAACAATACTGGTATATCTCTTTCTCTAGTTATAGAAATATTTATAGCGGCTATATCTACGAGCACTTGGTATGTAGATACAGGAGCCACTGATCATGTTTGTAATTCTATGCAGGGGTTCCAGCTATCCAGAATGCTTAGAGATGGTGAGATATACGTGTTCATGGGAGATGCTACGAAAGTAGCAGTAGTTGCAGTAGGAGTTATTCATTTATCTTTTGGTTCTGATAGGATTTTGGTTTTGAACAATTGTCTTTATGTACCTTCTTTTAGAAGGAATTTAATTTCGGTTTCTAAACTTGCTTTGGATGGTTATAATGTTTGTTTGGATCGTAATGTTTCTATTATGATGAATAAACGAATTATATGTTCTGGTACATTACAAGACAATTTGTATAAAATTAATCCTAGTCAACCTGCACTGCAACTGCAATTTAGGGAATTGAACAACACATCTTCTAACTCTACTAAAAGAAAGGATCCTTCTAGTTTGAACCAAACATATCTTTGGCACTTGAGATTAGGTCATATTAACTTGAGGAGGATTCAAAGGCTGGTAGTAGACGGGCCTTTAAGCTCATTGGCAGTGGAGCCATTTTCAGTTTATGAATCCTGCTTGGAAGGTAAAATGACTAATAGGCCTTTCAAGGCAAAAGGGAATAGAGCCAAACAACTGTTAGAATTGGTTCACTCTGATTTATGTGGACCCATGAATATCCAAGCAAGAGGTGGTTATGAATATTTTGTCACTTCCATTGATGATTATTCTAGATATGGGTACGTTTATTTGTTGCACCGTAAGTCTGGGTGCTTTGATAAGTTCAAAGAGTACAAAGCTAAAACGGAGAAGCGACTTAATAAAAGTATCAAGCCACTACGATCAGATCGTGGTGGCGAATAATTTCTGGGAGAATTTAGGGAATATTTATCAGAAAATGGGATAGAATCCCAGTTAACTGCACCAGGCACACCCCAGCAGAACGGTGTAGCAGAGAGAAGGAACCAGACTCTTTTAGAGAGTGTTAGATCGATGATGAGTTATTCGGATTTACCCAAGTCATTTTGGGGACATGCCTTAGAGACAACAGCTTATCTTCTGAACTTAGTACCTTCTAAGTCGGTTCCTAAAACCCCCTTAGAATTGTGGACCGGGGATAAACTGAGTCTAAGACATATTCGAATATGGGGTTGTCCAGCACATGTGCTGACCAGAACGCGACTAAGTTAGAATCTCGTACAGAAGTAAGGTTGTTTGTAGGCTACCCCATGGGAATGAAAGGATATTTATTTTATAGTCCGAAGAATCGGGATGTCATTGTTAGCACCAATGCAAGATTCTTAGAGGAGGAATATATAATGAATCACAAACCCATGAGTAGTGTCGTTTTAGAGGAACTAGTGGGAGGGACAAATAATACCCATGAAGCTGTAGTACAAGTAGAATAACCACAACATAATGTACAACTTGTCACTAATACCGCACCAGTGCCTCATCGTAGTGGGAGGGTTGTTCAACAGCCTGATAGATTCATGTTTTTGGGTGAGTCTTTAGACTTGGTCTCTGGTGAACATGATGATGATCCCCGTACATATGAAGAGGCAACACAAGACAAAGATGCAGATCTTTGGCAAAAGGCAATGGAATCCGAGATAGAATCAATGTATTCTAATCAGGTCTGGGAGCTCGTGGAACCACCCAAAGGTATAAAACCTATTGGATGTAAGTGGATCTACAAGAAAAAGAGGGGATTAGATAAAAAGGTGAAATCCTGGAAAGCAAGACTTGTTGCGAAAAGGTATACTCAGAAAGAAGGTATCGATTATGAGGAAACATTTTCACCGGTAGTCATGCTTAAGTCCATCCGTATTCTTTTATCTATAGCAGCTCATCTCGATTATGAGATTTGGGAAATGAATGTCAAGACAGCTTTTCTTAATGGAAGTCTTGAAGAAACCATCTATATGCAGCAACCAAAAGGATTCATTAAGAAAGGCCAAGAGCATCTGGTATGTAAGCTTAAGAGGTCTATTTATGGACTTAAACAAGCTTCTAGAGACTGGAATATTCATTTTGATCAGGCAGTCCTGTCATATGGATTTGATCAAAGTCCAAGCGAATCGTGCGTGTATAAGAGAAGTGAAGGTAATGCAGTGGTTTTTCTAGTACTATATGTAGATGATATTTTACTCATTGGAAACAATGTTGAGATGTTGTCATCAGTAAAGGCATGGTTGTTCAAACAATTTTGACATGAAGGACTTAGGTGAAGCGGCATACATCCTTGGGATCAAAGTTATAAGGGATCGCAAGAAAAGAATGCTGGCTTTATCTCAAGAGCCCTACATTGATGAAGTATTAGCTCGTTTTAACATGCGGAACTCCAAGAAAGGTTTTCTACCTTTTAAGTATGGAGTTGCTCTATCTAAGAAGCAGTGTCCTTCGACACCTAAGGATATAGAGAGCATGAAAGCAGTTCCTTATGCTTCAGCATGTGGAAGCTTAATGTATGCTATGTTATGTACGAGGCCTGACATCTGCTTTGATGTAGGCATGGTTAGTAGATATCAGTCGAACCCAGGTCAGGAAAATTGGAGTGCAGTGAAAACTATACTCAAGTACCTGAGAAGGACTAAGGAGTATATGTTAATTTTTAAGGACTCAGATCTATTTCCTTTGGGATATACTGATTCAGATTTCCAATCAGATAGGGATAAGAGGAAATCAACCTCGGGATATGTTTTTACTTTGGGAGGTGGAGCCGTTATATGGAGGAGTGTAAAGCAGAAATGCATTGCAGACTCCACCATGGAGGCCGAGTACGTGGCGGCCTCTGAGGCTGCCAAGGAGGCTGTATGGTTCAGGAACTTCCTTTTGGACTTAGATGTGGTACCTAATTTGCCTAGGAGCTTGACGGTGTATTGTGATAACACTGGTGCTGTGGCAAATTCAAAGGAACCGCGAGACCACAAAGCAGCTAAACATATTGAACATAAGTATCATCTCATACGAGGAATCATAAAGCGAGGGGATATAGTTGTGGCTCACATATCATCAGAAGACAACCGAGCAGATCCTTTCACAAAGAGCTTGCCAACCAAGGTTTTTGACAAGCATGTGTAAGCGATAGGAGTCAGATGGATGGACACATAGATTTTTATGTAATAGTGGATTAAATAAACACTGATGTACACATAGAATATCTTGAGTATAAGTGGGAGATTGTTAGTGTATACTGAAAATATTTATTTGAAGTATGTACATTTATTTCTGGCCAGTTTATTTGAGAATCATTTGAATGTTTACATGTTGTCTAATATTATATATTGTGAACAAAGTATCAAATGGGATACAGAATATTAGATTGTTAAATACAGTTATATAATATAATAAGGTTCACAGCACAGGTGGTGTTGGACAATCCACTGGTATGGCTGTAGTATTATTTAGATTAGTTTATATTGACTAATAAATAATACTAGTATACTTTGTGTATATTGAACAGGATCAAATTTAGAATTGTTCCCTTAATACTGATTAAGAAGGAGAACTAAGATTCTATGTTATTATTAATGCTTAGGTTCTTAATCCGGAAATAGTAATTGACACGTGTATATTATTTACATGCTTTGATTTATATATGAAATAATTCTTTTGAATTATATCATTATATTTTGGGTGATGGAATTATATACATGGTGGATATTATTTATTGAAGGAATCCATGTCCTGATAATATTCGGGTTAATGATGTCCCCTTGAAAGCTCAAAAAGATTTAATTATGTGAAACCCTGCAGGTGGAATTTATTCTGGCATAATTAAATAAAGGTTGAGTGGATGATCAAGGATAAAAGATATTAATTAAATAAATTATCAGTAATTTATTTAATTAATGGACATATGATATTTTAAACATGGGGAATTTAATAAGCAAATAATATTGGAACCGAATTAATTAAATTACGGTATTAGGAAAGGTAGTGCAAATATTAATTCTTTAGTGGATTGAATTAATATTTAATTACATTGGGTTAGGCTCAAGATGTAATTAGAAGGCCTTACCTAATTATCCATGGTCCCTATTGTAGCCTATATATATTCTTATTCTCTTCTTGCTTGGAATTGGGTGAAAACATATTGTAGCCACCAAGGAGCAATAAGAGAGGATAACTTGAGAAGACGGAGGCCACACTTCGATCAAGGGAATTTGGGAATACAATAGAAGAGCGTGGAACCAACCATTAATAAGGTAATCCTCTTTTCGTAATCTTTATCGTAAAACATAGTAACACCCTAAGTCCGTGGTTCCCAACAACTTTGGGATATTACTTTTACACCGATCATCGGGTGTTTGTCTCCAGACATGCTACCTTCTTGGAAAAGGAGTTTATCCTTGAAGGAAACAGTGGAAGCAAAATTGAACTTGAAGAAGTTCAAGAAGCACAAACTACTACGGATCAAGTGGAAACACCTATTCAGACTGAACAACCTTTTGTGGAACAGCCCATTCGTAGGATAAATAGAGTGTTTCGCCAACCTGAGAGGTATTATGGCCTTGTCATTGAGAATGACAATGAGTTGTCAATCATTGATGATGACGACCCTGTGACCTATAATGAGGCTATGAGTAGTTTGACTCAGAGAAAAATTGCATAGTGCAATGAAATCCGAAATGGAATCTATGTATACCAACCAAGTATGGACTCTGGTTGGGGCGCCTGAAGGTGTTAAGCCTATTGGGTTCAAGTGGGTATACAAAAGAAAGATTGGAGCAGATGGCCAGGTGGAGACCTATAAGTCCAGGCTCATGGAAAAAGGATTCAAACAAAGGCAAGGGATTGACTTTGATGAAACTTTTTCGCCTGTAGCCCTGTTAAAATCAATTCGGATTTTGCTTGCGATTGCTGCTTACTACGACTATGAGATTTGGCAAATGGACGTGAAAACGGCCTTCCTCAATGGGGAACTTGAGGAGGAAGTGTATATGACACAGCCAGAGGGTTTTCTTTCCAAGGGAAATGAACACCTAATGTGTAAGCTGCTGCGAACCATATATGGTTTAAGGCAAGCTTCTCGTAGATGGAACATCCATTTTGATGAGACAATCAAAGAGTTTGGTTTTATCAAAAACATAGATGAACCATGTGTCTACAAGAAGGTTAGTGGGAGCGCGATAACATTTCTTGTATTGTATGTGGATGACATACTTCTTATAGGAAATGATATACCGATGCTACAATCAGTCAAAGTATGGCTATCAAAGAACTTCACCATGAAGGACTTTGGAGAAGCATCCTACATTCTCGGTATGAAGATCTATAGAGATAGATCTAGAAGAATGATAGATCTTACTCAGGGTACATACATCAAGAAAGTGCTTAAAAGGTTTAGCATGGAAAACTCCAAAAGAGGTCTCATACCGATGAGCCATGGAGTGTCCCTTTCCGAAAAAATATCTCCTAAGACACATGAGAAAAGAGAGCGTATGAGTAAGATTCCTTATGCTTCAGCAATAGGATCTATCATGTACATGATGTTGTGTACAAGGCCTGATGTTGCTTATTCAATTAGTATGACGAGCAGATATCTGTCCAATCCAGGTGAAGACCACTGGAAAGCAGTGAAAAACATCCTTAAGTACTTGCGAAGGACTCATGACATTTTTCTTGTTTTTGGTGGTGAATCTGAGTTGAAAATAGAGGGTTATATTGAATCTAGTTTTCAATCAGAAAGTGATAGCAAATCCATGTTAGGGTACGTGTTTACTCTGAATGGTGGTGCGAGTAGTTGGAAGAGTTCCAAACAGCCTACAACGGCTGACTCCACAGTGGAAGCAGAATATATAGCTGCAAGTGAGGCTGGAAAAGAAGCCGTTTGGAAGAGGAAATTTGTTTCTGAGTTGGGAGTTGTTCCTAGCGTTGAAGAGCCTATTGTGTTGTATTGTGATAACGACGCAACAATAGCACAAGCCAAGGAACCTAGATCTCATAGAAATTCCAACCATGTCCTGCGCCGCTTTCATCTGATTAGGGAGATTGTTGAAAGAGGAGATGTCAACGTCGAGAGAGTTGACACACATAACAACGTAGCAGACCCACTCATAAAGCCACTTTCTTAGAGTCACTTTGATCGTCATAAAGACAAGATGGGTATTAGATACTAGAGTGATTGGCTTTAGTACAAGTGTGAGATTGAAAGAGATATATCCTAAGTCCAATCATGTATGAGGATTTAGGAATAACTTTTATGTAATCTGTTTTGATTTCATTGATATTAATAAAAGACTTGTTTTGTTTTTATTGCGGGCTCTATCTATTTAAATGTTTAAATAAGATATACCATATTTTAGAGTAAAGCTTTTTATGGATTGTGATGAGATCATAATAATGAGACCTAAAAGATGATAACTCTAAACTTAAATAGTTCCTGGTCGTAGGATTACTAACTGGTAATTAATAATCCGCAAAGATCGGTACATACTATGCTTGCTTCATTATGAAGGATGTCTGTTCTCATAGACATTTGTGTGGTGACACTATAGCTAGTATGTAGGTGCTTATTATAGAATAAGTTCACTGAACATGACTCACACAGCTGAACAACTGATGGAGTTCACTCACGTGTCAGCAGTTGTTCACATAGTGATAGTTGTACAAGTATCCTTAGACTTGAGGTCATCATAGTCATCCTGTGTATATTGAACTATGCTTTGGTTTAGTTCTTAGTCTCAAGGGACAATTATAAGGGCTCTACTGGGTATAGGAATTTGTACACGAAGATAGTGTATGATCAATAAAGGATCTTCCCCTTCCAGTGAAGGAAGAGAATGTTCAATGCTGATCCACTTATGCTGGTTCAGGAATCTCTGACCAGAGTGAATGAAATTAGAAAGGAGTTTCTAATTTACATTAAATAGAACTAAGCATAGTGAATGGGAAAGCAAGTGATTAAATAAGATAGGCTTGACACAAGTTCCATGCCTTGTATTTAATCGTGACATTGCAGGGTAGAAGGAATTGATTGTACGGTAACTACTCACTGAATAGGCTCTTGGTATTCTAAGCAGTGAATTCATATTATCCGGATAGTCGCGATATGCTGAGAAGTATCCCTCACGATGTAGAATAAATATGATTAATTAATTAATCATATTTAATGAATTAGAGAATTTATATAAATAATGATAAAATAGTTTTGTTATTATTTATTTCTACTACCGGCTTAATATTGAACCTATAGGGTCACACCATAAAAGAGAATGATTTAATGGTGGAGGAATTAATTAATAATGACTGATAATTATTTATTTATGAAATAAATAATTAATTGGAAAATTCAATAATTGATTAAATGAGATTTAATTGATTATAAATTAATTAAGAAAAGGTTCTTAATATTATTAATTAAGAATTTAATTTTTGGAAATTAAATCAAGTGAGAGAATTATTTCTAAAGAGTTTAGAAAAATGATTAATAATTAAAAGGTGTTTTAATTATTAGTGAGAAAATAAAGGGTTAATAATAATAATATTTTATGGGAAAATTTTCAGCTGAAAATTTTGCCTATAAATATACTATTATAGACCCTATTTTTGCCTCAACCAAAAAGATTTACAAAACCCTAATTCTCTCCATCTCCTCCTCCTTCATTACATCGTTTTCTTGGTGGATACCGGTGGAGTGCTTCACACTTGAGGAGCAGCTGCTAAGGATCTCCGTTCATCGTTTTTGGATCTCCATTAAAGACCTCCATCTTTCCATTAACGTAAAGCTTCTTAAGGTAAACATACTGAACTACGAATTAAATATTATTTTTCGCATGGATCCTGCGGAGGGTTTCGGTTTTTTTAAGATTTAAATTTACGTTTTCGCTACGTTTATGTGCTAAAACCCTTCAGGTACCCTGTTGGATCATACCGGATATAAAATATTACGTTTATTTGAGAAAACAGATCCAAAACGGTACCGGTTTTGGGATAATTATCCAAATCTATACATTTTGTACTACGGTCTTGGTCCCAACGCTTTTTTTACACGTATTACGAGATGATAATTATAATAGTTTAATAAAAAGACCCGTTTATCGAAAATACGGGTTTTATCGATTTACCGAAAATATCGCGACTGGACCCACACGGGGAAAACCGTACGCCGGATCGAAAAAGGTAAAACATGGAAAATGCTCGGAATATTGCAATTAGGTTAGGAAGGAGTTCTCAGAAGAGTTTCGGGTTATAAAAACGTAAAAACGAGTGAGGTCGGTTGGTTCCCGATTATACAAAATAGTTTATAAATACTCAGAAAAATAATTTATTAAATCCATAAATCTTTTATAAAATCATAAAACAACATAAAAATTAATAGAAAAATATGACAATTATCTACACTTTATTTTAAACATATAAAAATTAAAATACTCAAATTATATTATATTTAAACATCCAAACACATACACCATTTAACAAATAATTCATAGAATAATTACAGAACATACAAAATATTTATTTATTAGAAAAAATAATTACACGATATATCCCAGATATTACATCATTCCCCCTTAAAAGGATTTTGTCCTCAGAATCTCCTAAGAAAACAAATGAGGGTACTTTTCTTGCATATCACTTTCTAACTCCCAGGTTGATTTTTCAACCTTTGGGTTTCTCCACAATACCCTTACTAACTTTACAACTTTATTCCTTAACACTTTCTCTCTTTCCTCTAGAATCTCTATCGGACTCTCTACATATGACAAATCTTCCTGAAGTTCTATCGGCTCTTACTCAATTACATGCCTGGAGTCTGGATTATACTTCTTAAGCATCGATACGTGAAAAACATTGTGAATGTGCTCCATATGCGGGGGTAATGCCAATTCGTAAGCTATTTTGCCAACACGCTTCAAAATCTCAAAAGGTCCAATATATCTAGGACTAAGTTTTCCTTTCTTCCCAAATCTTGTCAATCCCTTCCACGGCGACACTTTCAGCAATACGAAATTCCCTTCTTCAAATTCCATATCTTTTCTTGATTGGTCTGCATACTTTCTCTAACAATCTTGTGCTGCTATTAATCTTTTCTAGATAACTTTAATAATTTCCTTCATCTGTTGCACCAATTCAGGCCCAATTATCTTGCGTTCTCCTACTTCATCCCAATATACTGGAGATCGACATTTACGACCGTAAAGAGCTTCATAGGGTGGCATCCCGATACTGGCATGGTAACTGTTGTTGTAAGCAAATTCTACCAAGGGTAAATGCTCATCCCAACTTCCTCTGAAATCAATGGCACAAACGCGTAACATGTTTTCAATTATCTGAATTGTTCGTTCACTTTGGCCGTCTGTTTGTGGATGGTAAGTTGTACTCATATTCAACCTAATTCCCAAACATTCTTAAAAACTTCTCCAAAATCTCGAATTAAATCTTTGGTCTCGATCAGATACGATAGACACGGGAACTCCATGACGAACCACTATCTCTTTCAAGTACATATGAACCAACTTGTCTAACGAAAATCTTTCATTAATAGGAAGAAAATGAGCTGACTTGGTAAGTCTGTCCACTATAACCCAAATGGCATCGTGATTTGCTTTTTTCCTTGGTAATCCAAGTATGAAATCCATGGCAATATGCTCCCACTTCCATTATGGAATCTCTAATGGTTGCAATAATCCACTTGGTCTCTAGTGCTCTGCCTTGACCCTATGACATGTGTAACATCTACCAACCCATTCTGCAATCTCTCTCTTCATATCTGGCCACCAATAATTTTCCTTTAAATCTCTATACATCTTTGTACTTCCTGAATGGATTGAATACCTTGAATTATGAGCTTCCTGTAAAATTTCATTCTTCAACTCCGTTACTGGTGGAATCCAAATTTTAGAAGAAAACCTAAAAATACCTTGATCGTCCTTTTGTGTGCACAACTCTTCACCTACCAAACGGTTGATGTCTGATCCATTATTTCCTCGTGACACTTCCTTATCTTTCTAACAATTCTGACTGAAAAGTCATACTATACATCTTTGCTTCATCAGGATTGCAAACTCTGATTTCCAATTCCAATTTCTAAAATTCCTTGTATATCTCCTCGGGTACTGATAACGCATTCCACTTCTCTTTTCGACATAACGCGTCCCCCACAATATTTGCTTTGTCGGGGTGATGCAGTCGTAGTCCTTAATCAATTCCAACCATCTTCTCTGTCTCATGTTAAGCTCCTTTTGCGTGAATATGTACTTCAAATTTTTGTGATCCGTATAAATATCGCATTTTTCTCCATAAGATAATGTCTCCAAATCTTCAAAGCGAATACGCTAGCTCCAAATCATGAGTAGGATACTTGTGCTCATGAGGTTTCAGTTGCCTCGACGCATACGCAATAAACTTATCGTGCTGCATCATAACACAACCTAGTCCCTTATGAGAAGCATCACTATAGATTAAAAAATTTCCTTGGTCATCTAGAAGTGACAAAACAGGTGCCATGATTAATCTCCGCTTCAATTCCTGGAAACTTTCCTCACACTTGTTATTCCATATAAACTTTTCATTCTTACGGGTCAGCTTTGTCAATGGCGTCACAATCTTCGAGAAATCTTGAACAAATCATCGATAATATCCCGCTAATCCCAAGAAACTTCTTACTTCTGTTGGTATTTTCGGCCTTTCCCAATTTGTAATAACTTCAATATTTACCGGGTCCACTTTGATCCCTTCATTACTGAATATGTATCCTAGAAACTGAACTTCCTGTAGCCAAAACTCATATTTCGAAAATTTAGCATATAACTTTTCCTTCCTTAAGATTTCGAAAGATGTCCTCAAATGCTCTGCATGGTCTTCTTCTGTCTTTGAGTAAATCAAAATATCATCTATAAATACAATGACAAACTTGTCCAAATATTCCTTGAAAATTATGTCCATTAGATCCATAAATGCTGTTGGGGCATTGGTTAATCCAAAAGACATCACTAAGAATTCATAATGTCCGTACCTTGTTCTGAAAGCTATCTTTGGTATATCCTTTGGCTTAATCTTCAATTGGTGATATCCCGATCTCAAATCAATCTTGGAGAAATACTTGGCTTCCTTTAACTGGTCAAACAAATCATTAATTCGAGGTAACAGATATTTATTATTGATTGTAAGCTTGTTGAGCTCTCGATAGTCGATGCATAGTCTCATGATTCCATCTTTCTTATTAACAAATAGTACCGGTGCACCCTATGGGGATACACTGGGTCTAATTACTCCTTTTTCTAATAACTCTTTTAATTGCTTTGCTAATTCCTTCATTTCAACGGGCGCCATTCTATACGGGGCCTTGGATACTGGTTTCGTTCCAGGTGCTAAGTCGATTGCAAACTCAATTTCTCTATCTGAAGGGAGTCCTGGTAACTCATCGGGAAACACATCCGGAAACTCATTGACTACCAGAATATCTTCAAGTTTTGCTGGCTTCTGACTTCTATCAATCACATATGTAATGAAATGCTCGCATCCTTTTCGTAGCAATTTTTTAGCTTGAATCATCGTTACGAACTTCTTTGCTTGCTTTTGGCCCTTAAATATTACCATTCTCTCGTCTGGCGTCTTTACAATTACCTTCTTATTATGATAGTCTATCTGAGCATCGTGCTTAGATAACAAATCCATTCCCAAAATAATGTCAAACTCTCCTAACTTAAATGGTATCAAATCCACACAAAACTTATTACCAGAAATTTCAATCTCACAGTTCACACAAACTTGATTAACAGATACACGTTCTTGATTTGCCAATTCCACGGTCATATTTCATTTAAACACTCAATCGGACAATTTAATTTACTAAAAAAATCTTGGGAAATAAATGATCGAGTTGCTCCCGAATCTATTAACACTTTGGCACATAAAGATTTTACATTAAGCATACATGCCACGACATCAGTATCCTGGATAGCGTCCTTCACATACATATCAAAAACTCTGGCCTTTGGAGTCTCATTCACTACTGAAGTACATCCCATGATTCTCAATGCATTGCTGACTGGGGCTGGTGTCTTGCAATCCCTGGCTATGTGTCCTGGCTTTCCGCACTTGAAGCATGTAAATCCAATGGCTGGAACCTTAACTGCTGGATTCCGGTAGGCTGGTCCTTGTTCACTATCTCTCTAGCTGGCTGGTTACGGCACTCCCTTGAATAGTTCCCCTTCTGATTACACTTGAAATAAACCACATTCAACTTATTACAAACTCCTTCATGCTTCTTCCCACATACCTGGCAATCTGGAAAAGTTAGCCTCAACTGATTTGGCTGGTTCACATTGGCTGGACGGTTACCTTGACCTTCGTCGCCTGTATTTTGCTTTTTGAAATTAAAATTTCTCCCTGGCTGAAACTTGCCCTTCTTGAAATTTGGAAGCTTCATTGGTTGTGACTGTCCTTCATTCCCTTCGAACTTTCTTTTCTTACTTTCCTTCTCTTTCTGTGACATTTCGCTCTCCATTTCTGCAATCATGGCCTTCTATACAACTCCTGCATAGGTATCCAATTCAAATATGGCTACCTTCCCTCTGATCCATAGTTTTAAACCTTGCTGAAATCTCTTGGCTTTCTTCCTGTCAGTATCCATATATGATGGTACAAACCTTGACAATTCTTCAAACTTACTTTCATAATCAGCTACCGATATATTCCCTTGCTTTAGCTCCAAGAACTTCAATTCTATATGATCCTGAACAAACTGGGGAAATATTTTTCTAGAAATAACTCCCTGAATCTCTCCCAAGTAATAGCATCTGTACCTTCCAATGTCTTCACTGTTTCCCACCAGTAGGTAGCCTCATTCTTCAAATAATAAGTTGCAAACTCAACCTTCTGTTCCTCATTTACCTTAACCAAAGCAAATGACTTCTCTATTTCCTTTAACCAAACACTCGTATTAATTGGATCAAAAGAACCCTTAAATTCCGGTGGATTTTTGCCTGAAAATTCTTAAAAGTTACCTGGGGGTTAGTATGTCTTTGCTGCTGTTGAGTCAGGTGAACTGTTTATTGAGCCAAGATCTGAAGAATCTGGGCTACTGTTGGATCTATGGGACCTGGGTTTGCATTCTGGTTGTTGTTATCTTGGTTGTTGTTGTTGGTTTCTTCATTCTGGTTGGTGGAACGAGTATTTCTCCTGGGAGGCATTTTCTATAAAGAATCAAACAACTTATTTAGCCTTTAAATCAAATTCTTTTTATAAAAAGTTTTTATAAAACAAAATATCTCTTTTTGAAAATAGTTGTAACTGTTGAACTAAGTAAATTGCATGCTTCTTTACAGAATGTAACCAGTTAAGGGGATAGGGTTCATGGTATCACAAGAGTTATAACTGGTGCAATAAGTAAAGTAAGATAAAACAGGTTCTGTAATGTAAATGACAATGCTGGAAAAGAAAAGGTACTGATATATATAGATCAAAGTTTTGAGTAGTACAAGCATGAAAATGCTTCGAAAGTAAAAGAAAAAGGGTACAATAAGCCTACACACTAGTCAACAGATCTAGTCTATAAATATAACCAAAAGTCTACTGATACACGCTACACACTAATATACATAAAAAACAACCACAACTCTGGCTCAACATCTCTGTCTCTGCATCCCTGTCTCTAGTTCCAAGGAAACTCTGGTCCACCAAGCCTGTCAAGATCCTCCATCACCTCTCTGGCCCATCCCATAAGAGTATCAGGGCCTGCATACTCACATGTAGCTCTATGCAGTCTAGCCTCAAGAACCCTCCGTGTCACATGAATCTCCTCTCGAAGCTCCCTCACACTCCGGTCAACATCTGTAGTACTTACTATATGTTGCAGCTCTCGAATCTGTGCCAACAGGGACTCAGGCTCCAAAAGAAGAGCCTCATACCAGAAATAAGGAACATGATGTGGAGTAGACTGAAATGGTGCACTCGTAATTGAATACCCAGTAGAATCTGAACCAGCAGGTGGGGTCCTCTGATAGGTGGCCTCATACCAGGAGGTGGAATAGCCCGCAGTGGTACAACCTCTGTCACAACAGTAGGTAGAATAGCCAACATCGGTGGAAGAACATGACATGGATCAGAAGATGGTCGTCCAACCGAAGGCTCAGAATGATCAGCTGGTACTAGAATAAAGGAATCTGCCATCGCTGCTATCTGAAATCATATCGCAAAATAAGAATCTCGAATCACAACGAAAATCATACTAACACCTAGTATATAGTCGCACTCAACCTCTCGACGTTCTATCTCTCTATTTCTTACTTCTAATCCTAACCTCTACCCATTCCCGTCAATCTAGGCCTGTGTCAGTGACTTATAACCTGTAGCTCTGATACCAAACCTGTGGCGCCCTCCATACCCGGGTCAGAAGTTTGGGGTCCACACACATACACCTTATTTATAAACCTGCTTATAACAATAATAAAGATAACAATATGCAGTGACCCTACTTACTAATTTCCACGGACCGCAACAGGTTAAAATATGCACACATGCCACACACACACTCTTATATTATAAGAGTCCAAATCTCAACTATTCAAACTTACAACTGAATATTAAACATTCTTACAAACTCTTAAACAAGTCTTCAAATAGCTTATTCCTTTTTAACCTGAAATCCTAGCTCGCGCACTGGATTGGGGATCCTCGCTACCAACGGGTTCCTTCTTAATTGGAAAAGAACATAAATAGAACCACACAAATGAGCTTACTATCCCAGCAAGTCACATTGACAATAATGAGGTTAAATAATGATCAAGTGAAATGATTTAAGGTATCAAGTTTATAGATGAGCAATGATTTAGAATTGGATAATAAGTTTTCATTTAAAAAAAACCAAGGTTAGGCTGCTGATCAGTCATGCACTAACCCTGAGCAAGGCACACAGCTCTGCTCTAATTACTGGATCCAAGGCACACATTGGCCTCGCTTGACCACCAATCTGGTATGACCACGAATCTGATCCACAATTTTATAAAACAATCCAATTCTATAATAATAACAGAATAACCAATGTAAAGCAATAAACAGGATCATAAACAACAGTGGGTTTCAAACGTAAGATGGTTTACAATCTTCACAGGGAACAACATGGCAGTTCCAAAGATTGGCTATCAACCGGTACACAAGTTGGATAACAAAAAAATCAAAGTTTTATGGTTATGAGGATTTGTCTTTCAATGTATAAGGTATAAGGGTTTGAGTGTTAAGCAATTTTAGTTCAGTAATTGGTATTTAGTTTGTATGTATTTGTGGAGTGGTATCGTATGTTTGTGGTTCGTATCTGGGTATTCAACAACCAATGGTTCAGAAAGAATAAGGCTTTTGGCTCCAAGATCAATAGCTGGAATCAATTTTTAGGCTCAGTGCTTCAAAGCACTTGTAGTATGAACATAACTATCAATTATTCACAATATGAAGGTTCAGAACACTTTCCTCGTCTTAATTCGCTAACGCTTCACTGGCTTTCAATCACAATCTCATATTTGCTGACTATCTGCTTCCCTTTCCTATGCCTTGCCTCTTCTGCTCACATATCATAAGTATCTATTAATACTCATCTCGCATGATTCTATTCGATATAAGCTTCTATCTACCCTTCGTTTTACCCAAATCCGATTTACGGATTGAAAGATATGATCAAAACAGTCATATAATATACACATACGCATTTACACGTCAATCAATGCACATATAACACATAACACGTAAGATGTTTGATGAAAATGCTTTTTCAAAGAAGATATGATGTTAAAATGATTTTTCGGATATTTAATACGAATTTTTAAACATTTTTCAGAATTTAAATGGGCCGTTAAATCATTTTGAAACAATAAATAGGGTTCGATTTCCTGAATCTGGCTTTAAAGTAATTTTTTAATAATTATCGAGCCTTGAAAAAAAATTAAAATAATATTTTAAAGCTCGAAACTATTTTTCGGAATTTTTAAATCAAAATAAATAATTAAATCTAATTAAATAATTAATTAAAATCAATTAATAATTAATTAAATCAATTAATCAATTAATTTTTGAATTAATTGATAAATAAACTAATTAATTATTATCTAAAATTAATTAACTTATTAATTCAGATTTATTTTTGAATAAAAAAAAATTTTGGAATTAAAATAATAATTTTTAGAATTTTTAGTAATTAAAACGAATTTCTGTAATTAAAATAAATAGGAAATATGATTTTTAAATATTTTTAAAATAGGAAATTTCAGGGACTATACTGTATCATTCTCTAAAGTACAGGGGCCTCTCTGCAATTTTTGCAGGGCCACCGTCGACTTCGCCGGAGAGTGGCCGGAGAACACGATTTTGGCCATCTCAGGCCACCAAACTCTCCAGATTCACTCTCCTGACTACCATCAACTTATACATGCAATCAAAACAACCAAATAATCAAGGATTTGGCCGGAAAAAGTGCAAGAAACTTCGCCGTCTCCGGCGAGTTTTGTTTGCTTTGATTTGAGCAAACCAAGAATCGTCTGTTGATGTACTATACCTGAATCGATTGCAAATTTAACCAGGAACAAAATGCAATCAACAAAATCATCTAATAACCCCTGGGGAAGAAACCCCCAAATTTCAATTATGACATAATTTTGAAATTCGAGATTAAAACCTAATTTTGAACATGTTATTTAACTCCAAATCAGTCATATAATATATCAAAATCATTAGGAAGAAAATCTCTACAGCATGCAATCATCAAATCATACAAACAATCTCTCGAATAAAAATTCATATTTTAAATCAAATTAATTCGAAAATAAATAAAAATATAGAAAAATACCAGTAGTTTCTAAATAAATCCATGTGTAGTAATTGTAAAGGTTCTTCAATTATTGAATCAAGCTTCTTTTTGAATGATGCCTTGATCTTCTTTCCTTTTTGACAGGCATCACACAATCCATCCTTTGAGAATTACACTTGAGGATATATATATATCTAGTGGATACATTCAAATCCACCAGAAAGTTTTAAAGACTTGAGTTTTTATTACTTTATGTTTGATTAACTTAACTCTGTATTCCGCACTTTGCAAATCAAACAGTTAGATATAAATTGAGTTTGAACCATTTTTCATAAATCTCAAAAAGAATCCAGAATTACATTCAACCCCCCATTCTGTAATTCTTGTTGTATTGTTAGGGAATAACAATTGGTATCCGAACAAGCTCTTGAAGTATAAAGAGTTTAAAGATCACAACAAAATAGTAAGATGAACAAGAAGGATGTTGGAGTCAAGATTCCATTTATGGACAAAGACAATGATCACCACTGGAAGGTGAAGATGCACCTACATCTTCTTTCTCAAGATGAGGCTTATATGGATTGCATAGAGAGAGGTCCCCATGTGCCTATGAGAGCTGCAACAGGCAATGAACCATCTGTTCCCAAGCCTAGGCATGAATGGTCAGATCCTGATATTGAGCAAGTCAGGAAAGACAAAAAGGCCATGAATATATTATTTAATGGAGTTGATGGTGATATGTTTCATAACATCATTAACTGCAAAATAGCCAAGGAGGTTTGGGACACAATTCAGATTATATGTGATGGTACTGAGCAAGTAAGGGAGAATAAGATGCAGCTGCTAATTCAGAAATATGAGCACTTTCATTGTGAAGCTAGTGAGTCTCTCACTGACATTTTTAGTAGATTTCAAAAACTGCTAAATGCTCTGAAGTTGCATAGAAGAGTCTATCAGACAAAAGACTCCAATCTCAAGTTCCTTAGATCTCTTCCAAAGGAATGGAAACCAATGACAGTCTCATTTAGAAACTCTCAAGATTACAAGGAGTTTACTCTGGAGAGTCTGTATGGTATCCTGAAAACTTATGAGCTTGAAATAGAGAAAGATGAGAGGATGGAGAAAGGAAGGAAGAAAGGAGGGTTCATAGCACTGGTTGCTGAGTTGAAGAAAGAGAAAGAGGTGAAGGTAGAAGCTGTTGAGTCTACTACAAAGGTCTGTGAAAACAAGGGCAAGGGGCTGGTAGCTGAAAATGAAGATTCTTTGAGCCAAGATGACATGGATGATATTGATGAACATCTTGCATTCCTTTCTAGAAGATTTTCCAAGCTCAAGTTCAAGAAGAACTTTGGAGCAGCTATGCCAAATAGAAACATGGTGGGTAAATCAAAATTCAAATGTTTCAAATATGGCTTGGCAGGGCATTTTGCCAGTGAGTGTAGAAAGTCAGATTCCAGCAAGAAGAAGTTTGAGTCTGTGGATTATAAACAAAAGTATTTTGAGTTTCTCAAACAAAAGGAAAGGGCTTTTGTTACACAAGAAAATGACTGGGCAGCAGATGGTCTGGATGAAGATGAAGATGTCAGCTATGTCAATCTAGCCCTAATGGCCAAGTCTGATGAAACAGAAACAAGTTCTTCAAGTAATCAGGTAATCACCATTAACCTATCACATTTATCTAAAGTTAAGTGTACTAATGCAATAAATGACATGTCTTCAGAATTATATCATTTACGTGTTACACTTAAGTCCCTCACTAAAGAAAAGCTAAAATCAAAGAAAACAATCTGTTTTTAAGTGAGAGGAATAATGTGCTAGAGTCTTAGTTTATTGAATTTGAAAAATTAAGAATAGAATGTAATATTGCTAATGATGAATTAACTGACTCCTTGAAGAAAGAAGAGATTTTGAAGAAGCAACTTGAACGAGAACAAGAGGTGATTAAGGCATGGAAATCATCCAGAGATGTCCATGCTCAAATCACCAAAGTTCAAGGAATTGAGTCCTATTCTGATGCAGCCTGGAAGAAGAGTAAAGAGAAGCTGAAATCTAATTTAGTTGAAAGATTGCTAACAGATGTGGACTCGACGGATGATGAGAGTCATTCGTCCGATAAACAGTTGGATTATCCATCGAGTGACATAAATCCTCATCCGTCGGCTGTGAGCAAACCTGTGAGTAAAGCCAAACTTGCCAAGCTAAATGTAAAATATGGATCAGTTTCCAAAAATTTTGTTTCAGGAGAATCAAGTCAAGTTAAGAAGGAGAAGAAAGTGAATGTTGGTCATCTGTCTATCAAGCAATTGAAAGACAGATTAGAAAAGATTGAGGTTAAAACATAAACTAAAAAGAAAAATAATAGAAATGGGAAAGTAGGGATTAACAAACATAACAACTACACACCTGATAAGTATGCTCCCATAAAAATTTGTGTTAAGTGTGGTAGTTTTAATCATTTGTCTGTTAATTGCAAACTTTCCATGCCTACTCCTATATCTGTACCAACTTCTTTTCCCAACATGAATGTTATGCCTTCCATGCCTATGAATGCTATGTCTGCATAGAATATGAATGCACAATTTTCTAATGTGCCATTTACACCTAATCCTTATTATGCTACATTTAATATGCCTCAAATGCCATTTAGCATGCCTTACGGGAATAACATGTTTGTAAATAGCATGCTTTTTCCTGTTAATTAAAATATGCATGATAATTCTGTTTTAATGACTGGTTTCAAAGGTCCAACTCAGATGACTAAGGATGAATCTGATATCCCCAAGTCAAATGAGATCAAACCTAAGAAAAAAAAGCTAACAAGGCAAGACCCAAGGAAACTTGGGTACCAAAATCAACTTGATTTGGTTTTGATGTGTGCAGGGAAACAGAAAGAATATGTGGTACTTGGATAGTGGTTGTTCAAGACACATGACTGGAGATTCTACCCTGCTCACAGAGTTCAAGGAGAGAGCTGGCCCAAGTATTACTTTTGGAGATGACAGCAAGGGTTATACTGTGGGATATGACTTGATTTTTAAAGACAATGTCATCATTGAGGAGGTTGCCTTAGTGGATGGTCTCAAGCACAATTCGTTGAGTATCAGCCAGCTTTGTGATTAAGGCAATTCAGTAACCTTCAATTCAGAAGCCTGTGTTGTGACAAGCAAAAGGAGCAACAAAGTGGTTCTCACTGGAGTGAGAAAGGAAATGTGTATCTAGCTGACTTCAACTCATCAAATGTAGAATCTCTCACTTGTATTCTCAGTAAAGTAAGTCAAGATGAAAGTTGGCTGTGGCACAAGAAGTTGTCCCATCTAAACTTCAAGACCATGAATGAGCTTGTCAAGAAAGAACTGGTTAGAGGTATTCCTCAAGTGGAGTTTACTAAGGATGGACTGTGTGATGCCTGTCAGAAAGGAAAGCAGATGAAAGCATCATTCAGGAAGAAGCTTGATTCAACAATTGAAGAACCTCTGCAATTACTACACATGGATTTGTTTGGATGAGTCAATATATTGTCCATCTCTAGGAAAAGATTTTGCCTAGTAATTGTAGATGATTTCTCAAAGTTCTCTTGGACATATTTCCTGAAGTCTAAAGATGAGGCTAGTAAAATCATCATCAATCACATAAGGCAAGTCAACAATCATCCAGATTTCAAAGTTAGAAGAATCAGGAGTGACAATGAAACTGAGTTCAAGAATTCTGTAATAAGATCATTTTGTGAAGAGAATGGAATAATGCATGAGTTTTCTGCAGCAAGAACCCCACAACAAAATGGAGTAGTGGAAAGAAAGAATAGATCACTTATTGAAGCTGCAAGGACAATGCTTGAAGAATCAAAGTTACCAACATACTTCTGGGCTGAAGCTATAAATACTGCATGCTACACTCAAAATATTTCTTTTGTTAATCAAGCAAAGTATATGACACCCTATCAATTGTTCAAGAAGAAGAAGCTAACTCTAAATTTTCTTCATGTCTTTGGCTGCAAATATTATATCTTGAGAAATCAAACTGATCAAAATGGAAAGTTTGATGCTAAAACAGATGAAGGAATCTTTGTTGGATATGTTGTTGGTAAAGCATATAGAGTCTACAATCTAAGAACCAACATTGTTATGGAATCAATACATGTTGTGTTTGATGATAAGAAGATTGAAGGACTGCAAGATGGAGATTACCATGAGAGCCTCAAATTTGATAATGTAGAGATGGTTAGTGATGATAGTGATGATGAAAGTGACCAGGAAACAATAACAAAGGATATTGCACAAAAATCTACTACTAATGAAGCACAAAATTCAACATCTGTCGAGTTGTAAAATGCTTCATCCGTCGGGAGACAATCTGATTTATCCATCGGGAGACAATCAGCTTCATCTATCGGAACTCAAAATGCACCATCCATCGGGTCATCAAAAGAAGCTGAGAGTCAGAATAGATCACTTATAGAAAATTCCTCTTTCTCAAATCAAAGATCCATAAACTCAGGGGGAGTTTCTAATAATAAAAGCTCAGTTACACATCAAGACAATAATGAGGCCTCTTCATCTAGAGCTAATCTACCTCAACAAAGAAAATGGACAAAAGATCACCCCTTTGAGCTCATCATTGGTGATGTATCTTATAGAGTTCAAACAAGGAGAGCAACTCAAGAAGAATGTCTATATAGCAGCTTCCTATCTAAGGAAGAACCAAAGAAGGTAGAAGAAGCTTTGTTGGATCCTGATTGGATTTTAGCTATGCAAGAGGAGCTAAACCAATTTAAAAGGAATAAAGTATGGATGATGGTACCCAAGCCTAAATGAAAGAATCCAATTGATACCAAATGGGTATTCAGAAATAAGATGGATGACAATGGCATAGTGGTCAGAAACAAAGCTAGATTGGTTGCTAAGGGCTATTGCCAACAAGAAGGAATAGATTTTGATGAAAATTTTGCTCCTGTTGCAAGATTTGAAGCCATCAGAATTTTCTTAGCCTAGGAAGCCCACGCCAATTTCAAGGTCTATCAACTGGATGTCAAGAGTTTTTTTCTAAATGGAGATTTGGAGGAGGAAGTCTATGTTAGTCACCCTCCTGGTTTTGAAGATCCAAATTTCCCAAATCATGTCTACTATTTTTTGAAAGCACTCTATGGACTGAAGCAAGCACCTAGAGCCTGTTATGACACTCTATCAAAGTTCCTTTTGGAAAATCAATTCACAAGTGGTACTGTGGATAAAACTTTATTCTTTAGAAATGTTAATGGCTCCAGTATACTTGTTTAAATTTATGTAGATGACATTATATTTGGCTCTACAGATGAAAAACTTTGCAAAAAGTTTTCCAAATTGATGCAAAGTAAGTATGAAATGAGCATGATGGGAGAACTAACTTACTTTCTTGGTCTACAAGTTAAGCAAGTTAGTGATGGAATTTTCATTAGTCAAACTAAATACATTCATGATCTTTTAAAGAAGTTTGATCTAATGGATTGCACATCTACAAAAACTCCCATGGCCACTGCAACTAAGCTTAAATTAAACATTACTAAAAAGTCTGTGAATATTTCAAGTTATAGGGGCATGGTTGGTTCACTTCTGTACTTAACTGCTACTAGGCCAGATATAATGTTTGCTACTTGTCTTTGTGCTAGATTCAGGTTGATCCTAGAGAATCTCACTTGGTAGCTATTAAGAGAATTTTCAAATATCTCAAGGGAACACCAAAACTTGGCATTTGGTACCCTAGAGATTCTGGTTTTGATCTAACTGGTTATTCAGATGCAGATTATGCAGGGTGTAAAATAGACAGAAAAAGTACAACAGGAACCTGTCAATTTCTAGGGAACAAGCTTGTGTCCTGGTTCAGTAGAAAGAAACATTCAGTTTCTACTTCCACAGCTGAAGCTGAATACATTATTGTTGGGAGTTGCTATGCATAGATTCTGTGGATGAAAAACCAATTGTTGGACTATGGTCTACAAGTGGATAGGATTCCTATTTTCTGTGATAACACAAGTGCAATTGCCATCACTGAAAATCCAGTACAACATTCAAGAACAAAGCACATAGACATCAAGTACCACTTCATAAGAAAACATGTGATGAATGGTACTGTGGAACTACATTTTTTTCCAAGTGAAAAGCAGCTTGCAGATATATTTACCAAGCCACTGGATGAATCCACCTTCTCAAGGTTGGTAAGTGATTTAGGTATGCTTAATTTTTCTTGAATCATTTCAGATATTTTGCAAGTTGCTATGCAGCCAGAAATTTGATTGATTTTTCTGTTTTGGATGAAATTTTGGCCAAGTCAAAATTTACATCCCGACGGATGATCATTATCCATCGAGTTTGATCATCCGTCGGAATACTATTTGTCAATAAAATCAATTATTTTTCTGGAATACTTCATAACTCGACGGATAACTGATTTATCCTCATCTGTCGAATTATCTCAATCTTAGCTATTATTTCTCTAAACATTATCTATCGAGTATACTTACAGTTTGTAAGCATGACACGACAGATAAGTAACGGAATTTTTACAGTTTATCTATTTTTAAACGGCTATTTTGGGCAATTTTTATTGGTTACTTTATTTTACTTTATTATTTTTGACAGTTATTTTCTGAGATAGTATAAAAGAAAATTCACTTTTATTCATTTCTTTTATTATTCCCAAGTTTCAATTGCTCTAATTTCTTTCTTCTCAAAAGCAAACTCTCTCTGCAAATTCCAAATATCTAACAATGGCACCTTCAGTGAAAATCATGTCTAAAACCGGTTATTTCTATGAGAAAAACAACTTCTCAGCTTTGGTGAACAAGGAAATTAAATAGTCTGGTGACTATCACAAAATGATGAATTTTATGAAGAACTGCAAACTCAACTATGCCATGCTGGAATCACCCACAATTTACTGTGAGGTTGTTGAAGAGATATGGACAACTTCAGTGTACAACTCGACAGACAAGACCATCTGTAATAACCCCAATTTTTGGAATCTTTGAAACACTGATGAATAGTGATTTTGCTGATTATGCTGACTAAGAAAACTTTTCATGCCACACTATGTAGGAGTTCTTTTATTGATATTCTGAGATCTTATTAGTACTCCATATAGTATATAAGTGTATGTAAAGATCGTCAGAATCCAAATTCAAACACTTTAATTTTTCCCGAAAATCCACCAGATACCGAAAGAATTGAGTATAAGGTAACATGATTAAAAGGATTTAAATTCAAGGATTATAAGAGGGGATTATAAAAGGAATATGAAATATTAAGAAAGGTTTAGGGGAACCCAAGTAATGAGATCCCGGATATGATCCCTCAAACAATCAACGAGAATGAACAATAAACAAGTCGTAAAATAATTAAACGACTAAGTAATGCAAGAGGCAAGGAGGAGGGTCAATTAGTGCAAGATTAATACACTTAGTTAACATCTTAATATAAGAATTAAGCTTAAAAAGATGCTTCCACCATAAGGATGAGACAAGTGGAAAGGATTATGTAAGCTTGATGACATCACCATGCTTATGTCACTTTCCACTAATTTAAATAAAACAACTAGTCAAGTAAATATCCTAAAATCATTTCATTTCCACCACAAGTTCAAGTCAACACAAGCTCTCATCTTCCTCCCCCATTTCCATTGCTCTCGGCCAAAACAGAATCAGCATATTAAAACTGTTGTATCTCCTTCATTTCTCACTCAAATGTCGTGTTCTATATCTCGTTGGAAAGATATTGAGATGGCCTAGAACTCTTGTTCACAAGTCTCGTCCAAATAAGTATGCTAAGACCATCATTTTTACAGTTCTTTCAATAGGACTTTTAGAAACTTCAAAGCCTAACTTTGTGTTCTTGATTTCTTTAGAAAGATCAAGCTTGTAGGAGGCTCCCTAAGGCTTCCTAGAAACTTAACACCTCCCAAGGAAGGTATAAACTTCAAACCCTATCCTTTACTTTGATTATTAGTGATTTTGATGGTTGGTTTTCTAAATGAGAAGCATGACCTTTGATTATTAGTAGTGTGATTTGGATTTGGAGTGATTTGGTGAATGAATCTTGTTATAGTTAATAAAACTTGATTGTGGTTGGTTGAGATGAAGAATCTGAAGAATAAGGACTGGTATAGTATTATTTAGTTGAGGTTTTGATGTGTTAATGATTGTGGTTGTTTGGTGAGGTTTTGGTGTAGTGAGAAACTTGGAAAACTCGTAAATATAGCCGTCGTAATGCCCATTTTTATTCAACTGCTTGTTCTTAGTGTTCAAGACAGAAAACTCAATAAACAATATGTAACATTGAAATTTTTAGCTAGAGCGTGTCATAAGCTTCGTTTTGATATGTGGATCACTTGGTTTTGATGTACGGTTTAGGAGAAACGACCGTTTTAAGTAACGTCGTTTCGCTAACGAACCATTACCCCTCGCCGTACTTTTAAACCTTGCTTACAGCCCTTAAATGACTAATTGGAGTATAAAACAATTATGTAAAGTGGATTAGGCAGTTGGGAGGGTACTCGCGAAAGAATCGCCTTAAAACTCTTAATGGTTAATTTATTAAAAAATGGTGGAGTCGAGGGTACTCGAGCGACTTAAGTGAATCGTTAAGCACAAAAGCGAACGTTAGAGTCTAATTGGTTAAAGCCTAGTTTTTTAAGTGACTTTGGTTTAATTCCAATTTATATGTTGTTTATAGGTTATCAGACTCATCCCAGGCCTTTTACCAACCCAGTCGCTCAGGCAAGTTTTATACCCGTTATACTGTTGTTGTGATGTATATATATGTATATACATTATCTTGTGATAAGTGCATGATTGTTATTAGAAAATCTTGCGATATATTGGAGCATGTTGATATGGTATATATGCATACCTGTTTCGTAATCTTGATACCTAATTGTTGATTCAATTGCTTATAAGTTGCATAATACCTATGCTAGAGATAAGTAGTAGTTGCGTATACCCTTAGTATAGGGGACCCAAAGGTGAACATTTTCTAAACCGGGAGTCGATGTTCCCGAGTATAATATATATATATATATATTTTATATATATAGAAATAGTTTTCAAAACTATTAATCGAATAAGGTTTATTCGATAACTTTATTTTACTTAATGAATATTATTTTGAATATTCATTCGAGGACTTATGACTCCGCTTATTTTATTAAATAATATTCTTTATTTTATTAAAGAATAATGTTTCGATATTTCAAACTTATTTTCGATTATTCAAATAAAGATCATACTTTCGTATAAGTATATCTCTTGTTATTTATTATTCGTTTCAAAAATGAGTTTTTTTTAAACTTCTACTTCAATTATTTTTATAAAGATTATCCTTTATGGGAATATTATTTAAATAATAATATTCAGATATTTTCTAACATATCGGGGAATGATTTATTTTATTAAATCATCATTACTCTAAACATTCTTTAAAATGTTTTCGAGTCTTCAAAATGATTTTAAAAGTTAGAGCGGATCCCAAAACTCGTTTTCAAATTTAAGATCTTCCTTTCGAAGGGGACTTGAATACTCGCTCAAAAATCCGAGGGATCCGGCTCTGTGGTGTATTTTATATTCGCAACGAGGTTGTTGTTTTGAGAAAACAATTTGATTACTTGCCCAACGTTTGGGAAGTAAGTCCATCTAATTGAGTCGGCATAAGCGACAGGCCGGGGTACGGTCTATGAAGGTGTAAGAGGCTGGGTGACAGTCCATCCACACGTGAGTGACCGGGTAACGGTCTAGCGCGAGGTCCTAATGTGGCCAGGGTGATGACCGGCGAGGAATTCATCCATCTACAGTAGAAAAGGTTACTTATTGGTATCTTTGCCTGATCAGCAAGATATCGGGTTTATGCCAAAATTCTTTTCTTTCCAAATTCATTGGATATTGCAACTCTGTTCATACTTTACATGACAGAGGTTTTCAGGAAATGTATGGGAGATATATATGAATATATATATATATATATATATCGGGACTTAATGAAGTATCTTGTAACTTCATTTCATTCAATGATATTTCAAAGATTGAATCTATTCAAATCTTATCTTGTAGTCTCATCTATGTGATGAACTTTTGAAACTAATTATAACTTGAACGGTGGTAGTTCAAGTAGTACTCGGAAAATATATAAGTATATTGGAGTATCTTGTAACTTCATCTTTTAAACTTATATCTAGTAAATGATTATCGTATGCATGTCAAAGATTTTCAGAAAAATGTTGAGACAAGGGTAGATATATGAGATCACCTTACGACGATATTTTTATATAGTTATAAACTGGAACTATGTGTGTATTATGCATGGCAGAGTATTTCAAAGATTTTGAAAAGTATATATGTATATACTGAATATTTTGCGACTTGGTCGCGTTAAGATATCAACTTGGTTCATTTCTTCTTGACCAAGACTTTCTTGAGTACTATGAGAATGCTCATATATTGTAAATTATTATACATATTATTTCGGTGGGCTTGTTGCTCACCCTTGCTTTCTTCTTTCATCACACAACATCAAATAGACAAGATGAACAGGACCAAGCTCCCAATTCCGAGCGGATAGGAAACGTTCCGCAGTTTCCTATAGGCGTTGATGTCGCTGTAGCTGAGGTAGGAACTACCAATAGGCTAGGATTTCAACTTTTGATGTACCAAACTTATGTATATTTATGAATTGTAATAATGTCAAAGAAAATGTAAATTTATTCAGAAACCCTTTTGAGGTGTAATGACTTATAATTTTGGAATAAAATGACTTGTGTTATTTTTGGATGTTCATCTCTGAGACTATAACTTGTGGTGTGTGTGTTTATTGTTGGGTCACAGTACGCAGTAGTTGGTTGTTTATTAAGATTGGGTGTTATTAAGGGAAATGGAACTCGTGACAACCCGGATCCCCGACCCCGGATTTGGGGGGTGTTACAGAAATGGTATCAGAGCTAAGCGTTATAAACCTCAGAGATGTAGTGACGTTAAAATAATAAGTTCACTAAGATAAATAAGAACTCTTGCCAAGTTCATAGTCGGACTACTTAACGTAGTACTGATAGTTAAAACCCTTATGGGAACCCTTATAAATATCGTGATAAAAGCGTAGTTCATTATCGTATATGGTAGCGGGACTCCGAACCCTGAGGTTGAGGAGCAACAACGCAATGATGTTTTATTACTTATTAGGAGATCAGAATATGGATTTGATAGAGCATCCTAACACGGGACCAGATGATGTTCATATTGAGGATGTAGCGGTTAAAGATGTTGTTCTAGAAGGGATTATTGCTGAGAAGGATTCCGTGGAGGATCCTGACAAGAATGAATAAAGGACCACTGAGGAATTGATGACCATGGTCAGGGCGACTACCAGAGGTAGGATTGGCCGGTCACTGCCGGAGGTTCGTTCACGTTTGTAAAGATAGTAGCCCCTTTAACACGGCTTACTCGTAAGACTCAGAAGTTCGAATGGACAGAGAAATGCGAGAACAGCTTTTAAGAACTAAAGCAAAGGTTGGTGACGGCTACTATGTTGGCGTTGCCGGATGGAAAATGAGATTTTGTGTTGTGTAATGACGCTTCGCATAAAGAATTAGGGTGCTTCTTATACAGCACAACAAGGTAATCGCGTACGCGTCAAGACAATTAAGGGAATATAAAATTCGATGTCCCCACCCATGAGTTTGGGCTCGTGGCAATAGTTTTGCCCTAAAGATTGGAGGCACTACTTGTATGGAGAGAAGTGCGAGATTTACACAAGCCATAAGTGCTCTAGTGCATTTTTACGCAGAAAGAGCTCAACATGCGCCAGAAGAGCTGGATAGAGCTAATCGAGGATAACGATTATGAGATTCTTTATCATCCAGGGAAAGCCAAAATGGTGGCTAATGCCCTTAGTATAAAAGAGAGACTCAAGATGAAACTATCTTGGGGAGAGTTGATAAGAGATTTTGAGAAAATGGAAATAGAAGTGAAGGTAACCGGAGTCGGTACCGAAAAGCTGTTTGAGATTGCAATACAGCCCGAATTATTGGAGAAGATCATATTGTGCCAAGAAAAAGTGATGAATGAAGGCAGAAAGCCAACAAATAGAGAAGAGATTAATACCGAGAAAGATGATAATGGAATAGTGAGGTGTTCCTATAGAATTTTGGTTCCAAACGTTCAAGAGCTTAAGGACGGGATCTTAGATGAAAGTCATAGTTCGAGGAATAAGATTTAGGGCAAACCCTAAATGTGATAGTCAGGGAGGTCGCCATCAAGATAGAAGGAACCATAACATAATGAAATGAAAAACAAGGATTTTAACGTATAAGATAACCCTGATTATGGGAGAAGGATGAAACATTTCATACTGAGAAAACAGAAGTCGAGCAAGATAAGGAAACCCGAGACGGTACTCCTATACGGAAATTCATGGACCTGTCTAAACAGAACTTATACTCTTATTCCCAACCACCACCTTGAGGAAACAATGCGGTAGGAAATACTTTCATGACCTTTAAGTCGCTAAGCTCTCAGAGTTCCAAGGAATAGGTTGACCCAATCGAGGCAAGAGCTTGGCTAAAGGAAATATAGGCATTTTTGAGATTCTAAATGATTGACGAAGCGCAAAAGACTGTTTTTGTCACTTACCTTCCTAAGAGAGAGGCCACCCGTTTGTGAAAGGCCAAGAAAGGCATGGAGCCAGAGGTTATAATAAAACGATTAAAGTTTAGTCAATTGTTTTCGGGAAAGTACTTCCCAAGGTTATAGAGATAGTGTAAAAGTTTTAGAGCCAGAACAAAGGCTGACAAGTATGATGAATCATGAATCTAGGTTGTGAAAGTCGTCAAGGTTCATCTGAAGGACACGAATCTAGAATGACGGGATGTTTGAAATCAATGCTTATGTGGTGTTGGTTCATGAAATAGTTATAATAGAAACGAAAATAAAAAAAACTGAAGTGGAAAGGAAAATAAAGACAATAAAGTTTGAGGAATGATAAGGGAGTTGGGTATGAGGAAACCCTAAAGACTCGTAGCAATAGAAATAGAAAAGTATGTAATCATCAGGATAAGGGTGATTCACCATGAGTTAAAGTTGATGGTTGAAGGCATGAGAGATACATATATTTTATCCCCTTTAAGTTGGGAGGATTCGAGGAAACCTCGAGATAGTTTGAAGGATAAACAATGAGACGCGGATAGACTGAGGAGAGAAGAGAGTAAGAAATTAGGAAAATTGGATGAAGGAAGTGATCTTCATGAATGTGAAGTGTAAGACCGGGGGCATGATACCCAGAAAGAGGGACGCCAGGTATAAAAGATATCCCAACATTAAGATGACTGTTGAGATAAAATAAAGAGGTAAATGAGTAGTTAGAACTAAAAAGTTCACGTTGAACACGACCAATATCTTCTAGAACATCCATGTTATCATTACTAAATCAGGCAAGAAAAGTGGATAAACGTTGTTATCTTTTGGAGGCCATATTGATTGACCTCATTTTAAATAAGGATGCTACTGTGAAATTAGGTATAGACTATCGAGGTGGGAATAATTGAATAAGATAATCTATCAAGGATATATGACTTGATCTATCCATGGAAGGATACATGTACCTTTTTAAAGGTGGAATTAAGGATGGAACCTCGATAACTTGAGATGAATCCTAGGGGAATGCATAAAGGTTGGCATTTCGCCCTTAATAGGGATATCATGAGTTTTGGCAGTATAAATTAAAAAGGATTATGGTAACAACAACCTTTAAAGATCAGTAGAGAAAATTTTTAGAAGTACATAGACAATGGTTCTAGTATTAGTAAATGGTATTTTGATATGCCCTGTATCTAGGGAATACAGGAGGAACGATTCAAGGATAACCTTAGAGGTTTTACAAGGAAAAAGGTAATATTCAAAGTTCTGAAGAATAGAAATTTTGATAAAGGCAATATGACGTAATTATAATAATGCTAGGTGGGCACATGTTGAACCATAAGAAACTGTAGATCGACCCAATGAAGGTCGAGATTGGTGAAAACGAGAAGGACCCAAGGTAAGAGACGTCCTAAGTATGATCGAGAGTCAGTCGTGACAATGTTAGCCTCTAAGGACCGAGGCAATAACTTATGCAAAATTGGTGATATTTTTTTTCCCTCACCAAATCTTAAGGAAGAGCATTTTCATACAAGCAGTGATTGGAAATGAGGTAGAAAATTTAGTTGAAGATCGTTCAAAAGACATTGATTGTAAGGAACTATTACTATCAGGAAAGGCCAATGAGGTGGCCGACACTCTAAGTGTAAGAGAGCAATCATAGGCGCTCGTGCCAGAGGAATACAATGATGAGGGTTAAAGCCGTGAAGGTTGTATTATGGTGTGAAAGATTGGCATTCCTTTTGATGATTGTGCGATACTCAACCGTAATTGTAGTTTGGTAAAGATTTAATTCACGTTATCGTTGTGAGCGGGCTATATATCTTAGAAGGTCCTATCTAGAGAATAAGCCAGGACCATGTTATGAAAGGACTAAATGAACCTTTGAGCTTCATATCTCCTAATAAAGAAATATGGTTAATAATGGTATTAGCCTGCTATCGTTGCTTTCATTGAAACTCTTCTACAATTTTATCTACTTCATGTCATGTATGTACATCAGGATCAGGAGTGTTCTTCATGAATCATGAATGGTGATTATGTTACCTCCTTGGAAGGATTCGATACGATATGTATGGACTATGTATGGTTAGCTATTAAGATTTCGAGGAAAATGAATGACTAAAGTAGGTCAGCGGTGGACTATGGTAATGCATCAATGATTCTTTGAATAATGAGCTGATTACAACCGTGAGAGTAGTATTGTAATGGATGTTGAGATTGAGTACCCCTAATCGGATCGTGGTGATGCATAAGTCATCATTGATAGACTAATTAAGTCGATTATCTACCAATTGAATATTTATTCCTTCTTATCAATAGAGAGTCGTATTACTATACGAGGAAGGTTGCGGTACAAGCATAGAATCCTCGTAATGATGATGTCTAGAATGAAATTCCAGAATCGATTTTCGATGTCGAGGAAGTTTCAAAGGTGATTGTGTATAAGCTCGAGCAAGAGCATGGGTCCATAGAATAACGGACAGAATAGCAAAAATATTTCGGCATGTGATATATAATGCTATAATACTTGATGTTGATATATATATACGTGTATGATTTGTTCTCCTATGACAAACCTCTATAGTTCAGAGGTAGATTTCAAGCCAGATATTTTATGGCAGTATTTTTTTTTACATATATACAATTCTCTTCAGTTCGTTCTTTTTTTCTTCTTTTCATTTCATGTAAGCTGAGAAGAACAACCCTTCCAGAAGGGGAGGTATTGCCGAATGACTATGTATCTGTGTGATAGAAGCCTAGTAGGATACCATCTATTGTTTAATTGCTTGTCAAGTACTAAAGGTTGGCCACCTTCTGTACTAACTATGCAATGTAACAAGTGTTCATGTTCATAGTGATCTCTCAATAAAATCTTTTACTTATATATGATGGATCAAACTTTCGAAGATGGAAGCAGCTAGAAAGTAAGTAGTATCAGTGCGGTGGTATTCCGAATCTAACGCGTTCGTGATACTAAGGTTGACACAATTATTAAAAGATTATAGAATGCTAACGAGCAAAAGTGTAACCAGTATAGTATTATGTACGGATGATAGTAATGACTACGAACTGGAAAAGAATGGGTATTGAGAAGCAAAACCTGTAGCGCAAGAAGCTATGATGAGATTCTGTGTGATAGACTTGAAAGAAATTGGAATGATCACTTAACACGGATTGAGTTTTCTTACGACAATAGATCATATGTCATTATCGAGATGTCGCCTTACGAGATCCTTGAGGGAAGACAATGTTGATCTCCCTTATGTTAGGATGAAGTTGTAGAGCGCAAGATGCTCGGACCAACAGTAGTCCAAAGGACCAGGGATATAGTAGATCTAATCAGAGGATGGCTGGTAGTAGCCCAAGATGGACATAAGAGGTATGCCGATTTAACTCGAAAGGACAAAGAGTATTATGAAATAGGGGACCTAGTGATGTTAAAGGTATCCCTTGGAAAGGATTGATGAGGTTCGGAAAGAAAAGAAAGCTAAGTCTACAATTTATTGGACCCTTGGATATATTAAGACGTATTGGGAAGTTAGCATATGAGCTAGCCCTACCCTCGAACCTGTAGCAAGTTCATAACGTGTTCCACGTATCAATGTTAAGGAAGTGTAATTCGGATGCCCGACAAATAGGGACGTATGAGCGCATATACATGTAACCAGACGTAACCTATATGGAGCAACCAGGAAGGGTTATAGATTGAAAAGGAACAAGTGCTTAGGAGAAGGGTTATCAAACTAGTCAAAGTTGGTGGTAGAACCACAATGTGAGAAAATTGACTTGAGAGTTAGAAAGTGCAATGCTAAGAAAGTATCCCTATTCATTTTCTATATGATTCCGGGACAGAATCCTTTTAAGGAGGGGAGACTGTAATAACCCCAATTTTTGGAATCTTTGAAACACTGATGAATAGTGATTTTGCTGATTATGCTGATTAAGAAAACTTTTCATGCCACACTATGTAGGAGTTCTTTTATTGATATTCTGAGATCTTATTAGTACTCCATATAGTATATAAGTGTATGTAAAGATCGTCAGAATCCAAATTCGAACACTTTGATTTTTCCCGAAAATCCACCAGATACCGAAAGAATTGAATATAAGGTAACATGATTAAAAGGATTTAAATTCAAGGATTATAAGAGGGGATTATAAAAGGAATATGAAATATTGAGAAAGGTTTAGGGGAACCCAAGTAATGAGATCCCGGATATGATCCCTCAAACGATCAACGAGAATGAACAATAAACAAGTCGTAAAATAATTAAACGACTAAGTAATACAAGAGGCAAGGAGGAGGGTCAATTAGTGCAAGATTAATACACTTAGTTAACATCTTAATATAAGGATTAAGCTTTAAAATATGCTTCCACCATAAGGATGAGAAAAGTGGAAAGGATTATGTAAGCTTGATGACATCACCATGCTTATGTCACTTTCCACTAATTTAAATAAAATAACTAGTCAAGTAAATTTCCTAAAATCATTTCATTTCTATCACAAGTTCAAGTCAACACAAGCTCTCATCTTCCTCCCCCATTTCCATTGCTCTCGGCCAAAACAGAACCAGCACATTAAAACTGTTGTATCTCCTTCATTTCTCACTCAAATGTTGTGTTCTATAGCTCGTTGGAAAGGTATTGAGATAGAATACAACTCTTGTTCACAAGTCTCGTCCAAATAAGCATGGTAAGACCCTCATATTTACAGTTCTTTCAATCGGACTTTTAGAAACTTCAAAGCCTAACTTTGTGTTCTTGATTTCTTTAGAAAGATCAAGCTTGTAGGAGGCTCCCTAAGGCTTCCTAGCAAATTAACACCTCCCAAGGAAGGTATAAACTTCAAACCCTATCCTTTACTTTGATTATTAGTAATTTTGATGGTTGGTTTTCTAAATGAGAAGCATGACCTTTGATTATTAGTAGTTTGATTTGGATTTGGAGTGATTTGGTGAATGAATCTTGTTATAGTTAATAAAACTTGATTGTGGTTGGTTGAGATGAAGAATCTGAAGAATAAGGACTGGTATATTATTATTTAGTTGAGGTTTTGATGTGTTAATGATTGTGGGTTATTTGGTGAGGTTTTGGTGTAGTGAGAAACTTGGAAAACTCGTAAATATAGCCGTCGTAATGCCCATTTTTATTCAACTGCTTGTTCTTAGTGTTCAGGACAGAAACCTTAATAGATAATCTGTAACATTTCCATTTTTAGCTAGAGCATGTCGTAAGCTTCGTTTTGATATGTGGATCACTTGGTTCCGATGTACGGTTTAGGAGAAATGACCGCTTTAAGTAACGTCGTTTCGCGAACGAACCATTACCCCTCGCCTTAATTTGAAACCTTGGTTAAGGCCCTTAAATGACTAATTGGAGTATAAAAAAAATATGTAAAGTGGATTAGGCAGTTGGGAGGGTACTCGCGAAAGAATCGCCTTAAAACTCTTAATGGTTAATTTATTAAAAATGGTGGAGCCGAGGGTACTCGAGAGACTTAAGTAAATCATTAAGCGCAAAAGCGAACGTTAGAGTCTAATTGGTTAAAGCCTAGTTTCTTAAGTGACTTTGGTTTAATTCCAACTTATATGTTGTTTATAGGGTATCAGACTCGTCCCAGACCTTTTACCAACCCCAGTCGCTCAGACAAGTTTTCTACCCGTTATACTGTTGTTGTGATGTATATATATGTATATGCATTATCTTGTGATAAGTGCATGATTGTTATTAGCAAATCTTGCGATATATTGCAGCATGTTGATATGGTATATATGCATGCCTATTTCGTAATCTTGATACCTAATTGTTGATTCAATTGCTTATAAGTTGCATAATACCTATGCTAGAGATAAGCACTAGTTGTGTATACCCTTAGTATAGGGGACCCAAAGGTGAACATTTTCTAAACCGGGAGTCGAAGGGGACTTGAATACTCGCTCAAAAATATGAGGGATCCGGCTCTGTGGTGTATTTTATATTCACAACAAGGTTGCTGTTTTGAGAAAACAATTTGATTACTTGCCCAACGTTTGGGAAGTAAGTCTATCTAATTGAGTCGGCATAAGCGACAGGCCGGGGTACGGTCTATGAAGGTGTAAGAGGCTGGGTGACAGTCCATCCACACGTGAGTGGCCGGGTAACGGTCTAGCGCGAGGTCCTAATACGGCCAGGGTGATGACCGGCGAGGAATTCATCCATCTACAGTAGAAAAGGTTACTTATTGGTATCTTTTCCTGATGAGCAAGATATCAGGTTTATGCCAAAATTCTTTTCTTTCCAAATTCATTGGATATTGCAACTCTGTTCATACTTTACATGACAGAGGTTTTCAGGAAATGTATGGGAGATATATATGAATATATATATATATATCGGGACTTAATGAAGTATCTTGTAACTTCATTTCATTCAATGATATTTCAAAGATTGAATCTATTCAAATCTTATCTTGTAGTCTCATCTATGTGATGAACTTTTGAAACTAATTATAACTTGAACGGTGGTAGTTCAAGTAGTATTCGGAAAATATATAAGTATATTGGAGTATCTTGTAACTTCATCTTTTAAACTTATATCTAGTAAATGATTATCTTATGCATGTCAAAGATTTTCAGAAAACGTTGAGACAACGGTAGATATATGAGATCACCTTGCGACGATATTTTTATACAATTATAAACTGGAACTATGTGTGTATTATGCATGGAAGAGTATTTCAAAGATTTTGAAAAGTATATATGTATATACTGAATATTTTGCGACTTGGTCGCGTTAAGATATCAACTTGGTTCATTTCTTCTTGACCAAGACTTTCTTGAGTACTATGAGAATGCTCATATATTGTAAATTATTATACATATTATTTCGGTGGGCTTGTTGCTCACCCTTGCTTTCTTCTTTCATCACACAACATCAGATAGACAAGATGAACAGGACCAAGCTCCCAATTCGCGAGCGGATAGGAAACGTTCCGCAGTTTCCTATAGGCGTTGATGTCGCTGTAGTTGAGGTAGGAACTACCAATAGGCTAGGATTTCAACTTTTGATGTATCAGACTTATGTATATTTATGAATTGTAATAATGGAAAAGAAAATATAAATTTATTCAGAAACCCTTTTGAGGTGTAATGGCTTATAATTTTGGAATAAAATGACTTGTGTTATTTTTGGATGTTCATCTCTAAGACTATAACTTGTGGTGTATGTGTTTATTGTGGGGTCATAGTACGCAGTAGTTGGTTGTTTATTAATATTGGGTGTTATTAAGGGAAATGGAACTCGTGACAACCCGGATCCCCGACCCCGGATTTGGGGGTGTTACACCATCACATTCACTCTGAAAGGTAAGCAGTTTTGCATAAATAGTGACATTGTTAAAGCATGCTTCAAGATCCCTGATAACACTGTAATTGCTCCACACACAGACACTGACATTATTAATATGCTTAATTCCATGGGCTATGCACTCACTATTTCTAAATTAAGTGAAATTAGGAGGTTGGGTCTTAGGAAAGAATGGAGTTACCTGTGTGATGTAGTAACTAAGGTGTTTTCTGGTAAAATTAGTAACTTTGACTCTATTAATATCTCTATGCTTAACATGCTTTACATGCTAGTTACTGATAAGTACTTTAATTTCAGTGATTTGGTTCTATTTGAGTTAGGCTTTAAGTTAGGAGAGGTCAATAAGAGAGGTAAAAGTGTCTATTATGCTAGATGCTTTATGATGCTTGCTAACCATCTTAGTGAAGATATTGTGATTGAGAACCCAACCAACAAGTTAAATTGTCGAGTTCAAGAAAGAAGGATAACTGCAGATTTAAACAGAGCAAACCATCACGAGGAGGTTCCCTTGTACTACTTTCCAGTAATGGAGGGACCTCAGGTAAGTGAGGTAATTTCTTCTGTAATATCCGGGATATGACGTGTAATTATTTTTGTTAATAAATAAATATTATGTGATTATTATATGAATTTCTAGTGAATTATCTGTGAAGTGGTATATGTGTTTATTTGCATAAGATATGTGGAATGTCTCTAAAATTGTTTTTATGGTTTTATAATTACAATAATTATTTTTGGGATTTTATAAAATTTAGAAATCAATATTTCATCAATTTTTTAGCACTGTATGATTTTCTAATTGTATTTATTTGTAAAATCTGTATTTAATTTCAGAATTCTTCTAAAATTATGAAACTCATATTTTATTAAGTTTGAATTATTTCGAGAATTTTAAAATTATTTTGGAAATTTTTGGGATTTATTTTACCTGCGCCTTGATTCATTTAATTGATAAAAGCGGGTATAAATTGTATTTCAAAAACTGTTTTAAAATTTCGAAATTTATGTTTTTATACACTTCGGGATATTTGTAATATTTTAAGACTATTTTCGTGATTTTCTGAATTTGTTTTAAGTCGCTCGGTTCGTTAATTGTGAAATGCGAGTACGAGTTGCGTTTCAAAAATGCTTTAAAAATTATGAAAAAAATATTTTTAATAACTTTGAATTTTTGTCATATTTTAAAATTAATTTGGTAATTTTCGGGTTATTTTTATGCGTGCGGTTGTTCGTTAAGAAACGCGATAAGCGGTGTCGGAAATGGGTTTCAGTTATAAAAGGAATACGTGTCCCTTATTTTGGACGTGTGGCAGTTGTTCACACTTCTATTATCTTATAAGGAAGCAAATAAAATAATATAAAAGAAAAACATCAAACACAGCAACAAAACCATTGTATCAATCTCTCATCTCTCTCAGTTCCTATCTCTCTCTAATATCTCTGATTTGTCCCTCTCTTCTCTCTCGGCTTAATCTCTAAAATCTCTCTCCTCTACCTCTGTATCTTCCCTTCCCCGTTCCCTACTTCCGTTCTTTTCTTTTTCTTTTCTGGTGCTTTTTCCGGCTATCCTGTTTCGGGTAACTACCCCGGCTGATCTTCCTTTATTCCTTCGATTATTAGCTTGGTTCTTTTTGTGGTTATATATATATATATACATACATGGTTGTGTATATGCAACTGTGTGCGTTACTGTGTGTGTAGTGTGTGATGGGTGTGTGCGTATTGTGTATGTTCGTGTGTGTGTGTCGCGCGTGACGCGCGTGTTGTGTGTTTATGGTGGTTGTGGTTCGTTGTAATGTTGCATCCTGTACTAATTCAGTTGTTTCTTAATATAATTTTTTTACTATTATTATTTCGCAGGGAATTGTATTGAATATATTCGTGATATGAATAATTGCGAGCAGAAATTTTAATAATCAACCGTGAAGTTTCGCGTTGGAAACCCGAGAATTTATCGGGTACCCTCGAAATTTTGCCGCCATCGACGATGAGCCGACGGAAGACGGTGATGATCTAATTCTGAGTCCTAATACGAATAAAAACATAAACATACGAATAATAACAATTAATAACTAAATTGTATCGGTGATTGGGATTTACGAGCTATGATTGGTTGTTGTGTTTTAATTGGATTGTTGTTGTGGATTTGAGATCGAATTGATTCGACAAGTAGGCTGATAAATAAAGGAGACGCTGCCCGATTTTCGGGAAAATTAATTCCGAAAATACAGGGATGTACCCTATAATTATCGGAGTCGTTGAAAGAAGATATAATTATATTAGACGAAACCTAATTACGTGTTGTGATATGATATTTTATAAACGATCAATTACCCTACTATTTCCAAAACAACGAGTATACGTACTTTCTGAAAATAAATACCGAACCAAGTTTCGAAGATGTGAACCATAATTGCTATGTGTATCTCAATAATACATATAAATATGAGTCGAGACTTCATATCGAATGGGTATATTTGATAATAAGGGTGTGTTAGGCCTAAATAATTATCTAAATTAGGGTATTTTCAACCCTGTAGGTCCTAGTCGGAAGATCTAAGGATTGATATCGGACTAAGAATGATCTAGTGGTTAGTCGTCGACTCAGCGAGATTCCAATCGAAGGACCTAGGTGTTGAGATCGTAGCCAGAATAGGATAGTGGTATGACAATAAAGACAAATGTTCAAGGCATTCTAAAAAGTCAACTGATAATAGCGGTTAACGCTTATTGAGGCAAGTACTTCTAAACCTTTCTCGAGATATAGTTTAAACATTTCTAAATTCTCTTGTGACATATTGTTAAGTATTCAAAATAGTTCTGTTTTATATTGCGAGTACTTTGAATCATACAGCTCTGAACCCGGATCACATCATTTGATCTTTGAGCCGTAAGCCTTATTCTTTGTAAACCATCCCTTGTTGATTTCCAGATACTAAACCACACAAATATGATACTACTCTCCAAATATATAACTACCAAACACCAAACACTGGAACCGAATTTTTTAAACATACAGAAACTTTTATACCCCAAACATTTTATATAACATCAAAGAACTAAACCTTGTAAAATAATTATTCATCTAATACCTAATTCTCTTACAGGCTGAAGGCCATTTCTTATACATACTCGGATACACCCTTCTGATACTCATGAATTGTTTCATGCCTTTATACAAATGTTTCATCACTGTTGATTATGATCTTGTTTTATTGAGTTATATTATTTATCACATTGAATTGCTTTAGAATTGGATAGTTTTCTTTATGTGGACCAAATTCGTGGTGAGACCAGATTCGTGGTCGAATTAGGCCAATGTGTGCCTTGGATCCAGTTTATAGAGCAGAGTCGTATGCCTTGCTCGGGGTTAGTGCGTGACTGATCAGCAGCCTAACCCTGATTTTAAAATTTAAAAATGAATATCCAATTATAATGACTATTTAACAAGAAACTTGATTCTTCTGAATCATTTCCATTTGAACATTGTTTAACCTCAGTTATCGTTATTATGACTTGCTGAGCTAGTTAGCTCACTCTTGTGAATCTTTTTATGTATTCTACAGTTAAAAATGATATGGTTGATAGCGAGGTTTCCTCAGCCCAGTATGCGAGCTAGGATTCCAGATTGAGTTGGATCGAGCTAGCAGGAGCTTTATATGGTAGTGAGATAGCAAGATTGTAAGAATAATTTCAATATCAGTTGTAAGTTAAATTAGTTGGGACTTGGTACGTTGTAATAAAAGTTAAGGTTGTGGCTTGTTTCATACTTTAACCTGTTGCGATCCGTGGTTATGTAAAGCAGGGTCATTGCAAATAATATATCTTATATAGGTTTATATATTATGTATGTGTTGTGGACCCAAAACTTCTGACCCGGGTTTGGAGGGCGCCACATGTTGGTATCAGAGCTACAGGTTATAAGTCACTGAAACAAGCCAGATTATCGGGATTGGGTAGAGGGTTAGGATTAGGAATAGGATATAGAAAGATAAGACGTCGTAAGGTTGAGTGCGACTGTATAGTAGGTTTTCAGTACGATTCGTGTTGTGATTCGAGATTTTTAGCTTGCGATGTGATTTCCAGACAACGACAATGACAGATCCTGATTTCCCTGTATCATCTGATCGATTGGAGCCTTCCATTCGAGGATCGTCATTTTTTTCTCATATTTGATTTGTACCTTGTTCTTCCATCAGTATTAATGGTATTACCTTCTGTTATAATAGTTGCACCTCTTCAAGCTATTCTACGCTAGTTTACCACCTCTTGATATGAGACTACCTATTCAAGAACCTCCATCTGCTTATTCCTGTTCTACTGTACATTCAACTATGAATGTATCTTTTCAGTTTACTCTACACCATGTTCTATATCCTCAGTTTTAAACCTGTCTTATGGAGCAACAGTATTTACGAGGATGGATTCGATAGCTACAGTAAATGGTAAGTACATGAGATATTAATAAAGGTGAGAAGAAGTTTAGAAAGAAGATTCACGTGTTTCGGAGGATAGCTGCTACCAGATTAAATGGATCTACTAATGAATACACCACCCGTGATTAGCTTGTGGGATGGATTAGATGAATTTTGAAAGAGTTAGAGAGAAAAGTATAAATCTGGAATTTTCGTAGAATTAGATGATGGTGCTATGATAAATGTGATATGTAAAGTAGTGATGTGATGTGATATAAGCAAACTTTGTTCTATGAAATAGACTTGTTGGCTGTTGGATAGACATGTTCCACTTAATGACAACAAAGATGATGATGGGAGTACTACCTGTATGGAAGCTTTGAAATAAAGCTACGAATAAGATAATATGCAACGGCTGAAGTTTTTGTCGATTAAGGAAGGTAAATAGACCCAATGAAGGAGAGAAGGTAGATTCAAGTGAATGGACTTTTATGTGATTTTTTCCTTAACTAGGTACCTTATTATGAGTAAGAAGGACAACAACCAACTCATATAGTAATGACGACTGGATGGATGTGTGATTTTTAAAAATTTTTAAACAAATTTTTGAATGAGATTTTCCTAACAAAATTTCCAAAAGCCTTTTTAATAAAATAAGTTTTAAACATCGGTTGTCAAGTTACCACTTGAGTTTCTTATTTGTTAAGAAGACCCGGATTACCTGGAAGGGTACTTGTTCCAGAAATTAGTATTGTTAAATTAGAAGGCCAAGTGAACCCTCCATTACGAAGAAGTTTTATTCCTAATGGAAGAATGCAAATACTGTTTGATAAGATTAACAACAGAATCAGTGTACGGAGCAATTAATCATCCAATTACTAGGACTATCAGAGTTCAAAGAATTCATTGATTTAACAGAAGCCTGAGTATGACCGAAGAAGATTGGGAAGATTTCCAGACTTTTCTAAAAAAAGAATATTATTAACAAAAGGATCGTTATGTTGAATGATTCGTGGTTATTTTAAATTAAAAAGAGGAAACTCAAGGTTATCTGGTAGAACGCCATTATGATTGAATTGTTAAAGTATTATATGTGTAGGTGTGATGTTAAAGATGCAAGACTTAACAACTAAGAATCTACCATAGTGCTTAATTTGCGAAGGCATTTCAGCGTACTTTCTAAAGTTGTTATATGACACAATTAGGATATGATCGAACAAGCTCAAAAGATGAATACAAGTGAAATGTGGATGGTGACCAATGGTATCATTCTTGTCTCCAATACCACAGCGTATATTCTTTTTGATTCCTGAATATGTATGAACTTTCATTAATAAATTCTTGCGGTGATAAGAAAAAAGAGGATGTTGCATTCCTTTCAAATTTAATTGTTCCCCTCAAGTTTTGCTTTCTGATTGGGACAAATAGTGTTATGGTGAGACATATTATGAAAATAACGAAGAGTCGGGTGAGACGCCACCTAATCATATGTTGTATGCCATATGGTACGAAAGACTGGCCATCTTAAGTACCAATGTGGTTGTCTCATTCATATTACTTCTTCTTTCTTTTCAACTCTAATTTTGTTAAATTGTGAATCCTTCTAGTTGTTTCGTCGTACTGTCATTCTTTGTAAGAGTTTTTCAAACAAAAATCAACGTATTATGAACCAAGCGGGAAAAGTTCCATCTACCTCTCATGCATGGAAAGGAAACAAGGGCATATGGCGAGGATTGCAAATCACTAGCCCTAGCCAGGGATGCGCTAGGAGTCAAGGGAATCTACTCCAATAAGGAATACATCTCCAAGAATGAGAGTTTAATTAGTTGTCTGTAAAATATGTTATTTAGAATATAGACGTGATGACATGGATGATTATTGTGAATACCTTGTACGTTAAAGTATTGAAAGATGTGGGAGCAACCTGATTGTTTATCTCTTAAGTTTTTGTTGATAAGATGAATTACCTTGTCGAATTGATAAGATTATGATTAAAAAGACTAGCAAATCAAGAACGTGTAATTATTAAATAAGTGAGTACCAATGGTGGAATTGAGATTTCTTGTAAGAAGTTTATGAGGATTTGATATCATTTAAGATAGGAGAATTTAACATTATTCTAAGAAAGGAACTAACTATTTAAGCGTGATGCCCAGATAGACCGACATGATGAAAAGATGGTTCTGAAGACGTCAAATGAGAATATGATGGGGTTTAGAGAACAAAGGAAGGTAAAGAATTTGTTAACGATGATTTAAGTTAAAAGGTTACAGTGACCAAGATGTAAGCACTCTGGTGATTATGAATAGAAGTTAGGAGCAAACCTAATTTGAAGTTTTTATATTAATTAATGAGTTTCAGGATATGTTTCCAGATGAATTACCAAAATTTCCTCCAGATAGAGAAATTAAGTTCGAGATTGACTTAGCACCTGAAATGAAGCCAGTGTCTAAGGCCCCGCACAGAATAGCGCCATTTAAAATGAAGGAGTTAGCAAAGCAAATGCAAGAGATGTTAGAAGAAGGAGTGATTAGACCTAGTGTACCCCATAAGGTGCACCAATACTAATTGTTAATAAGAAAGATGTAAGTATGAGATTATGCGTCGACTAGCGAAAGCTCAACAAGTTTACTATCAAGAGTAAGTATCTGTTACTTCAAACAAATGATTTTGCTTGATCAGATGGAAGAAGCAAAGTATTTTCTAAAATTGATTTAAGATTTGGGTGTTATCAATTGGAGATTGTACCTATGGACATATCGAGGATAATTTTCAGAACTAAGCATTGCCGCTGTAAAATTCTAATAATGTCATTTGGATTAACCAATATACTAGTGATATTTAAACTTGATGGACAAAATCTTGAAGGAATATCTGGACAAGCTGTATTTGTATTACTTAAAGTCAATAGAGGATCATGCAAAGCATTTAATGATAACTGGGGAGTCGAAGAAGAAAAAAAAAGTTATATATAAAGTTGAGAGCTTTGATGGCAGAAAGTATAATTCTTAGCATGAATCGTCAGTGAGGAGAAGACCAAAGAGAATCCAACAGGAATTAAAGTTACCATGAATGAAAAAGACCAAAAGCACCAACAAAAGTAAGAAGTTTTATTATTGGCCGGTTATTATCGGAAATTTGTTCAAGAATTCTTGAAGATTACAACACCTTTGATGAAGCTTACTAGGAATAGCGAGAAGTTTATATGAAATGGGAAAGTGTGAAGAAAGTTTTGTGGAGTTGAAGGAGAGAATGGTCACAACACCTGTTTTATCACTTTGAGAGGATCAAGGAGATTTTTGTAGTCTATAGTGATACATCTCTTAAGGGAACATGATGTGTGTTGATCCAGCACAATAAAATTATTGCAAGACAACCGAAACCTTATGAACAGAAGTACCCTACTCATAACTTGGAACTAGCAATAATAATACTCGCTTTGAAAGATTGGGAAATATTACATGTATGGAGAAAGGTGAAAGATCTATACGGACCATAAGAGTTTTAAGTATGTATTCACAAGGAAAAGAAAATATAATGACAAGCGATAAGCAAAAACGAGAAAATAAACATAGAGACTGCACCGAAAGAATTACCTATGGAATTTTGGAAGTTGGAGTTGGAAGTCAGATATATAATCCAAAGGAAGCAAGGATGAGTAGTATGACCTTTCATTCAGAGTTGTTAAGAAAAGATAAAGAAATGTCAAGAGAAGATAATGGATCACGATGTTAACAGTTAGTAAGAGGAAATTGATGCACTCACAAGAACGATCACGGTATTCTCAGATTTTCTTTTTGTACTTGGATGCTACAAGTGACAGAATTAGGGAATGAAATCCTAAAGGAAACTCATAATATTAAGTATTTGATCTATTAAAGAAATTCCAAGACATATAGAAATTTAAAAAAGAATATTGATAGCTAGATATGAAAATGAAATTTCAAAATGGATTAGGAGGTGTTAGGCATATCAAAGAAATAAGGCAAAGTGTCAGAGGTCCAATAGATTATTGCAACCATTAAAAATGTAGAATGAAAATAGGAGCATATTACTCTGGATTTTATAGTCAGATTACCAAGAATGAAATCAAACGACGATGCCAATTGGATTATGGTGGACAAGTTGGTTTACATGTAATGGAAAGAGATAGTAATTCGTCATGGAGTTCCTGTATCTATTATATTCGACCAAGATTTGAGATTTAATTCAAAGTTTTGGAAAAAATTTCGAAAACGTGTAAGAAGCTAAATTGAATATAAGTATAGCTTATCATCCACTGACTGACGGCCGAAGCGAAATATTAATTCAAATAATTAAAGATAAGTTATGTATTTGTTCCATTGACTTCAAAGGAAATTGAGATGAACATCTACTTTACTGAAAATTTGCTTATAATAACTATTATGACACCAGTATCAGAGTGCCTCCCTACGAAGCTCTTTATGGACGTAAATAACCAGTACATTGAGATGAAGTCGGCGAACGTGAAATACTTGGACTTGAGTTGCTACAACGGATAAAGGAAGCTGTCGAGATTATTTAGAAAAGGTTAAGTGCCATGCATGATTATTAAAGGAAATGTGTAGATCAAGGTAGAAAGAGTACGGAATTTGAAGAAGGAGATCTAATATAGTTAATAGTGCTACCGTAAAAAGGGATCATCCAAGAACGGAAAAGAAAAGAAAGTTGAGTCTGAGATATGTTAGACCTTTGGAAATTTTGGAACATGTCGGTAAGATAGCATACGAGTCAGCGTTAACCCCTTATATGCAAAGTATTCATAATGTTTTTCATGTGACAGTGTTAGAAAAGTATAATCTAGAATTCCAGACATGCGATAGAATATGAACCGATAGAACTTCGGGCAAAGTTGTCCTATGTTGAGAATCCAATAAGGATCATAGAAAAGAGAACAAAAGTGTTAAGAAAGAAAATTATAAAGTTAGTAAAAGTATTGTAGAGAAACCCAAGGGTTGAAAAGTCAACTTGGGGTTTAGAAACTAATATGCGTGAAATAATACCCTTAGTCATTGTTTAAGCGATTCTGAGGACAGAACCCTTTTAAGGGGGAAGGATGTAATATCTGGGATATGACGTGTAATTATTTTTGTTAATAAATATATATTATGTGATTATTATATGAATTTTTGGTGAATTATCTGTGAAGTGGTATCTATGTTTATTTGCATAAGATATGTGGAATGTCTCTAAAATTGTTTTTATGGTTTTATAATTACAATAATTATTTTTGGGATTTTATAAAATTTAGAAATCAATATTTTATCAATTATTTAGCACTGTAAGATTTTCTAATTGTATTTATTTGTAAAATCTGTATTTAATTTCAGAATTCTTCAAAAATTACGAAACTCATATTTTATTAAGTTTGAATTATTCGGAGAATTTTAAAATTATTTTGGAAATTTTTGGGATTAATTTCACCCGCGCATTGATTCGTTTCATTGATAAAAGCGGGTATAAATTGCATTTCAAAAACTATTTTAAAATTTCAAAATTTATGTTTTTATAAACTTCGGGATATTTGTAACATTTTAAGACTATTTTCGTAATTTTCTGAATTTGTTTTAAGTGCAGCTCGGTTCGTTAATTGTGAAATGCGGGTACGAGTTGCGTTTCAAAAATGCTTTAAAAATTATGAAAAAAAATTATTTTTAATAAATTTGAATTTTTGTCATATTTTAAAATTAATTTGGTAATTTTCGGGTTATTTTTATGTGTGCGGTTGTTCGTTAAGAAACGCGATAAGCGATGTTAGAAATGGGGTTTCAGTTATAAAAGGAATATATCTCCCTTATTTTGGACGCGTGGCAGTTGTTCACAATTCTATTATCTGATAAGGAAGCTAATAAAATAATATAAAAGAAAAACATCAAACACAGCAACAAAACCATTGTATCAATCTCTCATCTCTCTCAGTTCCTATCTCTCTCTAATATCTCTGATTTGTCCATTTCTTCTCTCTCGGCTTAATCTCTAAAATCTCTCTCCTCTACCTCTGTATCTTCCCTTCCCCGTTCCTTTCTTCCATTCTTTTCTTTTCCTTTTCCGGTGCTTTTTCCGGCTATCCTGTTTCCGGTAACTACCCCGGCTGATCTTCCTTTCTTCCTTCAATTATTAGCTTGGTTCATTTTATGGTTATATATATACATACATGGTTGTGTATATGCAAGTGTATGTGTTACTGTGTGTGTAGTGTGTGCTGGGTTTGTGCATATTGTGTGTGTTCGTGTGCGTGTGTCGCGTGTGACGCGCGTGTTGTTTGTGTATGGTGGATGTGGTTCGCTGTAATGTTGCATCCTGTACTAATTCGGTTGTTTCCTGATTTGATTTTTTTTACTATTATTATTTTGCAGGGAATTGTTTTGAATATATTCGTGATATGAATAATTGCGAGTGGAAATTTTAATAATTAATCGGCGAAGTTTCGTGTTGGAAACCAGGGAATTTATCGGGTACTCGCGAAATTTTGCCACCATCGGCAATGAGCCTCGGCGAGCCGACGGTGGACGGTGATGATCTAATTCTGAGTCCTAATACGAATAAAACATAGACATATGAATAATAACAATTAATAACTAAATTGTATCGGTGATTGGGATTTGTGAGTTGTGATTGGTTGTTGTGTTTAAATTGGATTTTTGTTGTGGATTTGACGTCGAATTAATTCGATGGGTAGGCCGATAAACAAAGGAGATGCTGCCCAATTTTCGGGAAAATTAATTCCGAAAATACAGGGACGTACCCTATAATTATGGGAGACGTCGAACGAAGATATAATTATATTATACGAAACCTAATTACGTGTTGGGATAGGATATTTAATAAACGATCAATTACCCTACTATTTCCAAAACAATGAGTATACGTACTTTCTAAAAATAAATACCGAACCAAGTTTTGAAGATGTGAACCATAATTGCTGTGTGTATCTCAATAATACATATAAATACGAGTTGGGACTTCATATCGAATGGGTAGATTTGATAATAAGGGTGTGTGAGGCGTAAACGATTATCTAAATTAGGGTATTTTCAACCCTGTAGGTCCTAGTCGGAAGACCCGAGGATTGATATTGGACTAAGAATGATCTAGTGGTTAGTCATCGAGCTCAGCGAGATTCAAATCGAAGGACCTGGGTGTTGAGATCGTAGCCAGAATAAAATAGTGGTCTGATAATAAAGACAAACGTTCAAGGCAATCTAAAAAGTCAACTGATAATAGCGGTTAAAGCTTATTGAGGCAAGTACTTCTAAACCTTTCTCGAGATATAGTGCAAACATTTCTAAATTCTCTTGTGACATATTGTTAAGTATTCAAATAGTTCTGTTTTATATTACGAGTACTTTGAATCATACAGCTTTGAACCTGGATCACATCATTTGATCTTTGAGCCGTAAGCCTTATTCTTTTTAAACTATCCCTTGTTGATTTCCATATACTAAACCACACAAATATGATACTACTCTCCAAATATATAACTACCAAACACTGGAACCGAATTGTTTCAACATACAGAAACTTTTATACCCCAACCATTTTGTATAACATTAAAGAACTAAACTTTGTAAAATCATTGTTCATCTAATACCTGATCTCTTACAGGCTGAAGGCCATTTCTTATACATACTCTGATACACCCTTCTGATACTCATGAATTGCATTATGCCTTTATACAAATGTTTCATCACTGTTGATTATGATCTTGTTTTATTGAGTTATATTCTTTATCACATTGAATTGCTTTAGAATTGGATAGTTTTCTTTATATGGACCAGATTCGTGGTCAGACCAGATTCGTGGTCAGACCAGATTCATGGTCAAATTAGGCCAATGTGTGCTTTGGATCCAGTTTATAGAGCAGAGCCGTGTGCCTTGCTCGGGGTTGGTGCGTGACTAATCAGCAGCCTAACCCTGGTTTTAAAATATAAAAATGAATATCCAATTCTAATGACTATTTAACAAGAAACTTGATTCTTCTGATTCATTTCCATTTGAACATTGTTTAACCTCAGTTATCGTTATTATGACTTGCTGAGCTAGTTAGCTCACTCTTGCGAATTTTTATGTATTCTACAGTTAAAAAGGATATGGTTGATAGTGAGGTTTCCTCAACCCAGTGTGCGAGCTAGGATTCCAGATTGAGTTGGATCGAGCTAGCAGGAGCTTTATATTGTAGTGAGATAGCAAGATTGTAACAATAATTTCATTATCAGTTGTAAGTTAAATTAGTTGGGACTTGGTACGTTATAATAAAAGTTAAGGTTGTGGCTTGTTTCATACTTTAACCTGTTGCGATCCGTGGTTATGTAAAGCAGGGTCATTGCAAATTATATTTCTTATACAGGTTTATATATTGTGTATGTGTTGTGGACCCCAAACTTCTGACCCGGGTTTGGAGGGTGCCACATCTTCTGTCTCCACTCTTCCAACCTCACAAATTTCTTTGCTTTCTAGTGTACCTATGGCAACTGTGTCAATGACCCAACAGTTGCCTACCCAAGCTACTAAACCAACAAAAGTTTCTAAATCCAAAGCTAAGAAAGCCCCCTCTGATTTCTTTCAAAAGAAATCAGTTGTAAAATCCACCAAACCTAAAGAGGGGATTGTGATGGTGGGAAAGAAAGGGGAGGGATAGGGTGAAAATCAAAGAAGCCCTAAGAATAAGGTAGGAGAGGTGAGTGTTTCCCAGCCTAGCCACACTGCAGTTTCTCAACAAACTGCAGTGCTTAATAAGGATATAAGCTCATTACTAATTGCATCCTCCCAAAAGGATGTGACTATTGAACAAAGCTCTCAGCCAAGAGCACAGGCCAAAAGGGTAAGGGACACAAGCTCACCCCAAACTTATACTAGAAAGAAGAAACCAAAAACCCTTGGGGATGCACAAGGGTTCACACACTATGCAAACTGGTGCAAAAGACCCAGTCACTGCACCTTCTCAAAGTCAGTTGATGTGGCTCCAATAAATGTGGAGTCACAGCCAAAATCTCTTATAATTGAAGAACCTGAAACACCAAACTTTCCCACACATTCATTGGATGTTGACATGATAAACACATCACTTCCAAATTCTTCATCTTTAACTCTCTTGGAGAAGCCAAAAATCCATGCAAGTGAGCATCATCTTCTAGATGATTTGTTGTCTCACTTGCCATTTCTTTCTGAGACTATTGAGACATTGTGCCAAAATTTTCATCAATCTAAACAGAGTCCATAATAGCCTCCATATAACACCCCCAGATCCGTGGTCGGGAATCCGGGTCGTCACGGTCTTTCTTTCCACAATATCACTTCACTTAATTATAATAAATAACCTTATGTTATAACCCCACACTAACACACACCACAACCCGTTATAGTCTCAGAGATGAAATTGAAATAAGTATAAGTACTTGAATCCACAATTTAAAAGTTATTACAACCCAAAATGATTACTTGATAAATTTACAGTTAATTGCCATTATCTGCCACAAGTTATAATTATACAATATTTGGTTCCCCAAAAGTAGAATGCCTGATCTACCAATAGATCTACCTCTGCAGCTATAACAGCTACAACATCAATGGGAAGACGCGGGACGCTTCCCATGCGCTGGCGCTGGGTCTGCTTGAGTCTGGCCATCTTTCCTAACTGTTGTTGTGTGATGAAGAAATGAAGCAAGAGTGAGCATTACAGCTCGCAAGATAATATATAGTGTAAACAATAACGCAAGTATCTAAATGGATAACTTACTAGAATCCTTTATCAAGTGTAAGGTAATTACTTACTGGATATAAGTTTAAAGGAAGATGAATTTACCAATTACTTCACTATACTTTTACCATTTTTAGAAATCTACTTGAACTACTACTGTTCAAAGTATAATAAGTTTCAAAAGGTCATCCCATAGATGAGACCACAAGTTAAAACTTGAATAGATTCAATCTTTGAAATATTTTTAAAGGAAATGAAGTTATGAGATACTTCATTCAATGGAAACACCATTATAACTGTTTGACTTTGTCAAAGCTTTGACAACCACCCATTCGTAGCCTTTCGATTGAAATGCTCTGGGTAGTGTTGCAGAATTGTCCAACTGGATGATGAACTCATTACGGGAGTTTCGTCGTGCCAGGAAGACCACTTACGATGATTAGTCGTAGTAATGCAACCCCACCATTTTCTACATGTAGAGGAGAACCTGTCGGATTTACTTGTTAACCGAACACTGGACTCCTAAGAAATGGACCGTCTTAGCGGAACTTCCAGGCCATTTGGGCCAATATAATTAGGCTGGGCCGGCGCCACTCGACCACTTACGCCACTCCTAGTTCAGATGAAATCCATGACTCTGAAACGTAAAGCTCGTCCCCACTTTCCCAAGTAGAAACTTGTTGATACGGCTCCACCAAGAAGTCGTATCTAGTTGGAAAGGAAAACTCACCGATATTTCCCAGGCGATGCCTGTTAATGGATTAACTTGTTCCAAGAATTTTACTTCCCGAGTATTGGGGAAGTAATCAAAAACTCTTTTATCAAGACAGCAACCTTGTTGCGAATATAAAACACACCACGGAGCCGGATCCCTCAGGTTTTGAGCGAGTATTTAAATCCCCTTTAAAAGGAGGATCTTAAATATAAAATGAGTTTTGGGATCCGCTCTAACTTTTAAAATCATTTTGAAGACTCGCAAAACATTTTTTTTAGAATGTTTGGAGTAATGCTAATTTAATAAAATATATCAGTCCCAATATATTAGAAAATATCTGAATATTATTATTTAAATAATATTCCCATAAAGAATAATCTTTATAAAAATAATTGAAGTAGAAGTTGTAACACTTATACTTGAAATGAATCTTAAATAATCAAAGATGTACTTATACGAAAGTAATATCTTTATTTGAATAAACAAAAGTAAGTTTGATTATCGACACATTATTCTTTAATAAAATAAAGAATATTATTTAGTAAATAATCGGAGTCATAAGTACTCGAATGAATATTCAAAATAATATTCATTAATAAAATAAACGGGGTCATAAGCCCTCGAATGAATATTCAAAATAATATTCATTAATAAAATAAAGTTATCGAATAAACCTTATTCAATTCATAGTTTTGAAAACTATTCATATATATATATATATATATATATATTATACTCGGGAGTCTCGACTCCCGGTGTTAGAAAAAGTTCACCTTTGGGTCCCGTATACTAAGGGTATATGCAAATTACCGCTTATCTCTAGCATAGGTATTATCAACTGAATCAACAGATATATGTGTCAAGAATACAAAACAGGCATGCATATATACCATATCACACGCTACAATATATCGCAAGAATTTGCGAATTAACCATCATGTATCTATCGCAAGATAATGCATATACAAATGTATACATCACAATAACAGTATAACGGGTAGAAACTTGCCTGAGCGACTGGGGGTTATAAATGGCTTGGGACGAGTCTAGTAACCTATAAACAACATATAAGTTGGAATTAAACCAAAGTCACTTATAAATCTATACTTTAACCAATTTAGACTCTAACGCTCGCTTTGCGCTTAATGATTCTCTTAAGTCGCTTGAGTACCTTCGGCTCCACCATTTTTAATAAATTAACCGTTAAGAGTTTTAAGGCGATTCTTTCGCGAGTGTCTTACCAACTGCCTAATACACTTTACATAAATGTTTCATACTCCAATTAGTCCTTTTAGGTCTTTAACCTATGTTTCAAAGTAAGGCGAGGGGTAATGATTCGTTCGCGAAACGTCGTTACTTAAAACGGCCGTTTCTCCTAAACCGTACATCGGAATCAAATGAACTACATATCAAAACAAAGCTCGTAACATGAACTATCTAATCATGGAAATGGTCAAAACCTAGCAGTGAGTTCACGGGTCCTAATTTTAAGAACAAAAACAGCCTAAAGTAAATCGGACATTACGACGGCTATGTTTACGCGATTACCCAAATTTAAACCACTCCAAATCATCTCACAATCAACTCACAATCAACATCCCAACCAAAACTCCATCCATAATTCATCATAACAGCCCCAACAACTCCACATTATCAATTTATACTATTCTTAAACATGAATTTAAACTACTCTTAAGTTCATTAATCAACAATCCAAGAACTACCACTCCAAAAACTTCACAAAACCAACTAATCTCTACATTCACAACAAGCAAGCCTCTCATGAATTATAGCAACAAAACTAAACCTAATTACTCAAATAAAGTTAGGGTTTGGAGGGGTTATACCTTCCTTGGAGAGTGGAGAATCAAGTGAATAGTTTGGAATCACCCTTAAAGTCCTTATCCCAGCTTAATCTAAACAAAACTTCAAGAACAAAAATTTTAGTTCTTGAAAAACACTATTCACCATCTTCTTCCATGATTTTTAGGAAGAGATTGTGAATGATTTAGGAGCTCAAACTTATAGGATATCCATAACTATGCATAAGGAGTCTTAGATAATTACCTTGCAATTTAACAAAGCTTGGAACTAGGATTTTGATTTTCTTGCTTTGGAAAAGAAGAAAAAGCCGAGAGCTTGATGAAGAATGGTGAGATAATTTTGTGTTTTTGGTGAAAATGAATTGTTGGCTTGGTTGGTTGACATTTTGATTTGTTTTGTTACCTTTTTACCATGGTATTTTTTGTGTGGTTCTAATTCAACCAACAACACACTTTGCTTGGTCATGCTTATGTCACCATGTGATGTCACCCTCCCTCCTTTGTCCTCTTCTTATTGGTTTGATGACATCATCCTCACTAATCTCTTTGATTAGCTTTTAATTATTTGGCTAATGACCGATGATCTGTTATACGGTTCGCTTAACTTTCATTTTCGTTTATCGTTTGAGGGATCATACCCGGGATCTTATTACTTAGGTTCCCTTAACCTTTCTCAATACGTTATATTCCTTTTATGATCCTCTATTAAAATCCTTGAATTTAATTCCTTTTTATCCTGTTACCTTATACTCAATTCTTTCGATATCTGGTGGATTTTCGGAAAAAATCAAAAGGTTCAAATTTGGATTCTGACGATCTTTACATACATTTATATATCATATAGAGTACCCATAAAATCTCAGAATATCCATAAAAGAACCCCTACATAGTGTGGCATGAAAAGTTTTCTTATTTAGCAATATCAGCAAAAACACTATTCATAAGGGTTTCAAAAAGTTCAAAATTTTGGGGTTATTATAGTCTCCCCTCCTTAAAAGGATTCCGTCCCGGAATCAAATAGAAAACAAATGGGGGTACTTTTCTAGCATTGCGCTCTCTAGTTCCCAAGTTGATTCTTCCACATTATGATTCTGCCATAGCACTCTGACTAGCTTGATCACTTTGTTCCGAAGCACCTGCTCCTTCTTATCCATAATTTTTACTGGTTTCTCCACGTAAGTTAGATCTGGTTGCATATCCACATGCTCGTACTCCACTATGTGTCTGGCATCCCGATGATATTTCCTTAGCATTGACACATGGAACACATTATGAACTTGTTGTAGGTTCGGGGGTAAGGCTAGCTCGTAAGCCAACTTCCCAATCCGTCTCAGTATCTCAAAAGGTCCAATGTATCTTGGGCTTAGTTTTCCTTTCTTTCCAAATCTCATTAACCCCTTCCAAGGGGATACTTTTAGTAGTACTAAGTCCCCTACTCCATACTCCTTGTCCTTTCGGGCCAGGTCTGCATATTTCTTCTGTCTGTCTTGGGCTGCTACCAGCCGTCCTCTGATGAGATCCACTATGTCTTTGGTCCTTTGGACCACTTCGGGTCCGAGCATCTTCCGCTCTCCTACTTTATCCCAGTATAAGGGAGATTGACACCTTCTTCCATACAGGGCCTCATAAGGTGGCATTCCGATGCTAGCATGAAAGCTATTGTTATAAGAAAATTCGATCAACGGCAAGTGATCATCCCAACTTCCTTTAAAGTCTATTGCACAGACTCTCAACATATCCTCTAATGTCTGGATGGTCCTTTCACTCTGCCCATCCATCTGGGGATGGTAAGCGGTACTCATATATAACTTGGTCCCCGCATATTCTTGAAAGCTCCTCCAAAATCTAGAGTTGAACCTGGGGTCTCGGTCTGAGACAATGGACGCTAGGACTCAATGTCGCGTCACTATTTCCTTAAGGTAAATGTCCACCAGTCTATCGACTGTGTATCTCTCATTGGTAGGAATGAAATGAGCTGACTTTGTCAGTCGGTCTATAATCACCCATATGGCATCATGGTTGGCTTTCGTCCTTGGTAAACCGACAACAAAATCCATGGCTATCTGTTCCCATTTCCATTCGGGAATCTCCAGGGGTCGTAAGAGTCCACTGGGTCTCTGGTACTCTGCCTTTACTCTTTGGCAAGTCAAACATTTGCTTACCCATTCTGCTAAGTCCCTCTTCATGTTGGGCCACCAGTAATATTCCTTCAAATCCCTATACATCTTGGTGCTTCCCGGGTGGATGGAATATCTTGAACTATGGTTTTCATCCAAAATCTCATCTTTAAGCTCTTGAACGTTCGGAACCCAAATCCGGTAGGAGTACCTCCTTATCCCTTTATCATCTTTCTCAGTATGGATCTCTTCTCCAGTCATTGACTCTCTGCCTTCATTCATTATTTTCTCTTGGCACAATCTGATCTTTTCCAATAACTCTGGCTGCATTGAGATCTCAAACAACTTTTCAGTTCCGGTTCTGGTTACCTTTACTTTTATTTCCATCCTCTTGAAATCCTTTATCAATTCTTCCGAAGTCATTATCATTCTGAGTCTTTCCTTTCTACTAAGGGCATCAGCCTCCATATTGGCTTTCCTCGGATGATAGAGAATCTCACAATCATAGTCCTTGTTTAGCTCTAACCATCTCCTCTGGCGCATGTTGAGCTCTTTCTGCGTAAATATGTACTTGAGGCTCTTATGGTTTGTGAAAATCTCGCACTTCTCTCCATACAAGTAGCGCCTCCAAATTTTTAGGGCAAAAACTATTGATGTGAGCTCAAGGTCATGAGTAGGATATCTAATCTCGTATTCCTTCAGTTGTGTTGACACATACGCAATCACTTTACCGTGCTGCATATGCACACACCCTAATCCTTTGTGCGACGCGTCACTATATATCACAAAATCTCCTTTTCCGTCTGGCAATGCCAACACCGGGGCCGTTACCAACCTTTTCTTTAATTCCTGAAAACTGTTCTCGCATTTCTCCATCCATTCAAACTTCTCTGTCTTACGAGTAAGTCGTGTCAAAGGGGCTGCGATCTTCGCAAAGTCCTGTACAAATCTACGATAGTAGCCGGCCAATCCTATGAAACTCCTTACCTCTATGGGTGTGGTTGGCCTTTCCCAATTTGAGACCGCCTCTATCTTGGAGGGGTCGACAAATAATCCTTCTTTATTGATCACATGTCCTAAAAATTGTACTTCATTCCGCCAGAATTCACACTTCGAGAATTTGGCATATAACTGTTCCTCTCTGAGTATTCCTAGAGCTATCCTCAAATGCTCTGCATGCTCTGCCTCAGTCCTTGAGTAGATTAAAATATCATCAATAAAAACTATCACACACTTATCCAAGTACTTCTTGAATACTCTATTCATTAAGTCCATGAAAGCCGCTCGGGCATTGGTTAATCCAAAGGACATTATCAAGAACTCATAGTGCCCATACCTGGTACGGAACGCTGTCTTGGGAATATCTTCGGGTTTAATCTTTAGTTGGTGATATCCAGTTCTCAGGTCAATCTTGGAAAAATAAACAGCATCCTTTAGCTGGTCGAACAGATCGTCTATTCTAGGTAACGGGTACCTATTCTTTATGGTTAGCTTGTTCAACTCTCGATAGTCGATACACACCTCATGCTCTCATCCTTCTTCTTAACAAATAACACTGGTGCTCCCCACGGAGACACACTGGGTTTTATCATACCCTTATCCAAAAGTTCCTGCAATTGGGTAGCTAATTCCTTTATTTCTAATGGGGCTAACCGGTAAGGTGCTTTTGAAACTGGCGCCGTCCCGGGGGCCAACTCAATAGAAAATTCAATCACTCTATCGGGTGGTAATCCCGGAAGGTCTTGTGGGAATACGTCTTCAAATTCGTTGACTACCGGAATATCTTGTAAGTTGGGCACCTCCTTCTGCGTGTCCACCACATAGGCTAGGTAAGCCTCATTTCCTTTTCGTAACATCCTTCTGGCCTGGGCCATAGTCAAAAAATTTTGCGTCTGCCTCTTTCCTCTAAATATGACTTCTTTCTTTCCTGGGATATTTAACTTAACTCTCTTCCCCTTATAGTCTATCTGAGCATCATTGCTAGATAGCTAGTCCATTCCCAAAATTATATCAAACTCCCCTAATTTAAAAGAAATCAGATCAACACTAAAAGATTGTTCCCCCATGCCTAACTCACAGGCGGGGTGAATCTAGTTAACAGGAATAATTTCATGATTGGCTATTTCTACTTGTAAGGGTTCTATCAAGGGTTCAGCCTTAAGTCTTAATTTACGCGCAAGGTCCTTTGATATAAAAGATTTAGTTGCTCCTGAATCAAATAAAACGTTTGCACTGACTGAATTTAGAGAAAGGGTACCTGCTATCACATCTGAGTCTTTCACAGCATCCTGGACTGTCATGTTGAAAGTCCTCGCAGTAGATGGCTTATTGGAGGCAGCCTTGCTGGCTCCTGAAGCTGCTGGTTTGTTCATTGGGCATTCCTTCTTCCAATGACCCGGGCGTCCACACTGATGACAAGTGGTGGTTGGAATGACGGCAGGGGCTGACGAAGGGCATTTGTGGGAATAGTGGCCCACTTGCCCACACTTAAAGCAGGTTACTGGCTTTCCCTTACATTCCCCAGAATGCATCCTTCCACAAGTGTTACAGGCTGGTAATAGGGGTCGAGACTGGTTGGAATAGGACATTCTTGACTTCTGGTCGCTCTGGCTCACATTCACACTCATTGGCCGCTTAAACCCAGTGTTCTTTCCCGGTAGGGACACTGCTCCTCGATTAAATCTAGTTGGGAAGCTCCTTCCTGCGGAACCTCCACCCATGCTCATGCTTTTCCTCTTTATTCCCTTCTTCTCTCTTTCCTTCTGCATCTGTTCACTTCCGGCTTCTATAATTATTGCCTTTTGCACCAGAGTGGCATAATCAGTAAGCTCAAGGATTGCCACCCTATTCTGAATCCACGGTTTCAGTCCCTGCTGAAACCTCCTAGCTTTCTTTTCCTCGGTGCTCACAAATTCTGGCACAAACCTTGATAACTCAGTAAATTTCGCTTCGTACTCTGCTACAGATAAGTTATTCTTCTTTAGCTCCAAGAACTTGAGCTCCATCTGGTTTTCCATAAACCTCGGGAAATATTTTCCCAGAAACAACTGACTAAATCTCTCCCAGGTTATAATAGCATCTGTCTCCATGTTTTTCTTGGCCTCCCACCAGTAGTTAGCCTCTCCTTTCAGAAGGTAGGTAGCAAATACAGTCTTCTGTGCCTCATCGATACTCGGAATCTCAAAGGATTTCTCCATTTCCTTTAACCATGCCCTTGCCTCAACTGGGTCGGCTGATCCGTGGAACTCAGGGGACTTAAGGGACTTAAAAGCCCTGAAAGAGTTTGCCACAACATTGTTATTTCCTTGAGGGGGTGGGTTGGGTTGACGTTCCAAGTTCTGCCTTAGTAGTTGCATGAACTGGCCCATGGGATCCATGCCTGGGTTTGGTACTGGTTGCTCAACCTCAGTTTCTCCTTCTCCAGCCTCTATCTCAAATCCCTCAACATCATATGTTTCCTCCTCCTCTTCATACAGGGAGTCATCCTGTTCAACATAATCCTCATCTTCCTCTTCACTGTGTTCTTGGTTCCTATCGTCCTGGTTATGGCTTCCCTGGTCCTCGTACCCAGGGTTCGCCCTGGTTCCAATCTTTCTTGGCGGCATGATACTGATAATAAAAAAAATTATTGGGAAATTCAATGTTAGGTCACAATCATACACAACATTGTGCCTTGCACAGCTTTATAATGGGGAGAATGTATCTCGCAATTCTATTATTTTATGACAGTTCTAATAAGAAGTGTAGTAATAATAATGATAAAAGCAGTGATCTCGTCACTAAGGAACTGAACTGAAAGGAAATAAATATATACATAATGGGAGAAATACATAGTTTGATCTTGGTCAAAAGTACAACAGTGCTACAGCCATCTGCCTCAAAAGTGATACACAAGAGTCTATCTGTCTAGTCAGAAAAAAGGGATGCTATATACAAGTCAACTATCCCGGAAAATTGGCTCTTACTAAGGCCTCGACTAACTAGACAACTAGACTATCCCATCGTCAGTCCTGAATCACACACCGGAGCGGGTCAGCTCCCATACCCTTTCCATCGCACGACGGAAGATATAGTCGGCCTGCCGCCTGGAGATCCTACCATGCCTGTACCCCTGGAGCGATCTGAGTCTCGCTCGGGACGTGAGCTCTATCCCCGTCAGCTCCCTCCTCAAGGATCGGGGTATAGTAGCCCTAGTCTCATAAGCTCGGGTACGCCTACCCGCCCTCTCCGCATCCAACTCCCTCCTGGCCTCATCCAGTCGGGCCTCAGCAACAGCTACTCGGGTCCTCAGTACATCCTGAACATAGTCGTGGGCTAACAAAGACTGCCTATGGGCAGGGTCGAGAGGTGGTGAATCCGGAGCCGTTGAGGGTGCCTGCTCGGTCTGCCTAGGCTCGGGAGTATGGATCTCTGAGTTGTCATCATATGGGCTCCAGGATAGTGGTGGAGGGGTAGGAGCTCTGACCACCGGAAGTGAGGGTAAAGGGGTACCAGTGTACACTATCATAGCTCTGACACGCTCCTCAGCCACTGGGACTTCATCCGGGTCCTCCTCATCTGAAATAGCAACAACCTCTGTCTCTGACTCCTCTGAGGGGTCCTCCTCATCCTCCTCCATCTCAGGCTCCTCCTGATCCTCGGCATCTAGCAGTGCCTCATTATGCTCACGCTCGAACATCTCAGGGTCCTCTAGCTCATGTGCCTACACATTAAACGAGCTAAGTTACTATCATGATACTTATAAGGGTTCCCGTAAGGGTTTTAACTGTCAGCGCTACTTTAAGTAGTCCGACCATGAACTTGGCAAGAGTTCTTATTATCTATGTGAGTTTATTATTACATCGTCGCATCATCTCTGAGGTTTATAACGCTTAGCTCTGATACCATTTCTGTAACACCCCCAGATCCGGGGTCGGGAATCCGGGTCATCACGTTCTTTCTTTCCACAATATCACTTCACTTAATTATAATAAATAACCTTATGCTATGACCCCACAATAACACACACCACAACCCGTTATAGTCTCAGAGATGAAATTGAAATAAGAACAAGTCCTTGAATCCACAATTTAAAAGTTATTACAACCCAAAATGATTACTTGATAAATTTACAGTTAATTGCCAATATCTGCCACAAGTTATAATTATACAATATTTGGTTCCCCAAAAGTAGAATGCCTGATCTACCAATAAATCTACCTCTGCAGCTATAGCAGCTACAACATCAACGGGAAGACGCGGGACGCTTCCCACGCGCTTGCGCTGGATCTGCTTGAGTCTGGCCATCTTTCCTAACTGTTGTTGTGTGATGAAGAAATGAAGCATGAGTGAGCATTACAGCTCGCAAGATAATATATAGTGTAAACAATAATGCAAGTATCTAAATGGATAACTTACTAGAATCCTTTATCAAGTGTAAGGTAATTACTTACTGGATATAAGTTTAAAGGAAGATGAATTTACCAATTACTTCACTATACTTATACCATTTTTAGATATATACTTGAACTACTACTGTTCAAAGTATAATAAGTTTCAAAAGGTCATCCCATAGATGAGACCACAAGTTAAAACTTGAATAGATTCAATCTTTGAAATATTTTTAAAGGAAATGAAGTTACGAGATACTTCATTCAATGGAAACACCATTATAACTGTTTGACTATGTCAAAGCTTCGACAACCAGCCATTCGTAGCCTTTCGATCGAAATGCTCTGGGTAGTGTTGCAGAATTGTCCAACTGGATGATGAACTCATTACGGGAGTTTCGTCGCGCCAGGAAGACCACTTACGATGATCAGTCGTAGTAGTGCAACCCCACCATTTTCTACAAGTAGAGGAGAACCTATCGGATTTACTTGTCAACCGAACACTGGACTCCTAAGGAATGGACCGTCTTAGCGGAACTTCCAGGCCATTTGGGCCAATATAATTAGGCTGGGCCGGCGCCACTCGACCACTTACGCCACTCTTAGTTCAGATGAAATCCATGACTTTGAAACGTAAAGCTCGTCCCCACTTTCCCCAAGTAGAAACTTGTTGATACGGCTCCACCAAGAAGTCGTATCTAGTTGGAAAGGAAAACTCACCGATATTTCCCAGGCGATGCCTGTTAATGGATTAACTTGTTCCAAGAATTTTACTTCCCGAGTATTGGGTAAGTAATCAAAAACTCTTTTATCAAGACAGCAACCTTGTTGCGAATATAAAACACACCACAGAGCCGGATACCTCAGGTTTTGAGCGAGTATTTAAATCCCCTTCGAAAGGAGGATCTTAAATATAAAATGAGTTTTGGGATCCGCCATAACTTTTAAAATTATTTTGAAGACTCGCAAAACATTTTTTTAGAATGTTTGGAGTAATGCTGATTTAATAAAATAAATCAGTCCCAATATATTAGAAAATATATGAATATTATTATTTAAATAATATTCCCATAAAGAATAATCTTTATAAAAATAATTGAAGTAGAAGTTGTAACACTTATACTTGAAATGAATCTTAAATAATCAAAGATGTACTTATACGAAAGTAATATCTTTATTTGAATAATCAAAAGTAAGTTTGATTATCGACACATTATTCTTTAATAAAATAAAGAATATTATTTAGTAAATAATCGGAGTCATAAGTCCTCGAATGAATATTCAAAATAATATTCATTAATAAAATAAACGGGGTTATAAGCCCTCGAATGAATATTCAAAATAATATTCATTAATAAAATAAAGTTATCGAATAAACCTTATTCGATTCATAGTTTTGAAAACTATTCATATATATATATATATAAATAAATATATATATATATATATCATACTCGGGAGCCTCGACTCCCGATTTTAGAAAAAGTTCACATTTGGGTCCCCTATACTAAGGGTATATGCAAATTACCGCTTATCTCTAGCATAGTTATTATCAACTGAATCAACAGATATATGTGTCAAGAATACGAAACAGGCATGCATATATACCATATCACATGCTATAATATATCGCAAGAATTTGCTAATTAACCATCATGCATCTATCGCAAGATAATGCATATACAAATGTATACATCACAACAACAGTATAACGGGTAGAAAACTTGCCTGAGCGACTGGGGGTTATAAATGGCTTGGGACGAGTCTGGTAACCTATAAACAACATATAAGTTGGAATTAAACCAAAGTCACTTATAAATCTATACTTTAACCAATTTAGACTCTAACGCTCGCTTTGCGCTTAATGATTCTCTTAAGTCGCTCGAGTACCCTCGGCTCCACCATTTTTAATAAATTAACCGTTAAGAGTTTTAAGGCGATTCTTTCGCGAGTGTCTTACCAACTGCCTAATACACTTTACATAAATGTTTCATACTCCAATTAGTCCTTTTAGGTCTTTAACCTATGTTTCAAAGTAAGGAGAGGGGTAATGATTCGTTCGCGAAACGTCGTTACTTAAAACGGCCGTTTCTCCTAAACCGTACATCGGAATCAAATGAACTACATATCAAAACGAAGCTCGTAACATGAACTATCTAATCATGGCAATGTCAAAACCTATCAGTGAGTTCACGGGTCCTAATGTTAAGAACAAAAACAGCCTAAAGTAAATCGGACATTACGACGGCTATGTTTACGCGATCACCCAAATTTAAACCACTCCAAATCATCTCACAATCAACTCACAATCAACATCCCAACCAAAATTCCTTCCATACTTCATCATAACAGCCCCAACAACTCCACATTATCAATTTATACTATTCTTAAACATGAATTTAAACTACTCTTAAGTTCATTAATCAACAATCCAAGAACTACCACTCCAAAAACTTCACAAAACCAACTAATCTCTACATTCACAACAAGCAAGCCTCTCATGAATTATAGCAACAAAACTAAACCTAATTACTCAAATAAAGTTAGGGTTTGGAGGGGTTATACCTTCCTTGGAGAGTGGAGAATCAAGTGAATAGTTTGGAATCACCCTTAAAGTCCTTATCCCAGCTTAATCTAAACAAAACTTCAGGAACAAAAAATTTAGTTCTTGAAAAACACTATTCACCATCTTCTTCCATGATTTTTAGGAAGAGATTGTGAATGATTTAGGAGCTCAAACTTATAGGATATCCATAACTATGCATAAGGAGTCTTAGATAATTACCTTGCAATTTAACAAAGCTTGGAACTAGGATTTTGATTTTCTTGCTTTGGAAAAGAAGAAAAAGCCGAGAGCTTGATGAAGAATGGTGAGATAATTTTGTGTTTTTGGTGAAAATGAATTGTTGGCTTGGTTGGTTGACATTTTGATTTGTTTTGTTACCTTTTTACCATGGTAATTTTTGTGTGGTTCTAATTCAACCAACAACACACTTTGCTTGGTCATGCTTATGTCACCATGTGATGTCACCCTCCCTCCTTTGTCCTCTTCTTATTGGTTTGATGACATCATCCTCACTAATCTCTTTGATTAGCTTTTAATTATTTGGCTAATGACCGATGATCTGTTATACGGTTCGCTTAACTTTCGTTTTCGTTTATCGTTTGAGGGATCATACCCGGGATCTTATTACTTAGGTTCCCTTAACCTTTCTCAATACGTTATATTCCTTTTATGATCCTCTGTTAAAATCCTTGAATTTAATTCCTTTTTATCCTGTTACCTTATACTCAATTCTTTCGATATCTGGTGGATTTTCGGGAAAAAGCAAAAGGTTCAAATTTGGATTCTGACGATCTTTACATCCACTTATATATCATATAGAGTACCCATAAAATCTCAGAATATCCATAAAAGAACCCCTACATAGTGTGGCATGAAAAGTTTTCTTATTCAGCAATATCAGCAAAAACACTATTCATAAGGGTTTCAAAAATTTCAAAATTTTGGGGTTATTACACTCCACTCCAAACTCAATTATTTCTTCTATCCCGATGGATATCTATCATCCGTCGAGTAGTGATTGTATCCTGACGGATAAGCTTAACAGCAGTCATCCGTCGGATAGTCAAACTGCTAACCCGATGGATATTCCTCATCCGTCGGGTGTCTCTGCACAACTTCAAGTTTCATCTATTTTTGCAAGTGCAAAAGACTTAGTAGTAGTGAAATCACTCCTAGGACTGAGGGAATGGAGTGATTTGAGTGAGAGTCTGGGTTGCTTCCAGGAAAAAGGAGAGGAAAAGAGTGATCTAATACAATCCATTTCTTCAGGACTGGCAAAAGTGAGTGAGAGGAGTCCCACCTTAGATGGTGAAGGTGAGGGTGTGAGGGTGGATGTCATTTTAAGTGAGTTAATGAATGTCCAGGTTGCAAACAAGGAGGGACTATTTCAGCAAAGTCAAGCTGTTATAGATTCTACCTCCTTGGATGCTGAAATATTTACTCACCCTGTTCCAGTATATCAACTTCTAGCTGGACAGGGCAATGACAATGCATAAAGGATGCTCAATTTGGTGCACACCATACAGTCCATGCAAAGAGCAAATGATGCAATCACAGCTCTGCCCTCTACAGCTGGTGATATTGACTATGAGACTGGTGGTTCAGAAGATTTCTTTGATGGTGAGGATGCAGAAAAAAAAGAAGAGCCATTAGACATAGGGGAGAAGTAGGCCCTAGTTCCAGATCAGGCATGCCATCATGGGCCTTCTCCAAGAAATGTGATGAACACTATTTCAAGACCACAGTCATTCAACTTATCAGTCAAACACACTCTGCTCTTCAATCAACAACAAATGCCAACACCAAGAAGCTTCTGCAAGCACATCTTGCTTCTCTCCAACTACAGCAAATCCAAGGCTTCCAACACAATTAGGATATCACTTCTATTCAAATAAAGATCACTCAAGTAAAGAAGGATATAGCTGATAGACTAGATGCAAAACTTCTAGAAGCTACAATGCTTGATATCAAAAGACAATTAAGGAAGAACACTGATCTTGCAACCAAGGTGGATTCCTTGGAGAAAAGAATGACAATAATGGAAGCCTCTCTAACAACAATTCATCTACACCAAGCACAACAAATAGACTTGATTCAAAGGCTGGTGGCAGCACAAACCTCATCATCTACTCCACTTGCTGATAACAAAAAGGGGGAAAAGAAACCTCTTCTAAGGGGGAGAAAGAAAGCTCAATTGTCTTATTCAATCAAGGGGAATCAAGAAGTGAGGGGGAACAAAAAGTGCTCAATATTCAAGTAACTAAAGCAATTGTGCCGACAATTATTTTCACAAAGGCACCTGCTAAAGATCACATAGATCTAATAAAAGAAGCAGCAGCCAACTTGAGAGCAGATGAGAAGAAGTAATTGAGTCCGATCAATTGGAAGAAAATTGATGAGAACATCCAGAAGATATTTGGCCCTACACAGAAGCCAGACAAAGTTTTCAATCATCACTCTAAAGTCATGAAAATCTCTGTGAATGATATAAGTATGAACTATCTGGAAAGGGGTCAAACTTCCTGTGTCAAATCTCCAAAGAAAGATCTCATCATGAAGGCCAAATGGAACTATCCTAAGTCTTCAAATAAGAATCTTATAGATACAGTATTTGAGACAGTAATGCCAGATGAAAAGAAACTGTTGTCAATATCTATTATATTCTACAAGGATCCACCTGATTCAGCATTGAAAAGAAGAATTGCCAAAATTTACAGAAATGGTAAGGAGAACAGTGTGGTGGTTGGACACCCACTATTAGTGGAAGCTAAGAAGGAGGAGAAAGAAAGAATCAGGCTAGAAAAGAGGCAAACTGTTTTGGATGCTAAGAAGAAAAAGCAAAAGAAAGAACAAGCTACTATCTTGGCCAAGCTTCGAGCTGTAAAAACCACAACGGAACCTACTATATAACCAACTATAATCACTGAATCTAAGGATTTGAAAATGCAAGAAGAATCACAGCAGAAAAGGAGATTTAGATACAAACTCCATTCCAAGAGGAAAGTGAACTTTAATGATGAGGAATTGGAAGATCAGTTTCCCAAAAAGACTACAACTACAACTCAGACATCAAAACCCTCAGTGGTATTTAAAGAATTCAAAGTGGTTGATCCAACAAGAAATATGCATGGTGAACCAATTGTTCCGAAAGATGAGCCAGTAGACTGGGATAGTTTACCAATTCCTGAGCTAAACTTACCCATCTTCAAGACAAAGAAGACAAAGACTAGAGCTAGCAAGAAAGTGAAGCCTGTATCTCTCAAAGCCAAAGCTTTAACCAAATCCCAACCCATAGTCAACAAGAGGGATCTCATGTACATTTATGACATCAAGGAATTTTCAGACTTGAATCTCTACTTGGATGAACTGGAAGAAGTAAGAGAAATTGATGCTTACAGACATCTTTCTGAAAGAATGGTATTTAGATACAAGGGAGGGAAAGAGATGACATGGCCTCTTTACATGATTCTCCAAGAAAGCCAATCTGTTCTGATTAAAGTCTACTCATCCTTCAAAAAGAACTTTAGGTATAATGTAACAGAAAGAAGAATAGTTCTAAAGAGGATGGAAGAACTAAGGAGTATTAGAGCCAAAGATGCACTTCCAAAAACTATATCTATTCCCTTTACAGGATAGAGAGTGCATCTAAGGCCCATAGGCTGATGGAGTTCATGGATGACAAAGGTGATAGAAGATTCTTCAGATTGGAGGATCAATGAGTATCTCTAGCAATGAGACTCTTTTGGAAATGCAGGAAATGCTAAATCTCTCAGAAGCTGATGAACTTGAATTCCACAGACAACTTCAGAATCAAATTGAAGAAAATAACAGAAGGCTTGGGAAGAAATCCAGACAATAAGGAAATAGATCTATCTGCTCAAACTAGAGGAGCATCTTGATAACAATTGTGAGCAATTTCTTTGTGTACTTTATATTGTTCAACTTTCAGCAAATTGTAGCACTTATCAGTTTTATCTACTATTTTTCAATCTGTATGTTTAGGATGTTTTGTTATCATTAAGTTTCTCTTAATTTATGGCTACAATTCTAGTAGATATAAATTGGGGGAGATTGTTAGGAATATGTTGTGTACTTGATGATAAGCTAAACAAAATACCTTAGTAGATTTAACTTAGTGAATTTTGTAGCACCCGGCGGATGATCAATTATAGTCCCGACGGATGATTCAATATAGTCCCGACGGATGACTAATTGATATCCACCGGGTGAGTAGCTTATGTAACAATAAGTCATGAAGCATATTTCTGCAAACAACTTTGTATATATTCTGTAGTAGCTTATGAATCATGTAGACTGCTAGTTGATGTGCAGAGTAGGTTGATTAAATGTAAATATAATATGTCTTATAATTCTGCACAAATGAAATAGAGTCAAGTGATAAATGGCTACCCGACGGATGATCAACAAAGCTACCCGACGGATGATCAACAAGGCTACCCGACGGATAACAAGCATGTACCCGATGAATGATCAATTCAAATATTTGTTGATAGTGACAACACAGTCACATGGTCGAGTGTTTGTAAAAGGAATGTGGCAACCTGTTTAGCAGGGTTTTGAGAACAAAGAAGCATTACCATTTCCATGCAAGTTATGAAGATTTTCAAAGATGTTGGAATAGAGTAGTGAAGCAGCATGGAGTTAGACTTGATAGGTTTTGTTTTATTATCTTGTCTTATTCTATATAAACTTGGTGATATATAAACCAAGTGTAGCAAGTAGAACAACAACAACAATAAAACACATTTTTTCAGAGAAACATTTGTAAGCTGTATCCTATAGCATTTCTCTGCAAGTTTAGTTGTTCACTTGTAAAGCAGCTGTGAGCTATTCAAGCTTCACAGGGTTCTCTTGATATATATATATCTATATCTATATATATATATATATATGGTGGATACATTCAAATCCACCAGAAAGTTTTGAAGACTTGAGTTTTTATTACTTTATGTTTGATTAACTTAACTCTGTATTCCGCACTTTGCAAATCAAACTGTTAGATATAAATTGAGTTAGAACCATTTTTCATAAATCTCAAAAAGAAGCCAAATTACATTCAACCCCCCCCCCCTTCTGTAATTTTTGTTGTAGTGTTAGGGAATAACAAACCCCCATTAAACAATTGTATCTTTACTGGGCAACATCTCTGTTGAGGTAGATTAGCTCTAGATGAGGAGGCCTCATGGTTGTCTTGATGTGTGACTGAGTTTTGATTAGAAGAAACTCCCCCTGAGTTTGTGGATCTTTGACTTGAAGTTGGGGTTCTTTCTGATTATGATTTGTATTTGCTTTCAAATCCTATTGATGGCTCAACAGATGTTGATCTTTGCCTCTCGACGGATGATGTGGATTGTCTCTCAATGGATGATGCACTTGGTCTTTCGAAGGATGTTGAAATATGTGCTTCATTTGTTATAGATTTTTCTACATTAGCCTTAGATATTGTTTCTTTATCAATTTCATCATCACTATCATCACAAATCACCTCAACATTGTCAAATTTGAGGCTTTTATGGAAATTCCATCTTGCAGTCCTTCAATCTTCTTATCATCAAATACAACATGTACATATTCCATAACAATGTTGGTTCTGAGATTGTAGACTATGTATACTTTTCCAACTGCATACCCAACAAAATTGCTTTTATCTGCTTTGGAATCAAACTTTCCATGCTGCTCAGTTTAATTCCTTAAGATATAACATTTACTGCCAAAGACATGAAGAAAGTTTAATGTTGGCTTCCTATTCTTGAATAATTGGTTGGGTGTCATGCATTTTTCTTGATTGACCAAAGAAATATTTTGAGTGTAGCATGCAGTATTTACAGCTTCTGCCCAAAAGTATGTTGATAACTTTGATTCTTCTAATATCGTTCTTGTAGATTCAATAAGAGACATGTTCTTCCTTTCAACCACTCCATTTTGTTGTGGGGTTCTTGTTGTTGAAAACTCATGCATGATCCCATTTTCTTCACAAAATAATCTCATCACAGATTTTTTTGAACTCAGTTCCATTGTCACTCCTGATTCTTTTAACTTTGAGATCAGGATGATTGTTGTCTTGCCTTATGTGATTGATGATGATTTCACTAGCTTCATCTTTGGATTTGAGAAAATATGTCAAAGAAAAATTTGAGAAATCATCCACAGTTACTAGACAATATCTTTTCTTTGAGATGGAAAACACATTGACGGGTCTAAATAAATCCATGTGTAGTAATTGTAAAGGTTCTTCAATTATTGAATTAGTTTTTTTTGAATGATGCCTTGATCTTCTTTCCTTTTTATAGGCACACACAATCCATCCTTTGAGAATTCCACTTGAGCAATGCCTCTTACTAAATCTGTAATAACTAGTTCATTCATAGTATTGAAGTTAAGATGGGACATCTTCTTGTACCATAACCAACTTTCATGTTGACTTGCCTTGCTGAAGAGACAAGTGACAGATTTTGCATTTGATGAGTTGAAGTCATCTAGATACACATTTTCTTTTCTCACTCCAGTGAGAACCACATTGTTATTTTTCTTGTTGGTCACAATATAGGCTTCCGAGTTAAATGTTATTGAGTTGCTCTTGTCATAAAGCTTGCTAATACTTAACAGATTATGCTTGAGTCCATCCACTAGGGCAACTTCCCCAGTGATGATATTTTCTTTAGAAATCAAGCCATATCCCACAGTATAACCCTTGTTGTCATCTCCAAAAGTAATACTTGGGCCATCTCTTTCCTTGAACTCACTGAGCAGGGTAGAATCTCCAGTCATGTGCCTTGAGCACCCACTATCCAAATACCAAAGATTCTTTCTGTTTCCCTGCACACAACAAAATCAAATGAAGTTGATTTTGGTACCCAAGTTTCCTTGGGTCCTGCTTTGTTAGCCTTTTTCTTAGGTTTCTTAGGTTTGTCCTCATTTGACTTAGGTATTTGAGATTCATCCTTAGTCATATGAGTAGAACCTTGAAAACCATTCATCATTACAGAATTATGATGCACATGCTGGTTAACATGGAAAGGCATATTCCGTGCAAACATGTTTTTCCAGAAAGACATGCTAAATGGCATTTGTAGCATACTAAATACAACATAGTAAGGATTTTGTGCAAATGGCATATTAGCAAATTATGCATTCAAGTTATGTCCAGGCATAACATTCACATGCATTGTAGGCATGTTAGGAAATGAAAAAGGTGCAGACATGGGTGTAGGCATAGCAAGTTTGCAATTAACAGATAAATGATTAACACTACCACACTTCACACAGGTTTTTCTATGTGCATATTTATCAAATGTGTAGTTGTTATGTTTGTTAATTCCTACTTCCCCATTTCTATTGTTTTTCCTTTTAGATTCTGCTTTAACCTCAATTTTCTCTAATCTGTCATTCAATTGCTTGATTGACAGATACCCTACATTGACTCTCTTGTTCTTTTTTACTTGACTAGTTTCTCTTAAAACAAAGTTCTTGGAGACTGATCCATATTTCTCATTTAACTTGGCTAGCTGGGATTTGGTAACTGGATTTCTTTCACTCGACAGATGTGGTTCCTTGTCTTTCGATGGATAATTTATTTGATCATTCGATGAATAACCTTCATTATCCGTCGAATCCATATCCGTTGAGAGTCCTTCCTCCAAGTTAGAATTCAGCTTCTCCTTGCTCTTTTTCCATGCTTCATTACAAAAGATTCTATACCTTCAACTTTAGTAATTTGAGCATGGATATTTCTAGATGATTTCCATGCCTTAATTACTTCATGTTCTCGTTCAAGTTGCTTTCTTAAAATCTCCTTTTTCTTTAAAGATTCAGTCAGTTCATCTTTTGCAATCTTGCACTCCATCTTCAGTTTCTCAAACTCAACAAATTTAATTTCTAACACATTGTTTCATTCACTCAAAAACAAATTATTCTCTTTAATTTTAGTGTTTTCTTTGGTGAGTGATTTGAGGGTAAGACGGAGATGATATAATTCAGTAGACATGTCATTTATAGCATCATTACACTCGACTTTAGATAAATGTGCTAGATTAGTAGTGATTATCGGATTACTGGATGAGCTGACCTTTGTTCATCTGATTTAGCCATAAGTGCTAGATTGAAATAGCTTGTATCCTCATCCTCCTCCAATCCATCAGTAGCCCAGTCATTTTCCTGAGTTAGAAAAGTCTTTTCCTTTTGTCTGAGCAACTAAAAATATTTCTTTTTGTAATCCACAGGCTCAAACTTCTTTCTATCAGAATCAAACTTTCTTCATTCACTTGCAAAATGACAACTCAAACCACACTTGAACCACTTAAATTTTGACTTGTCAACCATGTTTCTGTTTGGCTTGGATGCTCCAAAATTCTTCATGAATTTGAGCTTGGCAAACCTTCTGGATAGAAAATCCAGATGCTCATCTATGTCATCCATATCATCTCGACTAAGATGGTCTTCATGTTCAGCTACTAGCCCTTTTCCTTTATCTTCACAAACTCTAAGGTTTGGTGCAGATTCCACAGCTTCTACTTTTATCTCTTTCTCTCTTTCTTCCCCAGCAATCAATGCAATGGGTCCTCCCTTCTTCATTCCTTTCTCCAACTTCTCATCTTACTCTATTTCAAGCTCATAGGTCTTTAGAATCCCATACAGTCTATCCAAGGTAAATTCCTTGTAATCTTGAGAGTTTCTTAGTGAGATTGTCATAGGCTTCCATTCCTTTGGTAGTGATATAAGGAACTTGAGGTTTGAGTCCTTTGTTTAATAGACTCTTCCATGCAGTTTTAGAGCATTTAGAAGTTTTTGGAACCTACTAAAAATAGCAGTGAGTGACTCACTTTCTTCACTATGAAAATGCTCATATTGTTGCATCAATATTTGCATTTTATTTTCCCTTACTTGCTCAGTTCCATCACATATAACTTGAATTGTATCCCAGACATCCTTAGCAGTTTTGCAATTGATGATGTTGTCAAACATGTCACCATCAACATCATTGAACAAAATGTTCATGACCTTCTTATCCTAATGAACTTGCTCAATATCTGGATCAGACCATTGTGATCTAGGCTTTCGGATAGATGGTTCATTTCCTGTGGCAGCTCTCATAGGAACATGAGGACCTTTCTCAATACAGTCCACATATTCTTCATCTTGAAAGAGGAGATGCAGGTGCATTTTCACCTTCCAATGGTGATAGTTTTCTTTGTCCAGAAATGAAATTTTTACTCCAACATCTTTTCTGCTCATCTTGTTAGTTGTTGTGATCTTTAAACTCTTTGTTCTACATGAGCTTGCTCTGATACCAATTGTTATTCCAAACAATATAACAAAGAATTATAAAAGGGGGGTTGAATGTAATTTTGGTTTCTTTTTTATTTTAAGGACTATTCTTTTTTAAATATATAACTGTGTTTAATTTGGCTTAAGTGCGGAATGAAAGTATTGAAGAAATCAAATATAAAGTGATTACACACAAGTATTTAAAAACTTTCTGGTGGATTGAATTTTTCCACTAGAGATATATATAAATTCAAGAACTCTGTGATACAAAGATTATACACAGCTGCTTACAAGTAGAACTACAAACTACAGAGATTTTTTTTACAGATTTTTCTTTATCTATTTCTCTAGTTTAATGTTCATAAACTTGATACTTTCCTACTTTCTACTCTTGGTTTATATATTACCAAGTTACATGATAAAAAGACAAACTAATGTGACAAAAATTTTCTTAGTCTAATTACATGCTTCTTCCTTTCTCCATCCAGCATCTTTGAATATCTTGAAGTTAGCATGGAAATGGAAATGCTTATTTATTCTCTAAAACTTGTAAATAGGCTGCCACATTCCATTTTCATCTAATTAACCCATGTGACTGTCAAGTCACTATCAACTGTAATTTGAATTAGAACATCCATTGAAACTTCACTGGATCATCCGTCGAAACTTTGTTGAATCATCCGTCGAAGCTTCATTAGATCATCTTGTTAGGTCTGAATTATCGTAGAAGGGGGGGGGGGGGTTGAATATGATAATCACTAAATTAAAAATTCTTTCAAATCTTTGGCGGATATACATTTAGTGCGCGGTTAGTGGTTCCGTGTTCTTGAGGTGAATAGTGTTTGGCACAATAAAATGAGGAACACAAGATATTCGGGGAAGTATATATTCATATATAAATCCTCGAGGGGTGTTGCTACACTCCGGTAATAAATTAGCAGGCTATAATCTAAGAACAACAAAGTTCCTAGCTTCTACAAACAAATTAAATCCTATACAATGATCTAGCTTTTGTTTGTCTAAGGATTTAATTACCGGGTCATGATTATAATGCCCCTATGAATATACAAGAATTAAATTGGGCAGTATAACGTTACTCCGGTGAGAAGAATAATGGATATAGATCTAAGTGTGTATCTCCTCTATTTTTCTTTGCTTATTTTTCACCAGCTCTTTCGGGAGAGAAGATGAACAGAAAATTAATCCAATAGCTTTTTTCTGATCTGCTGCTGAGTGTAGTCTTTATATTCAATAACGATGTGTGGATAAATACTGACCACACAAATTTATTGATAGATTCAATAAAGATGTGGATGAGGAGAGAAGTACTTATGTGGCGACAACGTTAGGCTCTCTATGGCGACCAAGGTGATTATTTGCCTTAGCTAATATGTTGTAGTTTCTTTATGGCGACACCAGGGGGAGTGGTGAATTGATTTGCCTTAGTTTTTATTTCACCCTAACACTCTATGGCGACTACAGGAGTAACAGAGAGGGAGAGCCTGTGGCGACTTTGTTTTACTACTACTACTACAAGTACATGTAATTTTACTTAACTAAAACTTAAGCAAAACAAACCTGTACTTGTTCGTTTCTTTATTTCTTTTGATTTTTCATTTTCTTTCTTTTTTTCCTTTCTTCTGTTTTCCTTTCTTTTGTTTTTATTTTCTTGTTTTTTGCTTTTTCTTTTTTGTTTTTCTTTTCTTTTTCATTTCTTTTTCATTTCTTTTTTTTCTTTTTTCTTTTTTTTTCTTTTCTTTTAAGTTTAAATTGTAACTAAATTAATTTATAAAATTAACTTAAATATAACTTATATAAATAAACTAATTTAGATTTATGAAATAAACTTATTTAAAATTTATAAAATAAATCCTTTTAAGTTTATTAAATAATTTATATTAAAGTCCAATTAAATAAATTTATTTAAGTTAACAGTTAAACTTTGAGCTTGGCCAATTCCTCGAGCTATTTAGTTGTATACCCCGCACACCTTTTCTCGTACTTTAACAGATAAACGTTCAATCAAAGTACCTTCCTCAACTTAACAATTCTTCTAAAAATTATAGCCAGATTCCTTTCACGAGCTGTTGATGCCTAGTGCAACTGGTATGGTTCACAGATGACTAACCCCGATTCAGGTCTTCGTATTATGGCCTTGATAACATTGTTAAGCTTGCCTCAACTTTATTGCTTCGAACACTGACTGTCGATAAACAATTGTACTTTCACTGGAATCCTTTCTGGTACTTTAGACAATGCTTCACTTCTACTAAAATCTTGAATACTTCATTCACTGTTCTTCACCGGCGCTTGAACATATAGATGAACTCCTGTAAGTGAGTATAGCTTCAAGACTGCAGATGTCTTCTTTAATCTATATCTATACCCTGTCTTCAATTCTTTAATCTGATTAACTTCATAATTATCCAAAGTGTCCACCTTCATCGTCAAAGCTTTAATTGGGCAGCTATAGCAGTTGCTGCATCCAACTCCAGAATTCCTGCTACTTTTCCCTGAGTCAGTCTCTGGGAAGGATTCTGGTATTCAGTAGCAGCCATCAGTTCAATCAATTCATAGGCTTCATCGTAGCTCTTAGCCCACAAGGCTCCTCCTAATGCTGTATCGAGCATGGGTCTAGAAGTAGCACCCAATCCATTGTAAAAATAGTTTATAATCATCCAATCAGGCATGCCGTGGTGTGAACACTTCCTTAGCATCTCCTTATATCGATCCCAAGCCTCACACACAGATTCTCCAGTTTGCTGAGCAAACTGAGTCAGAGCATTCCTGATTGCAGCAGTCTTCACCATAGGAAAGAATTTAGTGAGAAACTTTTGAGCCAGATCTTCCCAAGTGGTGATAGACCCTGGTGGTAGAGAATGTAACCAGCACTTTGCTTTGTCCCTCAGAGAGAATGGGAAGAGTCGCATTTTGATAGCATCTTCAGTCACACCATTGAACTTTAAAGTATCACAAATCTCGATGAAATCCCTGATGTGCATGTTGGGGTCTTCAGTAAGAGAACCCCCAAACTGAACTGAGTTCTGTATCATCTGAATCATGCTTGACTTGATCTCAAAAGTGTTAGCCGAGATGGCTGGTCTGATGATGCTCGACTGAATGTCATTGATCTTAGGCCGAGAGTAGTCCATCAAGGCCTTAGGATTTTCTTCTTGATCTCCCATCACTACTAAAGTTGGTTCCTCGACTTTCTCTTCTTCTTTAAAAACTTCCCTTCGAACCACTACAACTTCTTCCTCGGCTTTATCCAGAGTTCTCTTACGAGACCGCGAACGCGTATGCATACACGCTCGCTAGAGTACCTATGATATAAGACAAGAAAACAGATAAGTAATAATGTCCGAGTCAATGAACTTTAACGACGACTAATGACAAACACATAAACTAAAAATTAACACTGCAGTCCCCGACAGAGGCGCCAAAAACTTGTTAGGGCTAAACACGTGCTAATAATTCACGCAAGTATACGCGTTTGCAAGTAATATAGAAATATTTCTAGTTCGATCCCACATAGACTTGCTTTGGTTAACTATGTAATTTATGCACTTATGCACCGATGATATGGTTATTATCCAATGCTAAGACGATAACAAATTGGGTTTGATTCTAACTATGAATTTAGACTAACAATTATAACTAAGAGAGTAAAGAGAGTTGTATATTATATGAGACAAACATGGGATTCTAACTTCATTAAATACTTCATTCAATAGCCTTATTGTTCTTAACCTTAGCATATAATGGTGATGACACTAATCAGATAACACGAAACTAGTAAACGCCAACTTTCGTTGCACGAATACCCTACTACCAGACATCCACAAAAGAGATAGAAGCTGAATAGACACCAATTATATCGAGACCCTATATGTCTATAGAATTTGACAACATAACGGTTTAATGTGCAAGTTATCTATCATGATTACACAGGGCAAGTAAGATGGTTAAAATTACCTACGAATCATGCATAACAATAACACATGAACCTATGCTAGCATGGCAAGTTCTAAATCCTTAAATTTATTATCGCTTCATTAAATATTAACACGCTATCTTACATGTTCACGATTCTTATAAGACGAATAAGCACAACCAATACTAGGTTATCATACAATCACCACACACTAAGGCATCGAAACAATTTAACTAAAGAAATCCATAAGTAAATCCGCTAGAACCCCACGATAACGATCAGCCCATAATTGGACTCATCATCAACGTGGGTTCCGATGAAAGCATGGTATAATAAACATAGTCTTTATACTGAATAAATAACAAGACCAAGTACGAAACAAGAGTAAGGTTCACAAATAAGAAAACTAGCATCCAATTTACAACTTAGAACAAAGATTCACAAGTAAAAATAAGATCTTCTTCATCTTTGTTGAATCATGCTAAATCGGTCTTTTTATGACTCTCCTTGTGCTCCGGTACGTCTCTCCTTTGAAAATGTCCTTTATTTAAATATATATAGCAGCCCATGCAAGATAGAAGTCCTTTAATTATAATTAGAATATAATCAGGATTCTGTGATCCCGACCCGGTGCGGCCGCGCACTTGACCAGCGCGGGCGCAGTGCCTATCTGACAACCTGGCGCGACCGCGCGCTATACCAGCGTGGGCGCGCCGTACTTCTGGAAAAAACTTCTGATTTCTTCTTTTCTTTGCTGCTTCGAGCCAGATTTGTGGCGCCCTCCAAACCCGGGTCAGAAGTTTGGGGTCCACACACACACACCTTATTTACAACCTGCTTATAATAATAATAAAGATAAAATAATATGCTATGACCCTACCTACCAACTACCATGGACCGTAACAGGTGAAAGTATGTACACAAGCCACACACACACTTTATATTACAAACGTCCAAATCCCAACTATTCAAACTCAGAACTGAATATTAAACATGATTACAAACTTTTACAAACTCAAACTATCTCAAAAGCTGTCAGCTAGCTTAACTCGATCAACTTGGACTCCTAGCTCTTGCACTGGATTGGGGATCCTCGCTACCAATTGGTTTCTTTTTAACTGGAAAAAAACATAAACAATATCGCACAAATGAGTTAACTAGCTCAGCAAGTCACAATGACAAGACTGAGAATAATGATCATCAAGTGAAAAGACTTATGGTATCAAGTGAACAATGAATAATGATCTAGAATTGGATATTATATTTTTATTTTAAAAACCAAGGTTAGGTTGTTAATCAGTCACGCACTAACCCCGATCAAGGCACACAGCTCTGCTCAAATTACTGGATCCAAGGCACACATTGGCCTAACCTGACCACCAATCTGGTCTGACCACGAATCTGGTCCACAATTTTATAAAACAATCCATTTCTAACATAATAACATAATAAATAATTTAAAACAGTAAACAAATTCAGAAGCAACATTGGATGTCCAATAATGAGATGGTTCCAATCTTCACAAATGAAATATGGTTATCAAATGGTGAAAAAAATGGATAACAAAAGAATCAAAGTTTCAAGGTTATAAGGATTTGGTCTTTCAGAGCGTAAGGTACAATGGTTTGAATATGTAAGCAATCTGATTCAGTGTTTGGTATTTAGTTTGCATGTATTTGTGGAATAGTATCGTATATCTGTGGTTCGTATTTGGGGATTTAACAATCAATGGTTCATAAAGAATAAGGTTTACGACTCAAAGATCAATAGCTGGAATCAATGTTTAGGATTCAGGGCTTCAAAGCACCTGCAATATAAAACAGGACTATCAATCATCTACAATATATCTCGATAAAGTTCAGAACACTTGCCTGGTACTAGCTTGCTATACTTCACCAATTTCCAATCACAATCTCCTACTCCTCGACTATCTGTTTCCCTTTCCTACGCCTTGCCTCTTCTGCTCACATAGCATAAGCATATATCAATACTCAACTCATACGATTCTATTCCGTATACACTTCTACCTACCCTTCGTTTTACCCAAATCTGACTAACGGATTGAAAGTTACGCTAAAAACAAGTAAACACTGAACATATAGACCGACAATCAAACAACAAATCACATATAACACGTAACACGTCAAACAATCAATGACATTCCATTTACAAAGAAGTCTCGGGTCATAAACAGGCTTTCGGGTATTTAATATGATTTTTAAAATATTTTCAGAATTAAAACGGGTCGTTGGGTAAATTTTAAAGCAATAAACAAGGTTCGGTTGGCCACATCTGGCTTCAAAATAATTTTCTAATAATCATCGAGCCTTGAAAACAATTTAAAATAATATTTTAAAGCTCAAAACTATTTTTTGGAATTTTTAAATCATTAATAAATAATTAAATCTAATAATATAATTAATTAAAATCAATTAATAATTAATTAAATCATTTAATTAATTAATTGACCAATTAACTAATTAATTATTAACTAAAATTAATTAACTAATTAATTTAGATTTATTTTTGAATTAAAAAATAATTTTTTGGAATTAAAATAATAATTTTTGGAATTTTCAGAAATTAAAAATGAATTTTTATAATTAAAATAAATAAGAAATATGATTTTTAAATAATTTATAAACATGAATCCTATTTTTGAAAATTATGGAAACTACAGGGACTAAACGGTTTCTTCTTCAAAAGTTCGGGGGCCTGTTTGCAATTTTGCAAACCCCCACCGTCGACTCGCCGGAGTGTGGCCGGAGAACACGATTACGGCCATCTCAGGCCACCAAACTATCCTGAATTAAACTACAGGCTAACAGCAACTTGTACATGCAATCAAAACACACAACCCTTCCCAAAATTGGCCGGAAAATGGTCGGGAAACTCACCGGTTTCCGGTGACTCGGTGTAAATTTCAAAACACAACTCTGTTCAAACCATGAATTGTCTATTAACGAGCTATACATCAATCGATTGCAAATTTCATGAGGAACAAAACCCACTATATTTCAACATCTAATAACCCCCAGATCAAAAAGCCCTAAATTTCAATTAAGAACATTCATACGGGTTATAAACCCTAATTTTAAAATTCAAAAATTAAACTCAATTTTGAACATGTTATTGAACTCTAAATCAGTCATATGACATATGAAAATCATCAGGAAAACAAGCTCTACAACATACAATCATTAAATCATCCAAACAATCATCCGAACAAAAATTTATAATTTTAATCATAATAATTCGAAAATAAAGAAAAATATAAAAATTAAACCTTGATTTCTGCAGTAAAATAAGTTCTGGAATCTGAAAGTACACTCCAAATCCTTCGTTTTGGTTACTCCAACTTTCCCAATCGATTTCAATAACACCTTGAAACTGTAGTTTGATTCTCAGAAGGTTTTATGAAATTAGGGTTTTTCTTTGGAAAATTCTATAATTACTATTTGCAAATGATTTTCGGTACGAAATAAAATACGGTAAATGCTATTTATAATTACGGAAAATTAGTATCCCGTTGGATCATTCCGGATATAAAATGGTACGTTTATTTATAAAAACAGATCCAAACGGTACCGGTTTCAGGATAATTATCCAAATCGGTACAATTTGTACTGCGGTCTTGGTCTCAGAGCCTGGTTACACGTATTACGAGGTGATAATTGTAATAGTTTAATAAAAAGATCCCGTTTATCGAAAATACGAGTTTTATTGATTTACCGAAACGAATAATGTATCGAAAATATTGTGCCAGGACCCGCGCAGGACAAACTGTACGCCGGATCGAAAAAGTCGAAACATGGAAAATGCTCGGAATATTGCAATTAGGTTAGGAAGGAGTTCTCGGAAGAGTTTCGGGTTATAAAAACGTAAAAACGGGTGACGTCGGCTGGTTCTCGATTATATAAAATAGTTTATAAATACTCGGAAAAAGAATTTATAAAATCCATATATTTCCTATAAAATCATAAATCAACATAAAAATAAATAGGAAGATATGACAATTATCTATATGTTATTTTGGACATATAAAAATTAAAATACTCAATTGACATTATTTTTAAACATCCAAGCACATATACCACTTAACAAATACTTCATAGAATAAATACGGAACATGCATAATATTTATTTATTTTCAAAATAATTACACGATATATCCCAGATAATATAGGCTTTCCACGAGCTTTTATTCCAACACCATCTTAACACCAAATTAGCATCAAAATAATGCTAATTCGCCCGATTACCTAGATAATGTCTGAAATGCAAAAATACTAGAAAACACGTTAAAACTCTAACAACTTGAGTATAAATACGTCAATTCAAAGCTTAATAGAGCATTATAAAGTGTCATAATAGCCACTCAACAGCTACCGGTTTTCTGGATCAAATTCTGCATTTCCAGATTTCTTGAGTAACTGAAATGAAAGATGCTTGTTCCTCTAGCACTAAACTGATCTTCAAGGATTTTCATCTTAATTTCCTTGGTTCTTCAAATCTCTGCCAGATAATACTTCTCAGTATTGAAGTAATCATCAGTAGCTTCTTTTGTACAACCATATTTCTTGTTTAGAACCACATATCTCTCTTGCTTCTCCCGCTATGAGAGTTGAATGCTTAAAGGAGATCACCTTCGTTTACCACCTCTCTCGTACAATAGGATCCGCAGATAAAAACCAAATGGTACTCCCTTTTTGGAAAACAGCTTCTCCCCTTATGAAGAATAGTGATGAACCAAACCACTTCTTCTGATTACTAGGAATTCACCTTGTGTTTACCACCTCTCCCATACAATAGGATCCGTAGTTACAAATAACAATGGTGTGGTGTAGTGTACTTATGTTTTACCTTTTTCCTCCTCCCTGTTATTTCTCCCCCTTAGTTGAGAAATCCTCCAAACTATTACTTAAGCTTTTATCTCCCCCTTAGAGAAGGAATGTATTTTATCGTCTGAAGGAGTTCTCATATTTCACTTTATTGGAAAATAAATAACAAGTTATAGTCTGATCAACGATGTGCCTTGAAATTCTGCAAAATGGATTTACTATTGATCATCATGTTAACCAATATTCCCAACTCCTTATACCTCCCAACTGTGAGATCACCAATTGTTACCAATTTTTAGCTCCCAACTTGTTAGGTCTCGAAGTATTCTAATCCAATCTGTAAATGTTAGGTTCATAAGAGTTAGGTTCCAATCATAAACATAATCGAGACTCGAAGTATTAAGAACCATGTTTAGGGATAGGGAATGGGATATGGTTTTTGCCTTTCTTCCTCACTGTGAGTGTGTGATTCTGTTTTGTGTACCTCACAAGTGTTTCACTCTTCTCTCAACTCGTGTTTACACTCATTCTCACAAGTGTATCACTCCTCTCATAGCTCCAATATCAAGCTGTACCTGCAAGGAAAATCACCTTAGCCATCCTTAAGAAGGTCACAGGTGGTGCAATGGGAGTTCGCAAATCCTCATCCTCGTTAGACTCGTCAGATAAATCTGATTCATAATCTACAAGTTGTTAGTTTTCCTTTAGGGTTCCAGATTTGAACTCTGGGAAGGTAAACAATGATCCAAAGAATTTAGCATAAAGATCAAAGTTTTCTTCTAATGTCTGTGAAGACATTTCCTTGTGACTCATCAGGTAAATCTAAATCATTGTCAACAAGTTGCTGATCTGCACCTATGTCAGATCCACTATCCGCAGATGCATCCAGAGGATTTAAGCCTGGGGAGGTAGACACTGACCACTGACATATGGCTATTGGATCAGTATCCTCTCCTAACACTGTTAGTGTATACTGAAAATATTTATTTGAAGTATGTACATTTATTTCTGGCCAGTTTATTTGAGAATCATTTAAATGTTTACATGTTGTCTAATATTATATATTGTGAACAATCTAGTATCAAATGGGATACAGAATATTAGATTGTTAAATATGGTTATATAATATAATAAGGTTCACAACACAGGTGGTGTTGAACAATCCACTGGTATGGCTATAGTATTATTTAGATTAGTTTATATTGACTAATAAATAATACTAGTATACTTTGTGTATATTGAACAGGATCAAATTTAGAATTGTTCCCTTAATACTGATTAAGAAGGAGAACTAAGATTCTATGTTATTATCAATGCTTAGGTTCTTAATCCGGAAATAGTAATTGACACGTGTATATTATTTACATGCTTTGATTTATATATGAAATAATTCTTTTGAATTATATCATTATATTTTGGGTGATGGAATTATATACATAGTGGATATTATTTATTGAAGGAATCCATGTCCTGATAATATTCGGGTTAATGATGTCCCCTTGAAAGCTCAAAAAGATTTAATTATGTGAAACCCTGCAGGTGGAATTTATTCTGGCATAATTAAATAAAGGTTGAGTGGATGATCAAGGATAAAAGATATTAATTAAATAAAATATCAGTAATTTATTTAATTAATGGACATATGATATTTTAAACATGGGGAATTTAATAAGCAAATAATATTGGAACCGAATTAATTAAATTACGGTATTAGGAAAGGTAGTGCAAATATTAATTCTTTAGTGGATTGAATTAATATTTAATTATATTGGGCTAGGCTCAAGATGTAATTAGAAGGCCCAACCTAATTATCCATGGTCCCTATTGTAGCCTATATATATTCTTATTCTCTTCTTGCTTGGGATGGTGTGAAAACATATTGTAGCCACCAAGGAACAAGAAGAGAGGATAACTTGAGAAGACGGAGGCCACACTTCGCTTAAGGGAATTTGGGAATACAATAGAAGAGCGTGGAATCAACCATTAACAAGGTAATCCTCTTTTCGTAATCTGTATCGTAAAATGTAGTAACACCCTAAGTCTGTGGTTCCCAATAATTGGTATCAAGAGCCTGGTAATGGGTTCTACGTTTTATGATATAATATCCATGTCGTAATTATATATGCGTGTATATAGTGTTTTGCTTGTATTGGTTTTGATGCAGGTTGTTAATCCACTATTATGGCCATGTATATTTTAATTATGTGTTTGGATCCCACGTGGTTTAATCGTGGTTAATTTTTGTTTTGGTTTCCACGTGGTTTAATCGTGGTTGTAATTTACACGAGGGTTGATCGTGTTAGAATAGATTTTACAAAATTAGTTTTGTATTAGATCTATTTTTTTGTAATTGTTCCAGGTATTTTGTAATAGTTATGTGCGATCAGAAATCAATTCCGGTAATTTTTTGTTCCGCTGTGCGATTACAAGGGGCTTCTGTTGATGTTTGGATCGAACAAAATCAAAACAAAACTCACAGAAAAGCAACAGGCGCGCGCACGCTGCGGCCACTGCGGCAGCTGGGACTGTTGGGGCTGCTGTGGCTGCTGCGGCAGCCGGGACTGCCGGGGCTGCTGGGGCTGCTGGGGCTGCTGGGGCTGCTGGGGGCGTCGGGGCGCGCTTGGGGCAGATTTTTTTTGAGAGCTGGATTTTTTTTCAAGGGCCATAATAGTGGAAAATTTATTTTAATTTTTTCCATTAAATTTTAATTATTGCTTTAATTTATTGATTATGTGTGTCGTTAATTATGTGTGTAATTCTTTTAAAATCGCATGTTTAACTTAATTAGGACGACATGGACATAAAATTTATTTATTGCTTTAGGTAAATGTTATATGTTGCTAAAATTATGTGTGTATTTTGAATGCATGATTAGACATAATTATAACAACATAGGACCCCATTTAATTTTAAAATTCCTCAATTTTAATAAAAAAAATTCTAAGTGGGAGAGGAAATTAATATGAAATTAAATCCCATGGTCTCCATTATTGGTTGTAGGTAATTTAACATAAAGACGAATATAAATTATATATACGTCACCCATCGTGGCATGTAATTTGTGGTGTCTAGAATATTATAGAAATTACTAGAACAAACTTCTTAAATTAATAAATTTTGAAAGGAATAAATACGGATTTTCTTTATTTCTGATTTGGGGCAATTTTGTCAAAAACGGGTTCATCGAACTTGTAAGGCTGTGGGTTTTAAGCGAGACCGATGTGACTCCTCCACTACCTGGAAATCAAACCATTGATGAATATTGAATTGAAGTATTCTATTCAAGGCAAAATTACGAATATTGGAAGGTATACATGTCACACCCCCAACTTAAAAAGCAAAATAAATATAGCTATTACATCATTTTAATGAAGAATACACAACCAAATCCAAGATCTTACAGTTTAGGGTTTGGAACAGCCCAACACTACCAACTATTACATCTGATTACAAATACCGAGTCCTCACACAGCTATTATTACTTATTCTACCTGAGCTCAAACATAAGCATCAGTATCACAGGTCTTACGGGCACTCTGCTTGAATCTAACCATAGCTGCTAGCTGTAATATCAGGGTAAAGCAAGGAGTGAGCCAAATGCTCAACAAATGCTAACAGTACGACACAAAACATAAATTGAGATATACTTTTAAGAATGACAATGGAAAGACATAACTAATGATAACGAGAGATAAAACTATGTGAGATGGCATCATTTTGCTTGCATCAAAACAATTTTAAAATCATGTCTTAATCAAAATCATTTTATAACGCTACGGATTACAGCCGGTGATCAGCCGCGAAGTGATCCCGAACCTCACTGGGTTCTAAAACATTAACGGGAATCCCTAGGCAACTTTTAAGCCTAATATAAGTGTGGAAAGGACTCGCGTCTCAGTCCAGATCCACTATTCAAGAAAACATTTATCCCCCTTTGGGACTGAAAACCCACATTTTATTTATTTCAAAAGCTGATGCCGAAATGTAACAAAATCTCTTTTAACAGTAAATATTTTTATTAAAGGATTATAGATTAACTCGAAACATGGGAAATATGGTACTAAATCTCAGGGCCATGATTCACAAAACTTTACTCCATTAGGGTAACCAAAAGGTTTTCATATGTCAGAACTTGGACAGGAAAATATGGTGAGACTAATGGATAATATGAAGGGGTAATGCCAAACTGGGCTCAAAGCAATGGTTTCTCGTCAAGGTATAGGTGTTGGATCATTAAGAAGATAAGCTTCACGAATACTATGGGTGTTAAGGTAATGATCTCTAGCTCAGGATGTATATATATATCAGAATTGTCAAGCTTTAGGATAGGAAAGAGGGTATCAATCAATGAGGAATCATGTTGGTAAGTTTCTGACTATCAGAGTTCAAGGTAAGGTTCTATAGGGGTTCAAGTATCAGGATGAGATATCAATACTTAGGAATCATCAGCATGGTAATCAAGAGGATCAATCAAGTAATATAACAACTCTTTATTTTATCATGGCATTTAACTACCATGAAAAGACTTTTGAACTACTTGCAATACATACTCGAGGGTTCATGGCATTTCTATATAATTCAAAGATAAGCGAGAGATACGCTTGATTTACACATATCAAAATGACTCAAGATGATTGCATCGATATATATGAACTGTTTATAGTAAATATGAAGGTCAAGTTGAATCACTTGCCTTGAGATAGGCTGGTCTGGTCTGACTGGTAGGAGCAACTGGAGCTTCACTCGACTTTTATGGAAAGTTTTCCCTCGTCTCGAGATCCTACATAAATAATAATAATCCTCATTATAATATATTCTTACCATCTTAACCTATTTACAACCCAAAATTAAACATGGATGGCACTTAGGCCTATACGTACCTAATTTATATCCACCTTTATATTTCAAATGTACACACATAGCCACATAATCACATATCATATATTAATATCAAATAACACCATATATACCATAATGCAACACTAGGCTTGGATGATCTCGACTCACCACTTAAGTCACTTGGTCGCTAAACTAGACAAAGTCTTCAAATTTTGGCTCCCTAACTCGATGTGCCTTTCCTAAATTATCCAAAACCTATTGACCCCCACTTGTGCTTTTTGCTCTACTGACCTTATACTATCTTACAACTATGGTGGTCGACCTAATACTCACTTCTATGTGTTCTAAAACTATGTGATAAGTGATAGTGCTCACTGGTGCAAATTTCAGAATGACAACTATAGTTTCTTGAGTGCATTAGGCACTCTTAAACTACAATTTTTCCTTCAAAATTTTTACACAAGACTCTCCTGACCTAAGGGCATCTCACAAGCTTGATGTGGCTCAAGGGCCTGGCTTGGGCCTTCTTGGGCCTAAGCTAAAAGTCCAAGGTTCCCCTGCTTTTCAGGGCAGAAAACGCCCTGACTTGAATTAACTTGTGACACATGGTTCTAACTCATATCCTATGAACTATGGTTGGAAAAACTTCTCTGACACTCCCTCTAACTAAGGCCCAATTGGGCCTAATGAGGGCCTTCCCATGACATGGTCAAATCTCCCTATTTCTAAGTTGCAACAAAACTGTCCCCTGCTGGACAGATTTTGTTATTCTACTTGTGCACCTAACCAAATGACATGCAAACCTCCAACCAACTCCTAAAATCTTTTGTATACTCCCAATACTAACTTCTGGTGGCTTGGGCCTCAAAGTGCACATCAATGACATGGTCAAAACTCACTCTAAACCTCAGGGTACTAAACTGATTTTCTGCAGAAACTATAACTCTCATTTTCCAAGGTTTTGACTTGACAAACTCAACTAACAACAACTCAATACTTAAACCAAGACTTATACATGGTAATCTACTGAACTAACTCCCTTATTCTCAAAATAACCTTGCGTGAGATCATCCATGCCCAAACACAACAACATGCAACTAAATATATAACATGCAACTCATGGAAAGCACATAACAAGATTTCGGCTAGGCATAAAATTTTAAATTCTTGCAAAATCGACTTGCACCTAATACTCATCCTTAATAATCATGAAATATAACTTCTTTTAAGTATTAATAAGAAATTTATCATGGAAACAATCTATTTTAAGCACACCTATTTCGCATTTATAGATTTTTAAACATAACAACATGATTTCGAAAAGAATAGCATGCAAAACATGGTTGATCATCATTTTAATGTCTTAAAACTAGCATGCATGGCTAAACATAAATATATAATGAAATTTCAGTAGCATACAAAGGATTTTAAAGCATGATATCTCCATAAAACACTTAGTTAGCACATATACATAATATATCTCATAGAGAGCTCTTGAATTCACAAGAATCAAGAGTTTCTCTTTGGAGATCACATAAGAACTACACATGCATCCATGGAACTTCAACTTCCAAGTCTCAAAACAATTAGAAAGGATATAAGATGAATGTAGGTAAAAGATTTACACTTGGGAAGATGAAGAATGAATTGAAAAATGGAAGGGGGTGGGGGATTTGGCCTTCGGCCGAGAGCAAGGTGGGAGGGGGAAAAAAGAGAAAATTTGTGGTGTGTTGGAGTGTGGAATGAGTGGAATGATTTCTCCCACTTTGATTTTTTTATTTTATGCTTTTTGGTTGACACATAATGAGTGGAAGTGAGAACTTACAAAAATGTCCTTTAGCTAAAGTTAGGCCATTTTGCATGCAAGGCTAATGTAGTAATTTAGTAATAATCAAATGAGTTAGTGGGGTTGGAAAAGTCTTATTTGCCCTTTGAGAGAATAGAAGGGTGATTTGCATGCATGGTCTCTTATGTAATTTTATAAATATGACAACTAAAATTTATAATGATTTATTTTTATAAAATAAAATACAAGTTCAAAAATTATAAAATTTATACCATAAAATAACTTGGATTTTTAGAGACTTTATAAAATCATTTTCAAAATTTGTGAACAAAATACCTTTTAAAAGAAAATTTTTCCAAAGCTTAGAATATTCCTTATAAATCAAAAATAAAGAAATTAAATAAACTCTTGCTTTGAAAAATCATATACTACACAAAGCAAATTTATAATGCAGAAATTTTCACTCACACTAGCGTACAATCATTGAATATATTTTCATTTGACTTTAATATTATACCAAATCCACAAATAATATTACATAAAATGTCGGTCATAACATCCCTCCCCCTTAAGGGATTCTGTCCCCAGAATCTAAGAGAAAAGATGAGGATGCCGGGAACGCATATCAGACTCTAACTCCCAAGTCGATTCTTCGACCTTAAGGTTCCTCCAAAGCACTTTTACTAACTTTACCGACTTATTCCTAAGACTCTTTACTTGCCAGTCGATTATTTTAACCGGTTGCTCCACAAATGACAGGTCTGCCTGAATTTCTATAGGTTCATATTCTATCACATGGCTAGCGTCAGGATTGTACTTCTTAAGCAACGACACATAGAACACATTATGCACATGCCGATACTGAGGTGGTAAGGCCAACTCGTAGGCCACCTTTCCTACTTCACTCAAAATCTAAAAAGGACCTATGTATCTAGGTGCTAACTTCCCTTTCTTGCCAAATCTCATCAACCCTTTTCTATGTGACACCTTCAGCAACACAGCTTCGCCAATTTGGAATTGAACGTCCTTACGTGCTGGATCCGCATACTTCCTCTGTCTATCTTGAGCAGCAAGCAACCTTTTCTGAATTAACTTGACCGAGTCATGCAACTGTTGTACCAAATTCGAGCCGAGAATTCTTCCTTCTCCTACTTCATCCCAACTTGTTGGTGATCTACATTTTCGCCCGTACAAAGCTTCGTATGGTGGCATGCCGATACTGGAATGATAGCTGTTGTTGTAAGAGAATTCAATCAACGGAAAGTGATCGTCTCAACTTCCTGCAAAATCGATTGCACAACTGCGCAACATGTCTTTGATTGTTTGAATTGTCCTTTCGCTTTGACCATCAGTCTGTGGGTGGTATGCCGTGCTCATATTCAACTTCGTGTCAAGACATTCCTGAAATTGCTTCCAGAAGCTCGAGTTAAATCGGGGATCTCTGTCTGAAACTATTGATACGGGTACTCCATGCCTTAGTACGATTTCGCGCACATACAGATGAACCAACTTGTCCAGTGACGACTTCTCATTTATTGGAAGGAAATGCGCCGACTTCGTAAGACGATCAACTATAACCCATATTGCGTCATGTCCGTATTTTGTTCGCGGTAGTCCTACTATAAAGTCCATATCGATATTTTCCCATTTCCATTCTGGAATCTTCAGGGCTGAATTAATCCGCTTGGTCGTTGATGTTCTGCCTTTACTTTCTGACAAGTATAGCACTTCGCAACCCATTCTGCCACGTCTCGCTTCATATTTGGCCACCAAAAGTTCTTCTTTAAGTCTCGATACATCTTGGTGCTTCCCGGGTGGATTGAAAATTTCGAATTATGGGCTTCATGGAGGATCTCATTCTTTAATTCAGGTACATGGGGAATCCATATTCTGGATGAAAACCTTAGTATCCCTTGCTCATCCCTTTGAGTATTAATCTCCTCACCAGATAACTGATTCTTCTCTTTTTCCATTACTTCCTCTTGACACTTCTTTATCTTTTCCACTAGTGTTGGCTGAAAGGTCATTACACAACAAACTTCCTCGACTTTTCCATAAGCACAAAGTTCCAATTCCAATTTTTTGATTTCTTCAGATAACTCTTTTGATGTTATCATCATATTCAATCTCTCCTTCCTACTCAGAGCATCGGCCACTACGTTCGCCTTTCCAAGATGGTAATTTATCGAGCAGTCATAGTCCTTGATCAATTCCAGCCATCTCCTCTGCCTCATATTGAGCTCTTTCTGAGTAAAAATGTACTTTAAACTCTTGTGATCCGTGTAGATTTCACACTTCTCTCCATAGAGGTAGTGTCTCCAAATCTTGAGTACGAACACTATGGCGGCTAGTTTCAAGTCATGCATCGGGTACTTTAACTCATGCGGCTTCAACTGTCTTGACGCATATGCGATCACTTTACTGTGTTGCATCAACACACAACCCAAACCCTTATGTGAAGCGTCGCTGAATATTACAAAATTCCCTTGATCATCTAGAAGTACCAACACCGGAGTTGTTACCAACTTCTGCTTTAACTCTTGAAAGCTATCTTCACATTCTGCACTCCATTCAAACTTTTGATTCTTTCTGGTTAACTTGGTCAATGGCGTGGCGATCTTCGAGAAATCCTTGACGAATCTTCTATAGTATCCGGCCAATCCTAGAAAACTTCGAACTTCCGTAGGAGTCTTTGGCCTCTCCCAACTCATAACTGCCTCAATCTTTTCCGGATCCACTTTAACTCCCTCATTTCCAATAACATGCCCCAAAAATTGAACTTCCTTTAACCAAAACTCACATTTGGTAAACTTGGCATATAACTTCTCTTGTCGGAGTATCTCCAATGCTATCCAGAGGTGCTACTTATGTTCTTCTTCCGACTTAGAATAAATAAGGATGTCATCAATGAATACCACGACAAATTTGTCCAAATACTTCTTAAATACTCGATTCATCAGATCCATAAATGCGGCCGGAGCGTTGGTCAATCCAAACGGCATTACTAGGAATTCATAATGCCCATATCTGGTCCTGAATGCGGTCTTAGGAATATCTTCTTCTTTGATCTTTAATTGATGGTATCCCGATCTCAAATCAATCTTCGAAAAGCATTTTGCTCCCTTCAACTGATCAAAAAGGTCATCTATCCTTTGTAGCGGGTAGCGGTTCTTGATCGTCACCTTATTCAACTCCTGATAATCTATGCATAGACGCATGCTCCCATCTTTCTTCTTTAGAAACAAAACAGGTGCTCCCCATGGCGACGTACTTGGTCGTATCACTCCTTTATCCAATAATTCTTGTAGCTGGCTCACCAACTCTTTCATTTCTGATGGTGCCATCCTATACGGGGCCTTTGAAACTGGTTCCGTGCCTGGAGCAAGGTTGATCTCGAACTCAATTTGTCGATCTGGTGGTAAGCCTGGTAGTTCGTCAGGAAACACATCGGGGAACTCGCTAACTACAGGAATATCTTCCATGCTGAGGCTGCCTCTCTCTGAATCCACTACATATGCCAGGAACGACTCACAACCTTTTCTAAGTAACTTCTTAGCCTGAACAATTGTAAGAAATAGTTGCTCTTGCCTCTTCCCCTTAAATACTACCTTCTCTCCACTCTTCGTCTTTAAATACACTCTCTTGGTCTTACAATTTATCTGAGCGCTATTCTCTCCTAACCAATCCATTCCTAAAATTATATCAAACTCTCCCAACTTGAAGAGTATCAAGTCGGCTGAGAACTTATACCCCGAAATATCAATCTCATACTTTGGACAAAATTGATTCACAAGAATCTTCTCTTGATTCGCAATTACCACATTTACTACCTCACTCATAACCATTTTATCACATTGGAGCTTATCAACAAAAGATTCTGATATGAAAGATCTTGTTGCTCCCGAATCAATCAATACTTTAGCTTTGACATTATTGAGTAAAAGTGTACCTGCTATCACCTCCGAATTCTGTACAACATCCTTCATCTTCAAATCAAATGTCCTTGATGTTGCTTGTGGGGTTGGTGTAGGTGGTGGAGGTAATGCCAATACCTCAGCTGGCACGCTTGCACTAGTACTTGCCACGTTCATCAGAGCTTTGACTGGTCCGGTTGCCTTACACTCCCTAGCCATGTGTCCAGTCTTCCCACACTTATAGCACGTAACTCCTGGCTTCGGCATCTTGCACTCATTTTCCAAATGTCCCTTCTGATTGCACCTATAACAGGTCATGCTCAGCTTATTGCATACTCCGGGGTGCCTTCTTCCACAGTGCTTGCATTCCGGTCTCTGGAACCTGTTTTCTCCAACTTGCCCTTGGCTTGCCTGGTTGTTCCCTTTTGATTCTTGCCTTTTGCCCAAATTTCCCTTCTTTTGAAAATTTCCGCCCATCTGGAAACCAATCCTCTTTATATTCTGATCTTGCGAAATTTCGGCTTCAGACTTTTCTCCATAGAATGGAACATTTCTCTTCTTGTTATCCCTCTCTTTCCTTGACTGCATCCCATTATTCTCAATCAGAGCAGCTTTCTGTACTACTCCCGCATAAGTTTCAAGCTCAAACATAGCCACCCTATCTCTGATCCAAGGCTCCAATCCTTGCTGAAATTTCTTTGCTTTTTCCTCCTCAGTGCTGGTATACTTTGTCACAAACCTTGACAACTCAGTGAACTTCTTCTCATACTCCAATACAGTCATGTTCCCTTGCTTCAACTCAAGAAATTTTAGCTCCATCTGATTCTGCATGTACTTAGGGTAATACTTGTCCAGAAATAACTTCTTAAATCTCTCCCAAGAAACCTGCTGAGTGACTTCCATAGCCTTTACTGATTCCCACCAATAGATGACTTCTCCCTTCAAGAAGTAAGTAGCATACGACGTCTTCTGATCGTCTCCTAACTGTACCAACTCAAAAGCCCTTTCCATCTCCTTGATCCATGTGTTAGCTATCACTGGATCAGTGGTATCATGAAATATAGGTGGATTAACATTCTGAAAAGCCTTGAAAGTGACAATTTGTCTAGGTGGTACTGGTGGTTCAGGTGGTTGGTGTGGCTCACGGTAATCTTGGTTTTCAATTCGTTGTTGAAGAGTTAGTTGTTGTTGAGCTATAGCATTGGTTTGTTGTTGCAAGGTTTCCAGTAGTCGAAGAATATTTGGGTCTGTGGTGGAGGTGGTTGTTCGGTTCTTCTTTTTGGGAGGCATGATCCTGAAATAAGAGTTGTGTTAAAACAGATATGAATGATAAAATGATTCGAGGGTATCGCATGGCATTCTCATTTACATATGGGGTCAAGTTTCCAATTAAGCAGATATGATGATAAAAACATAAAATAATAGTTGAGAGCAAATGGAACAATAGCACATAATTATTGAAGTTTTAAAGGTCACAGTACATAGGATTGGGACAAAGTCTGATTCTAGGAATAACAGGCTTATTTAAAGGAAACAACGGAAACAACTGGGGATTCCATAGAGTCTGATAGTACAACAACATGAAAGGTAAATGGAAAGAACTAAGGTTCCACTCCATCTGAATGGGGCTTGGCAGTCTTTTCCTCTCGAAGCGTCTTCACAATGCTCTGGAGCTCATCCGCCACCATCTGAATGACATACTGGCTGGTACGGTCCCGGTGTGCTGGCATCTCCTCAAGCTTAGTGTTGACGTACTGAACCAAGGTCTCAAGTCTCGCAGTCATCTGCTCCTTGGGCTTCCCTTCGTAGTTTCGGCTGTCCGAATACACGTTCTTCAGTCGGTCTATCATTCGGTCATACTTGCCCTGAAGCATGTCGAACTCGCGCCTCAACTCAGCATACACGGAGAAAGCAATAGTGTCGTCCGACCTAGAGGATGACGAGGAATGCGCTCTTTGCTGACAACCAATAAGATGAGTATTAATAATAATTTACTTAACCTACTCTCTCGCATAATATCTATAACCTACACACATATCCTATAACATATTTGGGCTGTCCAGGGACTCTAAACCGTAGCTCTGATTCCAAAACCTGTCACACCCCCAACTTAAAAAGCAAAATAAATATAGCTATTACATTATTTTAATGAAGAATACACAACCAAATCCAAGATCTTACAGTTTAGGGTTTGGAACAGCCCAACACTACCAACTATTACATCTGATTACAAATACCGAGTCCTCACACAGCTATTATTACTTATTCTACCTGAGCTCGAACATAAGCATCAGTATCACAGGTCTTACAGGCAGTCTGCTTGAATCTAACCATAGCTGCTAGCTGTAATATCAGGGTAAAGCAAGGAGTGAGCCAAATGCTCAACAAGTGCTAACAGTACGACATAAAACATAAATTGAGATATACTTTTAAGAATGACAATGGAAAGACATAACTAATGATAATGAAAGATAAAACTATGTGAGATGGCATCATTTTGCTTGCATCAAAACAATTTTAAAATCATGTCTTAATCGAAATCATTTTATGACGCTACGGATTACAGCCGGTGATCAGCCGCGAAGTGATCCCGAACCTCACTGGGTTCTAAAACATTAACGGGAATCCCTAGGCAACTTTTAAGCCTAATATAAGTGTGGAAAGGACTCGCGTCTCAGTCCAGATCCACTATTCAAGAAAACATTTATCCCCCTTTGGGACTGAAAACCCACATTTTATTTATTTCAAAAGCTGATGCCGAAATGTAACAAAATCTCTTTTAACAGTAAATATTTTTATTAAGGGATTATAGATTAACTCGAAACATGGGAAATATGGTACTAAATCTCAGGGCCATGATTCACAAAACTTTACTCTATTAGGGTAACCAAAAGGTTTTCATATGTCAGAACTTGGACAGGAAAATATGGTGAGACTAATGGATAATATGAAGGGGTAATGCCAAACTGGGCTCAAAGCAATGGTTTCTCGTCAAGGTACAGGTGTTGGATCATTAAGAAGATAAGCTTCACGAATACTATGGGTGTTAAGGTAATGATCTCTAGCTCAGGATGTATATATATCAGAATTGTCAAGCTTCAGAATAGGAAAGAGGGTATCAATCAATGAGGAATCATGTTGGTAAGTTTCTGACTATCAGAGTTCAAGGTAAGGTTCTATAGGGGTTCAAGTATCAGGATGAGATATCAATACTTAGGAATCATCAGCATGGTAATCAAGAGGATCAATCAAGTAATATAACAACTCTTTATTTTATCATGGCATTTAACTACCATGAAAAGACTTTTGAACTACTTGCAATACATACTTGAGGGTTCATAGCATTTCTATATAATTCAAAGATAAGCGAGAGATACGCTTGATTTAAACATATCAAAATGACTCAGGATGATTGCATCCATATATATGAACTGTTTATAGTAAATATGAAGGTCAAGTTGAATCATTTGCCTTGAGATAGGCTGGTCTGGTCTGACTGGTAGGAGCAACTGGAGCTTCACTCGACTTTTATGGAAAGTTTTCCCTCATCTCGAGATCCTACATAAATAATAATAATCCTCATTATAATATATTCTTACCATCTTAACCTATTTACAACCCAAAATTAAATATGGATGGCACTTAGGCCCATACGCACCTAATTTATATCCACCTTTATATTTCAAATGTACACACGTAGCCACATAATCACATATCGTATATTAATATCAAATAACACCATATATACCATAATGCAACACTAGGCTTGGATGATCTCGACTCACCACTTAAGTCACTTGGTCGCTAAACTAGACAAAGTCTTCAAATTTTGGCTCCCTAACTCGATGAGCCTTTCCTAAATTATCCAAAATCTATTGACCCTCAATTGTGCCTTTTGCTCTACTGACCTTATACCATCTTACAACTATGGTGGTCGACCTAATACTCACTTCTAAGTGTTCTAAAACTACGTGATAAGTGATAGTGCTCACTGGTGCAAATTTCAGAATGACAACTATAGTTTCTTGAGTGCATTAGGCACTCTTAAACTACAAGTTTTCCTTCAAAACTTTTACACAAGACTCTCCTGATCTAAGGGCATCTCACAAGCTTGATGTGGCTCAAGGGCCTGGCTTGGGCCTTCTTGGGCCTAAGCTAAAAGTCCAAGGTTCCCCTGCTTTTCTGGGCAGAAAACGCCCTGACTTGAATTAACTTGTGACACATGGTTCTAACTCATATCCTATGAACTATGGTTGGAAAAACTTCTCTGACACTCCCTCTAACTAAGTCCCAATTGGGCCTAATGAGGGCCTACCCATGACATGGTCAAATCTCCCTATTTCTAAGTTGCAACAAAACTGTCCCCTGCTGGACAGATTTTGTTATTCTACTTGTGCACCTAACCAAATGACATGCAAACCTCCAACCAACTCCTAAAATCTTTTGTATACTCCCAATACTAACTTTTGGTGGCTTGGGCCTCAAAGTGCACATCAATGACATGGTCAAAACTCACTCTAAACCTCAGGGTACTAAACTGATTTTCTGAAGAAACTATAACTCTCATTTTCCAAGGTTTTGACTTGACAAACTCAACTAACAACAACTCAATACTTAAACCAAGACTTATACATGGTAATCTACTGAACTAACTCCCTTATTCTCAAAATAACCTTGGGTGAGATCATCCATGCCCAAACACAACAACATGCAACTAAATATATAACATGCAACTCATGGAAAGCACATAACAAGATTTCGGCTAGGCATAAAGTTTTAAATGCTTGCAAAATTGACTTGCACCTAATACTCATCCTTAATAATCATGAAATATAACTTCTTTTAAGTATTAATAAGAAATTTATCATGGAAACAATCTATTTTAAGCACACCTAAGCATTTATAGATTTTTAAACATAACAACATGATTTCGAAAAGAATATCATGCAAAACATGGTTGATCATCATTTTAATGTCTTAAAACTAGCATGCATGGCTAAACATAAATATATAATGAAATTTCAGTAGCATGTAAAGGATTTTAAAGCATGATATCTCCATAAAACACTTAGTTAGCACATATACATAATATATCTCATAGAGAGCTCTTGAATTCACAAGAATCAGGAGTTTCTCTTTGGACATCACATAAGAACTACACATGCATCCATGGAACTTCAACTTCCAAGTCTCAAAACACTTGGAAAGGATATAAGATGAATGTAGGTAAAAGATTTACACTTGGGAAGATGAAGAATGAATTGAAAAATGGAAGGGGGTGGGGGATTTGGCCTTCGGCCGAGAGCAAGGTGGGAGGGGGGAAAAAGAGAAAATTTGTGGTGTGTTGGAGTGTGGAATGAGTGGAATGATTTCTCCCACTTTGATTTTTTTATTTTATGCTTTTTGGTTGACAAATAATGAGTGGAAGTGAGAACTTACAAAAATGTCCTTTAGCTAAAGTTAGGCCATTTTGCATGCATGGCTAATGTAGTAATTTGGTAATAATCAAATGAGTTAGTGGGGTTGGAAAAGTCTTATTTGCCCTTTGAGAGAATAGAAGGGTGATTTGCATGCATGGTCTCTTATGTAATTTTATAAATATGACAACTAAAATTTATAATGATTTATTTTTATAAAATAAAATACAAGTTCAAAAATTATAAAATTTATACCATAAAATAACTTGGAATTTTAGAGACTTTATAAAATCATTTTCAAAATTTGTGAACAAAATACCTTTTAAAAGAAAATTTTTCCAAAGCTTAGAATATTCCTTATAAATCAAAAATAAAGAAATTAAATAAACTCTTGCTTTGAAAAATCATATACTACACAAAGCAAATTTATAATGCAGAAATTTTCACTCACACTAGCGTACAATCATTGAATATATTTTCATTTGACTTTAATATTATACCAAATCCATAAATAATATTACATAAAATGCCGGTCGTAACAATACACGCCACCCATCGTGGCGTACCAAGTTCCATAGATTTCGAATAATTTAAGATTTGATGATGGTATACACTTAGCTATGAAAAATAATATAGTCCACCCCAACGTGGCATATTGTTTAGTAATAGGACCGAAGTAACATTTAAACAAAATTAGGTGGTATACATGTCACACATCGTGGCGTACCAGAAGCTTATGATATTTAGATGTTAGTGCATTAAATTTTAATAATTTAGATCTTAATAATTAATGCACCCTTATTTGTGTGATGTTTTTATGCATGATTCTCAGGATAAAATGGGCTTTAATCCACTATTCACCATACTTAAGGATAAAAAACTTACCGGACCTAACTATATTTAATGGAAACGAAATTTGGACATTGTGTTGACTACTGAGGAGTACAAGTTTTGTACTTATGAACCCAAGCCTGAATAGCCTGCTGCTGATGCTCCTGAAGATGAGAAAGAGTATTATAAACGGTGGATTAAGGATGATGAGATGTCGCGATGTTACATTCTGGCAGCAATGTCGGGTGTTTTGCAGCATCAACATCAGTCTATGGCCACTGCTTCGGATATGCTCTTTAATCTCAAGGAACTTTTTGGAGATCAGAATAGGGATGCTAGGCAAGTAGCCATGAAGGCTTTAATGAACACTCAGATGGCTGAAGGCACACCTGTAAGGGATCATGTTCTCAAGATGATGTCGCATCTGAATGAGATAGAGATCCTTGGTGCTGAACTTGACGGGGAAACCCAGATTGACATTATCCTTATGAGCTTGTCCAAGAGTTTTGAGCAGTTCCGCTTGAATTACAACATGAACAAGAGGCAGTATAATCTCGCGGAACTGCTGACAGAACTTCAGGCAGCTGAAGGATTATTTCAGTAGAGTGTTCAAGTGAATGTGGCTGAGAAAGGTTCTTCCTCTAAGCCGAAAGGTATTAAGAAGAAGAAAAAGGCTCAGACACAGAAAGCTGTGAAGGCAGTGGGAGTTCAGGGTGGTGTGAAAAAGCCTAAGGGAAAGTGCTTCAGATACAAACAGTTAGGTCACTGGAAACAGGATTGTCCTCTTCCTAAGAAGATAAACAATACTGGTATGTCTCTTTCTCTAGTTACAGAAACATTTATAGCGGCTATATCTACGAACACTTGGTGTGTAGATACAGGAGCCACTGATCATGTTTTTAATTCTATGCAGGGGTTCCAACTATCCAGAATGCTTAGAGATGGTGAGATATACGTGTTCATGGGAGATGCTACGAAAGTAGCAGTAGTAGCAGTAGGAGTTATTCATTTATCTTTTGGTTCTGATAGGATTTTGGTTTTGAACAATTGTCTTTATGTACCTTCTTTTAGAAGGAATTTAATTTCGGTTTCTAAACTTGCTTTGGATGGTTATAATGTTTGTTTAGATCGTAATGTTTCTATTATGATGAATAAACGAATTATATGTTCTGGTACATTGCAAGACAATTTGTATATAATTAATCCTAGTCAACCTGCACTGCAACTGCAATTTAGGGAATTGAACAACACATCTTCTAACTCTACTAAAAGAAAGGAACCTTCTAGTTTGAACCAAACATATCTTTGGCACTTGAGATTAGGTCATATTATTAACTTGAGGAGGATTCAAAGACTGGTAGTAGACAGGCCTTTAAGCTCATTGGCAGTGGAGCCATTTCCAGTTTGTGAATCCTGCTTGGAAGGTAAAATGACTAATAGGCCTTTCAAGGCAAAAGGGAATAGAGCCAAACAACTGTTAGAATTGGTTCACTCTGATTTATGTGGACCCATGAATATCCAAGCAAGAGGTGGTTATGAATATTTCGTCACTTTCATTGATGATTATTCTAGATATGGGTACGTTTATTTGTTGTACCGTAAGTATGAGTGCTTTGATAAGTTCAAAGAGTACAAAGCTAAAACGGAGAAGCGAATTAATAAAAGTATCAAGTCACTACGATTAGATCGTGGTGGCGAATACTTGCTTGGAGAATTTAGGGAATATTTATCAGAAAATGGGATAGAATCCCAGTTAACTACACCAGGCACACCCCAACAGAATGGTGTAGCAGAGAGAAGGAACCGGACTCTTTTAGAGAGTGTTAGATCGATGATGAGTTATTTGGATTTACCCAAGTCATTTTGGGGACATGCCTTAGAGACAGCAGCTTATCTTCTGAACTTTGTACCTTCTAAGTCGGTTCCTAAAACCCCCTTAGAATTGTGGACCGGGGATAAACCGAGTCTAAGACATATTCGAATATGGAGTTGTCCAGCACATGTGCTGAACAAGAACGCGACTAAGTTAGAATCTCGTACAGAAGTAAGGTTGTTTGTAGGCTACCCCATGGGAATGAAAGGATATTTATTTTATAGTCCGAAGAATCGGGATGTCATTGTTAGCACCAATGCAAGATTCTTAGAGGAGGAATATATAATGAATCACAAACCCATGAGTAGTGTCGTTTTAGAGGAACTAGTGGGAGGGACAAATAATACCCATGAAGCTGTAGTACAAGTAGGACAACCACAATATAATGTATAACCTGTCACTAATACCGCACCAATGCCTCGTCGTAGTGGGAGGGTTGTTCAACAGCCTGATAGATTCATGTTTTTGGGTGAGTCTTCAGACTTGGTCTCTGGTGAACATGATGATGATCCCCGTACATACGAAGAGGCAGCACAAGACAAAGATGCAGATCTTTGGCAAAAGGCGATGGAATCTGAGATAGAATCAATGTATTCTAATCAGGTCTGGGAGCTCGTGGAACCACCCAAAGGTATAAAACCTATTGGATGTAAGTGGATCTACAAGAAAAAGAGGGGATTGAATAAAAAGGTGAAAGCCTGGAAAGGAAGACTTGTTGCGAAAGGGTATACTCAGAAAGAAGGTATCGATTATGAGGAAACCTTTTTCACCGGTAGTCATGCTTAAGTCAATCCGTATTCTTTTATCTATAGCAGCTCATCTCGATTATGAGATTTGGCAAATGGATGTCAAGACAGCTTTTCTTAATGGAAGTCTTGAAGAAACCATCTATATGCAGCAACCAAAAGGATTCATTAAGGAAGGCCAAGAGCATCTGGTATGTAATCTTAAGAGGTCTATTTATGGACTTAAACAAGCTTCTAGAGACTGGAATATTCATTTTGATCAGGCAGTCCAGTCATATGGATTTGATCAAAGTCCAAGCGAATCATGCGTGTATAAGAGAAGTGAAGGTAATGCAGTGGTTTTTATAGTACTATATGTAGATGATATTTTACTCATTGGAAACAGTGTTGAGATGTTGTCATTAGTAAAGGCATGGTTGTTCAAACAATTTGACATGAAGGACTTAGGTGAAGCGGCATACATCCTTGGGATCAAAGTTATAAGGGATCGCAAGAAAAGGATGTTGGCTTTATCCCAAGAGCCCTACATTGATGAAGTATTAGCTCGTTTTAACATGCAGAACTTCAAGAAAGGTTTTCTACCTTTTAAGCATGGAGTTGCTCTATCTAAGAAGCAGTGTCCTTCGACACCTAAGGATATAGAGAGCATGAAAGCAGTTCCTTATGCTTCAGCATGTGGAAGCTTAATGTATGCTATGTTATGTACGAGGCCTGACATCTTCTTTGCTGTAGGCATGGTTAGTAGATATCAGTCAAACCCAGGTCAGGAACATTGGAGTGCAGTAAAAACTATACTCAAGTACCTGAAAAGGACTAAGCAGTATATGTTAATTTACAGGGCCTCAGATCTATTTCCTTTGGGATATACTGATTCAGATTTCCAATCAGATAGGGATAAGAGGAAATCAACCTCAGGATATGTTTTTACTTTGGGAGGTGGAGCCGTTATATGGAGGAGTGTAAAGCAGAAATGCATTGCAGACTCCACCATGGAGGCCGAGTACGTGGTGGCCTCTGAGGCTGCCAAGGAGGCTGTATGGTTCAGGAACTTCCTTTTAGACTTAGATGTGGTACCTAATTTGCCTAGGAGCTTGATGGTGTATTGTGATAACACTGGTGCTGTGGAAAATTCAAAGGAACCGCGAGACCACAAAGCATCTAAACATATTGAACTTAAGTATCATCTCATACGAGGAATCGTAAAGCGAGGGGATATAGTTGTGACTCACATATCATCAGAAGACAACCGAGCAGATCCTTTCACAAAGAGCTTGCCAACCAAGGTTTTTGACAAGCATGTGGGAGCGATAGGAGTCAGATGGATGGACACATAGATTTTTATGTAATAGTGGATTAAATAAACACTGATGTACACATAAAATATTTTGAGTATAAGTGGGAGATTGTTAGTGTATACTGAAAATATTTATTTGAAGTATGTACATTTATTTCTGGCCAGTTTATTTGAGAATCATTTGAATGTTTACATGTTGTCTAATATTATATATTGTGAACAATCTAGTATCAAATGAGATACAGAATATTAGATTGTTAAATACGGTTATATAATATAATAAGGTTCACAGCACAGGTGGTGTTGGACAATCCACTGGTATGGCTGTAGTATTATTTAGATTATTTTATATTGACTAATAAATAATACTAGTATACTTTGTGTATATTGAACAAGATCAAATTTAGAATTGTTCCCTTAATACTGATTAAGAAGGAGAACTAAGATTCTATGTTATTATTAATGCTTAGGTTCTTAATCCGGAAATAGTAATTGACACGTGTATATTATTTACATGCTTTGATTTATATATGAAATAATTCTTTTGAACTATATCATTATATTTTGGGTGATGGAATTATATACATGGTGGATATTATTTATTGAAGGAATCCATGTCCTGATAATATTCGGGTTAATGATGTCCCCTTGAAAGCTCAAAAAGATTTAATTATGTAAAACCCTGCAGGTGGAATTTATTCTGGCATAATTAAATAAAGGTTGAGTGGATGATCAAGGATAAAAGATATTAATTAAATAAATTATCAGTAATTTATTTAATTAATGGACATATGATATTTTAAACATGGGGAATTTAATAAGCAAATAATATTGGAAACGAATTAATTAAATTACGGTATTAGGAAAGGTAGTGCAAATATTAATTCTTTAGTGGATTGAATTAATATTTAATTACATTGGGCTAGGCTCAAGATGTAATTAGAAGGCCCAACCTAATTATCCATGGTCCCTATTGTAGCCTATATATATTCTTATTCTTTTCTTGCTTGGGATGGTGTGAAAACATATTGTAGCCACCAAGGAGCAAGAAGAGAGGATAACTTGAGAAGATGGAGGCCACACTTCGCTCAAGGGAATTTGGGAATACAATAGAAGAGCGTGGAATCAACCATTAACAAGGTAATCCTCTTTTCGTAATCTGTATCGTAAAACATAGTAACACCCTAAGTCCGTGGTTCCCAACAAACACATGTAAAGGCAATTGGTCCATTAAAGAACCTTGAACAATCGAATCTGACCTTAAAATGGTCGAAACTCTTATTTCCATCAACTCTTCCTTTGTGTGTGTAACATATCCTTGTGCATCAAGAATTGTTTATGTTTGAGGTGGTGACACCACATCGGATACCCTGGCCGTCAGGCGAATTTCAATAGACGCACCCTATTGAGAAGATGAATCTAGTAACTATTTTTGTGTCTTTTCAGCCATTACATCTTTTTGAGAAGATGTATGGGGGCTAGAATTTGTCTCGGTTTAAATACACTCATCTTTGTAGGAGACAGAGTTGTTGGGTTGACGTCATAACCTTTCTTATGTAGTGCACTAAGGCACTTTCCCCTCACGCTCATTCATACTTTATTTTAGGGGTAAGAGAGTGTTGGTTGGTTCTGTTTCTGTGTTTGTCTTTACAGTGGGATACAAGTTGTGGGTTTTCAACCTCATGACTATCAATGAAAGAAGGCCATTGGAGGCTGAACGTGTATCACAGAACATATGGTAATGTAGAGATAAAATGCATTTAAGATCTATAATAAATGAAAGTCATGTGTTTAATCTTTTGAGTGAAATGATGTACAATAGTGATTTCAAAAGATTTTAATGAAATAAGAAATCATCAATGTAGAAAGAAGTTTGTAAAACTGTTCCAGTGCAAAAGTCTATTTTTATGCCTAAAAAGATAAATGATTTGATAAGACACGGATTGATGACTTAGCAGTATTAAGAAGAGACATAAAGATTTTGTCTTTCAATTTGAATGAGTTTTTGGTAAAACATTGATCACTTAGGGTAAAGTCTAAGCGATTCTCATTCATGTCAAAAGCTCCATAATCTATCTTAATAAAATTATAATCAACAACACTATGTATTGATAAATAATCTTAATAAGAATGACTATGATGCTGATTTCACATTGTAGTGAATCTGTCAGATGTAGCAACTCATATAAATTCACCAGAACTTAAAATCTCACAATTATCTGCAACAAAATATTAACAATATATCATTGACTGATACTTGTCAAGTACTTTAGATACCAATAATTATGTTTCACCCTACTTTAATATTATTTAAATCATGAAACTGATTTGACATGGGATTGTCTAACATCATAATTCAAATATATTTAATGATTTAAATACCAATTATCTATGAAATAGATATTAGCATTCAATTTCATATGCTATACAATTGTTAACTCCTAACAACTGTAATACCTCAAACAATATTGGTTCGATAAATTAAGCAATATTAACCAACATTATCTTGTTTCCAATCTTAGAAAGATATTCTAAGTTGCATATTCTTTGATTCATTGATTATGGCATTTATATCAAAGTATATAGGAATTTGCAAGTAAGTATAAAAATTATTCTAACTTGACGTTATATGGTTACTTCTAGTAAAGTAATCAAACATTTTAACCATAGTTGTACTTAGGAAAAATTTCCACACTTTGTATATTAGTATAAGTGACTGAAGATAAGCATTGATTACTTAGATGAGTTCTAAGTAATGTCACAAATACTACTACTTCACAATTAGTTCATAGTTAAACTCTTAACTAAGTATCATTAACTGATATAAGTCAAGAATTATCACACAACTAATCATGCTACAATCATGATTCTGATTGAAGTGAATTCTTGAGATGTAAACATTGCTAAATTTATTAAAACCAAAATCTCATAATTAACTTATAACACATAAGTTACAATCAACATACTAGATATCAACTGTTAACAAATTTAGTTATAATCAATCATGCTGCATATTTATTTTAAGTTAGTTTGAATTATAGATCAAAATAAATCATTGAATTGCTTCAATTTACATAATCCAAACTTCCTAAAAATAAATAGTAAATAAATAAATACCAAATATCTATGAATGAAATACTAGCACTTAAATATTTATAATTATCCTTGAATAATCACCAATAGGATATATGACTTATATACATGGCAATCACTCTCGGGATAATTAGTAATTTTAGAAATACTTTCTAAACATGTAAAATATTGAGAGTTTTATACACATGACTTAGAAAATACTTCAACTTTCAACATTAGTGATTTTAGAAATAAGCATTGATTACTTAGAACACAAATTCTAAATAAATCACTAATACTAAAATTACCATAATTATTCATACAAGATACAAATAACTATGATGCATATTATTTTAATATAATTCAACTTATGAGACTGATATGGAATGGAATTGTATACAATCATAATTTAAATCTATTAAAATAATATTCAAACTTAATGATATAATACTTAACTACCACAAATGTATATAACATTGTAATCATGATAATCAAGATATTAGCACTAAGTACGAGGTACTGGATTACTGATAAATTCACAAGTCCTTTAAATATTGAAGATTTAATACTTGTGAACTTATATTAAGAATTCCTTACAGATGAGATTTCCAACTAATATGCAATGAATGATATCCCACACTTATAAACCAGTCTTGAAAAATTAACTTTATCAAGTGATTTAAGAAATGTTTCTGTCAGTAACTCTTTGACTAAAATGACATGCTCTCTAAAGTGATGATACCTGGTATGAAGGTTCCTTATCATAGAGTGTTCCACAGAGTTGTTGGATTTGAAGTTGTTTCTCATCATAACAGGAAATCAATCTTCTTCCATGAAGTTGAAAGCTTCCCGAGATGCTTCTCATGTCACTTATGTTGACAGCTTCAGAGATGCTTCTCCTATCTTTCTTACAACCTGCGTAATCTATATCTATATAGCCAAACATGTTAAGCATAATATATATAGGGTACTATACTCCAAGAGTTGGTAACCCCTTTGGATATCTAAAAATCTTGTTAATAGCTATACGATTAGATTCTCTAGGATCCACTTGGAACCTTGCACATTGGCATCTTGAGAACATTATATCACTACACATATATAACATTATGTTTGTGCCTAGTGATAAGAGAGTTATTAATATGACGACTCTATAATTTCATATTTAACCATAACTTCAGTTAGAGTGCCATACCATGTCCTTGACGATTTCTGGAGTAGTATACTAGTTCATACCAACATGAAGTAGGATTGTGAAGAAGAGATATACATAGTCCAATAGATCTGTAACTACAAAGTTCATAAACTGTGGTGCATTGAATTCCTCTTTTGACTCACCAACCAGGAGTGCACTTGTACACATTTACCAGAGTCCAATTTCAGGTAGAATGTGCATCAGGTGCTTGATATGTCATAATATCCTCAAGTCTCGTCACTGGTGCTTTCTATCAGATATTGCTTCCAGATAATAACCTAGCATCCAGTTTGGCCTTGTTTCTCGTAACAATGCCATTGTCATCTAGTATTGACTTCTGGTTATCCTTGTACCAATTACAAAATTGGCATTTGGTTTGGATACCAGCTTCCCTACAATCTGCTTGCTGATTGATTGAGTTCATCTTGCTTTATAATCACCCAATCAATCTGAATCTATCAGAGCTTCTCTAACTTTCTTAGTTTCTTTTTCAGATAGAAAACTAGAGAATTAATCATTCATAATCAGTAGCCCTGCTAATCATTACTCCACCATCTGGATCACCTAAGAACTAGACTCTGGGAATAATATTGACATCAAACCCTTTATCTCAACATATATGTTCTTTAGTGTCCTCTGATTTTCAATGTGGTGTAGTGTGTGACTAGTTGATCCTTCTATTGCTCCACCTAAGCTGTTGCTGGGATTACCTGAAAATCCTTACCCTTATTGAATGGCTTCATTGAAGAAATAAGTTGTGTTATACACTGCCATTCCACTGCTTGGATATGAATCATCAATACCATTAATTTCTCCTTTAATAGCTTGGAGCATGGAGTTGTTGAATTGTGCACTTAGACTGTCTATCACCTTCTGTTGATCAACCACAAGTGCCCTGTAGGTTGTAAACTCCACTGAGTAGCCATGAAGAGTATCCTTACAAGTCTTAGCTGCAAATGCCAAGATCTTCAAACAACTGAAAATATTTCATTGTTTGCTTCTATAGAACATTCTCTCCAAACACTTTCAGGTTATCCAGTGTTTGCTTCTGTTGGCCATTAACTCATTAGTGGTATTCATGTATTCATCCTAATCAAGGCTTGATCTTACTTGTTGCAAACTGTATTAACTGCTTCAGCCCTTTGGTATTTTGAAAGTCTTGATTAGCTTGACATTGTCCGTTTTGCTTTAATCAAGTTCCAGTTCTTCCTTTGTACCACTCCATTATGACACAGAGCTCCCAGTGCTGAATATGTCTCAAAATATTCTTGATGTTACAGATTTCAATCAGAACTGCCTCTTGATTCAGTCCTATTATCTGACCACAAGATCATTTCTTTTACAATTGCTTCCAGCTTGATCTTCTGATATGATCAATCACCATCTGTGATGTCATGTCTTGATAACGCATGAACAACAACTTTGTTCAATAAGAGTAATCAACCACCATCACTAAGGTATATCTTTAATTTAATATGATGTTGTCTTTGACTTCTCTTTCTGACATGCCTCACATTAATGTCTTCTGAATTCCAGATGAGGCAATCCTCTCACTAATCCTTTTTTATAAAAGAGTTCCTTGAGTTGATTTTCAAGGGTGAGAGCTTCTAATGCCATAACTAAACTTTTGTCAGATGAAGCTTTATAGTAGAAACCATTGACTTCACCTTTCTTGAGATTCCAGTCTAGCCATCAGCATATCTTATCCTTACTATAAGAAGAGCAAGCTTCTCAACCTTCCTACTTAGATGAGACATTAATCCTTCATTTAATTGACATTTTGTCCTTTGATGCAGAACCGTTTGACAAGAGGATTTGTGCCTTGATTCTTCTAGCAATACAGATGCTTCAATTGTTATCAGTGACACCAATGATTAGTTGTTATCAGTGATACCAATTGTTTAATTCATGATGACATCCTTTTTTTATGTATAGCTTGTCCCGTAATGAAAACCTTTTTGGTCATCTCCAAAGATTATTGATGGAATAGCTTCTGTTAATCACATTTGATTATGAGGCTCTTTCTTTGATCATATTCCTTGAGTATGAATTACCAAGAATACATATGAATCAATTAACCTATTATATCCTGCACTCATAAATAGATTAACAGTTCTTGGTACCCAACTTATCAGTTTGGGTCCAGTTGGATAGAGATCTTACTATAAACAGAGATAACAACAGCTGCAACCTTATCATGCTAACTATTATCTTTGACTGACCATTTTTTCAATTTTAATACCCTTGATAGATTTGTCTCTAGGCTAGGAAAAAATGGTTCCAACCTTACATAAGGAGGACTAGCAATCTTTGCCTTATTGTAATCCTAAACATACTTTTGCTACAATTAATGCAAGTACTAAGAGATGCATTTATGGCATTGAGAATAAGCAAGTGTTATTCCCTAACAATATAACAAGAATTACAGAAGGGGGTTGAATGTAATTCTGGCTTCTTTTCGATATTTATAAAAATGTTCTAACTCAATATATATGTAAGTGTTTTGATTTGCAAAGTGCGGAATAAGAAATTAAGTAAATCAAACACATAGTAATAAAAACACAAGTCTTTAAACTTTCTGGTGGATTTGAATGTATCCACCAAATATATATATATATATATATATATATATATATATCGATTTGAGAACTCTATGAAGCTTAAATTGGCTCACAACTGTTTTACAAGTGAACAAACAAACTATAGAGAAATTCTTAACAGTTATAGCCTTTTCTATTTCTCTTCTAAAAGTGTTTGCTTAGTTGAGTTTGTTCTACTAGCTACACTTGGTTTATACATCACCAAGTTTACATGGTAATAAGATAAGAAAATAAAACAAAACCTATCAAGTCTAACTCCATGCTGCTTCATTACTCTATTCCAGGATCTTTGAAAATCTTCATAACTTGCATAGAAATGGTAATGCTTCTTTGTTCTCAATTTCCTGCTAAACAGGCTACCACATTCCTTTTGCAAACACCCAACGCATGTGACTGTGTTGTCACTATCAACAAATATTTGAATTGATCATCCGTCGGGTACATGCTTGTTATCCATCGGGTGGCTTTGTTGATCATCCGTCGGGTAGCTTTGTTGATCATCCCTCGGGTAGCTATTTGACACTTGAATCCATTTCATTATGTAGAATTACAAGTCATCTCATATTTACAATTAATCAACCTATTCTGCATATCTACTAGTAGTCAACATGACTCATATGCTACTACATATAAAGACTCGTGTAATCCTGTATTATTTAAATACGTAAGTATGGAATTATTAGATAAGCAAAATATGTGTATAGCTTCTGTCAGCTATGTGTTGTTTTATTATTGTGTATGTGTGATTTTGATGTACTAGAATTGTCCTCGTAATTAATTGTGGATTTGTATTGAATTATTTTCACTTTTAAAGGTGGATTTAGTACAAGTTTATTTGTGTAAATATGTGGATTATCTCTAAAATTGTTTTTATGACTTTATAATCTCAATAATTATTTTTGGGATTTTATAAAATTTAGAAATCAATATTTCATCAATTATTTAGCTCTGTGTGATTTTTCTGATTTCATTTATTTGGAAAATCTGTATTTAAATTCCGAATTTTTCAAAAATTATGAAACTTATATTTATTTAAGTTTGGAATATTCCGAGAATTTTAAAATTATTTTGGTAATTTTAGGGATTAATTTCACCCGCACGTCGATTTGTTTAATTGATAAAAGCGGGTATAAATTGTGTTTCAGAAATTGTTTTAAAATTACGAAATTTATGTTTTAACAGTTTCGGGATATTTATGAAATTTTAAGATTAATTTTGTTATGGTTTTGAATAATGTTTATTAGAGGATTATACCAGTAAAATGGATTAAAATAGCGTGCGAGGCTTGCAAGCGGTTGAAACGAAACAATAAAACGACACGTATCCAATAAAATTGGACACGTGCCGTGTGTTAGTGAGGCAGGAGGCGGAGCAGTTGTTTGTTTGGGGAAAATATCAATTTTCCTTTTATCTCGGCTGTGTCTCTCGATTATTACCTCTCCTCCTCACAATCTCTCGCATCTTTCCTCTGTTTCTCTCTCCCCTCCCTTCGTTTCTCTTTCTCTCCTGTTACGCCGCCTGTTTCTTCCTGTTCTTCCCGGTGCCGCCGTGGTTTCCATTTTTCGGTGAGCTTGTTTTCCGGTTGTGGTAACTGTTGGTTAATTCGGGTTCATATATATATATATATGTGTGTGTGTGTGTGTGTGTGTGTTTGTGTTCATATATATGTGTATATTGGCTTGGTGTAGTTGAGTCTGTGCCGCCTTATTATTTTTACGGTTTGCTATGTTTTCCGGCCGCCGGCTTGGTCCTGGTGGTCGCGTGTGTGCCCTGTGCGCGTGTCCTGTAGCTTCCTGTTTTGATTTCGATTTCCTGTTGAAATTTAATTGATATTTCAAAAATGAAATATTTTTGTTGCGTGTAGTGATTATAAATTAATCGGCGAAACCCGCGTCGGAAACCCAAAAATAACGGGTACCCGCGAGTTTTGCCACCGTCGACGATGAGCCTTGGCGAGTCGACGGTGGACGGTGATGACGTTGTTCTGAGTCCTATAAATAAATAAATATAAAATATGAATAAAAATATAAGATGTAAATAATAATAATAAGTTGATTCAAATCGGTGGTTGGGAAATTGTGAAAGGTGAATTTCGTGATGGGTTTGGACTGAATTGATTGGTGGTGTTTGTGATTTGACGTCGAATTGGTTCGACGGGTAGTCCGATAAACAAAGGAGACGCTGCCCGATTTCCGGGAAATTGAACTACGGATACACGGGAGCGTATTCAATGATTATCAAGGACGTTGAGTGGCTATATATATATATGCATGTGTTTTATACGAAACTTGATTGTACAATATGATGAAAGATTTTGCCGCATCGATAACCCTGATTTTGTAAAATTACGAGTATATGTATTTTCTGAAAACGAACACCGAATCGCTTTTTGAGATTTTGAACCCTAGTTGTTGCATGTGTTATTATAATATACATAATTACGAGTCAGGATTTGATATCGAATGGGTAGATGTGTTATTGAGGATATGTCAAGCATACCTAGACGTCTAACGTAGGGTATTTCGGCACTGTAGGTTCTAGTCGAAGGACTCAAGAACTGATGTCGAACTAAGATAGTCTAGTGATCAGTTGGCAAGTGCCTCGAGGTTTCCAAGTGAAGAACCCTGAATGTCTTGAATGCTATCTTGAGATTTGCTGCGAAGAAGGGATGTCTTCTAGTGAGATAGTCATTTTTCCATGAGGGCCCGAACGTTCAAGTTTATCAAAATCAGTCTGAGATAGTCGTAAAGCTCTTTAAGGCAAGTACCCCTGACCATTCTTTTATGGTTCAGTACGTATGAATAACTAAATGTTTTATTGTCGTAATGGAACATAAATGTTTTAAGTTACGTATCCCCTGTAGTTATAAATCACTGTTTTTAAATTGTTTTGGGGAGAAGTAACTTCGAAAGGTACCTATCTCGAATGAAATGATTTGCCAACTGGATTTTATATGTGTGCTGGTTAAATAAATGGTTTTGAAATGAGATAGGTACAAGTGTTTTGAAAACTTGATAAAACGGTCAAATATGGGATACATTGGGGCCAGAGTAGACCTATTGAGGTGGCATAAGAGGCTAATTCGGTTGCGCGCACTATAAAACCGATTAGTCCAGCAGGTCAGAGACCTAGCTAGTCTCTGAGTTCCGGAACAGGTATATAGGATGGCAGTGGGAGCTGTCCGGTGTTGATAGCCTGATCAACTATCTTCACATATCCACTAAGCATCTGATTTGGGTTTTGCGGTTCCGTAATGGAACAAGTGATTTGTACAGTGGATTTGGAAATGAAGATAGCATGCTAGAATTAAACTCTGGTATTTATACAAAGCACACTACTGATGATATTATTTTACAGAGCATGCTAGTTTTTGTATCCAGTGTACTCCTGTTTTACATGTTTCTAACGAGTTATGAATTATGTTCCTATAACTGCTTTACTTTAAACTATTTTACTTGTTATTCATATAGTGGTGCTGCTGAGCAAGCAATTGTTCACCCTTGCAGAATATTTTATATGTATTGCAGAGGCCTAGGAGATTCTTGCGTGGTAGTCAGGGCAGAGTTCCAACTCCTTTCGTGTCAGGCTCCTCTGAGGTAGTTGTGCTGGACCAAAGATGGTCTGTTGAGTTGCTGCGTTAGGTTAGTTATGTCAGGATTGTTTATAATTAGTTGAGTTGTAATAGTTGTAACCTAAGTCATACTTAAACCTGGAAAAGATCTTGGAAAAAGGGGTCATATTTATATTCTATCATGGAATTGATTATATAATGTTTGTTATGGTGATTGTTGATGACGTCAACTCCTGACCCCGGGGTTGAGGACGTCACACTACAGAATCTACACAAAGTTATTTATAGAAATGCGCTACAATACTTATTGTTACATAAGCTACTCACTCGATGGATATCAAATCATCATCTGTCGGGACTATATTGAATCATCCTTCGGGACTATATTTGATCATCTGTCGAGTGCTACAAAATTTACTAAGTAAAATCTACTAAGGTGTTTTGTATAATTTATCATCAAGTTCACATCATATTCCTAACAATCTCACCCAATTTATGTCTACTGGAATTGTAGCCATAAATTAAGAGAAACTTGATGATAACAAAACACTTCTAAGAATACAGATTAAAAATAGTAGATAAAACTGATATGTGGTGCAATATTTATTGAAAATTGAACAATGCAAAGTATACAAAGAATATCTCACAATCATTATCAAGGTGCTCCTCTAGTCTGAGCAGATAAATGTATTTCCTTGATTGTCTAGGTTTCTTCCCAAGCCTCCTGTTGTTCTCTTTAATCTGGTTCTGGAGTTGTCTGTGGAATTCAAGTTTATCAGCTTCTGAGAGATCTAGCATTCCTTGCATTTCCAATAGAGTCTCATTGCTAGAGATACTCAATTGGTCCTCCAATATGAAAAATCTTCTAACTCCCTTTTCATCCATGAATTCCATCAAACAATAAGGCCTAAAATGCACTCTCTTTCCTGTGAAGGGAATATATAGAGTTTTTGGAAGTGCATCTTTGGCTCTATTACTCCTCAGCTTCTCAATCTTCTTTAGAACTATTCTTCTAGCAGTAACATGGTATCCAAAGTTCTTTTTGAAAGATGAATAGATCTTTATTAGCACATATTGGCTTTCTAGAAGAATCCTGTGAAGTGGCCATATGATCTCTTTTTCTCCCTTGTATTTGAATGTCAGTCTTTCAGGGAGATGTCTCTGAGCATCAATTCCTCTAACTTCTTCCAGTTCATCTAAGTAGAGATTAATGTCAGAGAACTCTTTGATGTCACAGATGTACAATATATCTCCTTTGTTGACTGTGGATTTAGATTTGACTAGGGTCTTGGATTTGAGAATCACTGGATTCACTTTCTTGCTGGATCTTGTCTTCGTCTTCTTTGTCTTGAAGATAGGTAAATTTAGCTCAGGAATTGGCAATCTATCCCAGTCTACTGGCTCACCCTTAGGAACAATTGGCTCACCATGAATATTCCTTGTTGGATCAACCACTTTGAATTCTTCAAATACCACTGAGGGTTTTGATGTCTGAGTTGTAGTTGTAGGCTTTTTGGGAATTTGGTCTTCCTTTTCCTCATCATTAAAGTTCAATTTCCTCTTGGAATGGAGTTTGTATTTGAATTTTCTTTTCTGCTGTGGTTTTTCTTGCACTTTCTGATCCTTAGGTTCAGCAATTATAGTTGGTTGTAGAGGAATTCCTGTTGTGGTTTTTACAGCTTGAAGCTTGGCCAAGATAGTAGCCTGCTTCTTCTTTTGTTTAAGCTTTTTAGCATCCAGAGCAGCTTGCTTCTTTTCTTGCCTGATTCTTTCTTTCTCTTCCTTCTTAGCTTCCACAAATATGGGGTGTCCAGCCACCACAAAAATTTTTTTACCATTTCTATAGATCTTGGCTAATCTTCTTTTGAGTGCTGAATCAGCTGGATCTTTGTAGAAGGCAATTGACCTAGCCATCAGCTTCTTCTCATCAGGCCTAGGTGTCTCATTCACAGTATCCATAGGATTCTTGTCTAAAAACTTTGAATAGTTTCTTTTAGGCTTCATGATGAAATTTGCTTTTAGAGATTTGATGCAAGATGTTTGGCCTTTTTCCAGATAATTCATACTCATTTCATTCACAGAAATGTTCTTGACTTGAGAGTGATGAATGAATGTTTTGTATGGCTTTTGAATTGGCCCAAACTTTTGTTGAATCTCTGCATCTATTATTCTCCACTTTTCTTTCAACTCTTTCTCAGCTGCTGCTACATTAATCTTTAGCAGTTTGTCTTCTATGTTCAGTTTTGCTGCTTCCAGATTTATGATATCAATACTTTCCATGGCTGTTGGCTTTGTGAAAGCAATTGTTGGCACAATTACTTTACTGGCTTGGATGTTTAGCACTTTCTGTTCCCCCTCACTCCTTGATCCCTCTTGACTGATTGGGACAATAGCACTTTCTTTCTCCCCCTTTTTGTTATCAGCAAGTTGAGTAGAGGAAGATGTTTGTGCTGCCACTAGCTTTTAGAGCAAGTTGTGCTTGATGTAGATATATAGTTGTTAGAGAAGCTTCCATAACAGTCATTTTTTTATCCAAGGAATTCTCCTTGGTTGCAAGATCAGTGTTCTTTCTTAGTTACCTTTTAATATCAATCATTGTGGCTTCTGGAAGTTTGGCATCTAATCTTTCAGAAATATCCTTCTTTACTTGATTGATCTCTGTCTTGATAGAAGTGATATCCTGGTTGTGTTGGAGGCCTTGGATTTGATGCAGTTGCAGAGAATTTAGATGTTCCTGTAAGAGCTACTCGGTGCCTGCATCTGTGGTAGATTGAATAGCATTGTGTATTTCCTAAATTTGATGAATGAGAGTGACCTTAAAATGTTGAAGATCACAGTCCTTGGAGAATGCCCATGAAAGAAGGCCAGATCTAGAGCTGGTGCCTGCTTCTCCCCCTATGTCCATGAGCTCCTCATTTTCACCATCATCTCCAAAGAAATCAGCAGATTCCCCAGTCCCATAGTCAACATCATCATAAGCTCTAGGTGGCATAGCTGTGATGGCATCCTTAGCTCTTTGCATTGACTGGGTGGTATGCACCAAGTTCAGCATTCTTTCTGTATTTTCATTGCCCTGTCCAGCCAAAATTTAATATGCTGGAACAGGATGAGTAAATACCTCAGTATCCAAAGAGATGGAACTTATAACAACTTATTTTTCTTAGATAGTTTCTCTATGTCTGCATCATTGGCATTCATTGACTCACTAGCAATGATATCCATCCTTATTTCTCATGTACCTGCATTTCTCTCAATTTCTCTCTCTTTTTGCATCAAGGGCTCCCCTTGGCTCCCCACCCTCACACCCTCACCTTCATCATCTAAGGTGGGACTCCTCTCACTCTCTTTTTCCAGTCCTGAAGAAATGGACTGCATTTGTTCACTCTTTTGCTCCCCTTTTTCCTTGGAGCAACCCAGACTCTCACTCATTTCACTCCCTTCCCTCAGTCCTAAGAGTGATTGTATTACTACTATGTCTTATGCACTTGTGAGAATTGAAGAAATTTGAAGTTGTGCAGAGACACCCGACGGAGGAGGAATATTCATCGGGATAGTAGTTTGGCTATCTAACGGATGACTGCTGTTAGGCTTATCCGTCAGGATACAATCACTACTCGACGGATGATGAATATCCATCGGGATAGAAGAAATAAATGAGTTTGGAGTGGAGACTATTGTAGATTCTGTGTAGATTGATGATAATTTAGGCACAAAAGTTTTAACAGTCTCATAAAGAAATGGCAAGTGAGCCAACAAATCATCTAAAAGATAATGCTCACTTGCTTGGATTTTTGGCTTCTCCAAGAGAGTTAAAGATGGAGAATTTGGAAGTGATGTATTTATCATATCAACATCCAGTGACTGTGTGTGAGAATTTGGTGTATCAGGTGCTTCAATTATAAGAGATTTTGGCTGTGACTCCATATTTATTGGAGCCACATCAATCTGACTTTGAGATGGTGCACTGACTGGGTCTTCAGCACCAGTTTGTACTGTGTATTTGCCTTGTGCATCCCCAAGGGTTTTTGATCTTTTATTTCTAGCATAAGTTTGTGGTGAGCTAGTGTCCCTACCCCTTTTGGCCTGTGCTCCAGGTTGGGAGCTTGTTTCAATAGTGACATTCTTTTGGGAGGAAAAAACTAGTAATGAGCTTATTTCCTTATTAATAACCACAGTTTGTTGGGAAACTGTGGTGTGGCTAGGTTTGGGTACTCTCTTCTCACCAGCCTTATTCTTAGGGATTCTTTGATTTTCACCCTGTCCCTCACCTTTCTCACCCACCTTCACACTCCCCTCCTTTTGTTTAATGGATTTTGTAACTGGTTTCTTTTGAAAGAAACCAGAGGGGGCTTTCTTAGATTTGGTTTTTGAAATTTGTGATTTAGTAGCTTGGGTAGGCATTTGTTTGGTCATTGACACAGATGCCATGGCTAGATTTGAAGGCAAAGAAATGTGTGAGGTTTGAAGAGTGGAGACAGTAGAAATTACCTCACTTACCTGAGGTCCCTCCATAACTGGGAAATAGAAGAGGGGAACCTCTTTGTGGTGGTTTGCTCTGTTAAGATCTGCAATTATTCTTCTTTCTTGAACCCAACAATTCAGCTTTTTGGTTGGGTTCTCGATCCCAATATTCTCAATGAGATGGTTAGAAAGCATCATGAAAAATATAGCATAATAGACACTTTTACCTCTCTTGTTGAGTTCTCCTAACTTAAAGCCTAACTCAAACAAAACCAAGTCACTAAAATTAAAGTACTTATCAGTAACTATCATGTAAAGCATGTTAAGCATGGATATGTTAATAGAATCAAAGTTTCTAATTTTACCTGAAAATACTTTAGTTACCATATCACACAGATAACTCCATTCTTTCCCTAGACCCAACCTTTTAATTTCACTTAATTTAGAGGTAGTGAGTGCATATCCCATAAAATTAAGCATGTTAACTATATTAGTGTCTTTGTGTGGAGCAGTAACAGTATTATCAAGAATTCTAAAACATGCTTTGACAATATCATTGTTAATGCAAAACTACTTACCTTTAAGAGTGAATGTGATGGTCTTATCAGTTGAGTTGTACACTGCAGTTGTCCATATATCCTCTACAACCTCACAGTAGATGGTGGGAGATTCTAGCATAGCATAGTTGAGTTTGCAACCTTTCACAAAATCCATCATTTTGTGATAGTTTCCAGACTGTTGAATCTCCATGTTCACTACAGCTGTGAAATTGTTCTTTTCGTAGATGTACCCAGTTTGAGACATGATTTTGACGACTGGTGCCATTTTTAGAGATTGAAATTTGCAGAGAGAGTGATTTCTTTTGAGCAGAAAGAAGTTAGAGCAATTGAAAATTGAGAGTGATAAAAGAATAGAATAAAAGTGAATTCTGCTTTTATACTCTCTCAGAAATAAACTGTCAAAAATAATAAAGTAAAATAAAGTGACGAATGAAAATTTCACAAAATAGCTGTTTAAAAATGAATAAACTGTAAAAATTCTGTCACTTATCCGTCGTGTCATTCTTACAAACTGTAAGTATACTCGATGGATAATGTCCAGAGTTTTAACGACTAGGATTGAGACAATTCGACAGATGAGGATAAATCAGTTATCCGTCGAGTTATAAACTACTCCAGAAAAATAATTGATTATGGTAACAATTAATATACTGACAGATGACCGAACTCGATGGATAATGAGCATCCGTCGGGATGTAAATTTTGACTTAGCCAAAATTTCATTTAAAGCAAAAAAATCAATTAAGTTTCTGGCTGCATTCGAACTTGCAAAATATCTGAAATGATTCAAGAATAATTAAGCATACCTAACTCACTTACCGACCTTGAAAAGGTGGATTCATCAAGTGGCTTGGTAAATATGTCTACAAGCTGCTTTTCACTTGAAACAAAATGAAGTTCCACAGTACCATTCATCACATGTTCCCTTATGAAGTGGTACTTGATATCTATATGCTTTGTTCTTGAATGTTGCACTGGATTTTCAGTGATGGAAATTGCACTTGTAGACCATAGTCCAACAATTAGTTTTTCATCCACAAAATTTGTGCACAGCAACAACCAACAACAATATATTAAGCTTCAGTTGTAGAAGTAGAAACTATATTTTGTTTTTTACTGAACCAGGAGACAAGCTTGTTCCCTAGGAATTGACAGGTTCCTGTTGTACTTTTTCTGTCTATTCTACAACCTGCATAATCTGCATCTAAATAACTAGTTAGATCAAAACCATAATCTCTAGGGTACCAAATGCTAAGTTTTGGTGTTCCCTTGAGATATCTGAAAATTTTCTTAATAGCTACTAGGTGACATTCTCTAGGATCAGCCTGAAATCTAGCACAGATACAAGTAACAAACATTATATCTGGCCTACTAGCTCTTAAGTACAGAAGTGGGCCAACCATGCCCCTATAACTTAAAATATCCACAGACTTTTCAGTAGTGTTTAATTTAAGCATAGTTGCAGTCGTCATGGGAGTTTTTTCAGATGTGCAATCCATTAGATCAAACTTCTTTAAAAGATCATGAATGTATTCAGTTTGACTAATGAATATTCCATCACTAACTTGCTTAACTTGTAAACCAAGAAAGTAAGTTAATTCTCCCATCATGCTCATTTCATACTTACTGTGCATCAATTTGGCAAACTTTTTGCAAAGTTTTTGAACTGTAGAGCCAAAAATAGTATCATCTACATAAATTTGAACAAGTATACTAGAGCCATTAACATTTCTAAAGAATAAAGCTTTATCAACAGTACCTCTTGTGAAGTGGTTTTCCAAAAGAAACTTTGATAAAGTGTCATACCAGGCTTTAGGTGCTTGCTTCAGTCCATAAAGTGCTTTCAAAAGATAGTAGACATGATTTAGGAAATTTGGATCTTCAAAACCAGGAGGCTGACTAGCATAGATTTCCTCCTCCAAATCTCCATTTAGAAAAACACTTTTGACATCCATTTGATAGACTTTGAAATTGGCATGAGCTGCATAGGCTAAGAAAATTCTAATGGCTTCAAGTCTTGCAACAGGAGCAAAAGTTTCATCAAAATCTATTCCTTCTTGTTGACAATAGCCCTTATCAACCAAACTAGCTTTGTTCCTGACTACTATGCCATTTTCATCCATCTTGTTTCCGAATACCCATTTGGTATCAATTGAATTCTTTCCTTTGGGCTTGGGTACCAGCTTCTATACCTTGTTCCTTTCAAATTGGTTTAGCTCCTCCTGCATAGCTAAAATCCAATTAGAATCCAACAAAGATTCTTCTACCTTCTTTGGTTCTTCCTTAGATAGGAAGCTGCTATATAGACATTCTTCTTGAGTTGCTCTCCTTGTTTGAACTCTAGAAGATGCATCACCAATGATAAACTCAAAAGGGTGATCTTTAGTCCATTTTCTTTGTTTAGGTAGATTAGCTCTAGATGAAGAGGCCTCATTGTTGTCTTGATGTGTGACTGAGTTTTGATTATTAGAAACTCCCCCTGAGTTTGTGAATCTTTGATTTGAGAAAGGAAAGCTTTCTGTAAGTGATCTATTCTGACTTCCAGCTTCTCTTGATGACCCGACGGATGGTGCATTTTGTGTTCCGATGGATGAAGCAGATTGTCTCCCAACGGATGAAGCATTTTGCAACTCAAAAGATGTTGAATTATGTGCTTTATTAGTTGTAGGTTTTTCTGCATTATCCTTATTCACTGTTTCTTGATCACTTTCATCATCATTGTCATCACTAACCATCTCCACATTATCAAACTTGAGTCTTTCATGAGAATCTTCATCTTGCAGTCCTTCAATCTTTTTATCATCAAACACAACATGTATTGAGTTCATAACAATGTAGGTTCTAAGATTGTAGACTCTATATGCTTTTCCTACATCATATGCAACAAAAATTCCTTCATCTGCTTTAGCATCAAACTTCCCATGTTGATCAGTTTGATTCCTTAAGATAAAACATTTCTAGCCAAAGATATGAAGAAAATTCAGAGTTGGTTTCTTGTTCTTGAGCAATTGGTAGGGTGTCATACACTTTGCTTGATTAATCAAAGAAATATTCTGAGTGTAGCAGGCAGCTCTCACAGCTTCAGCCCAAAAATATATTGGTAACTTTGATTCTTCAAGCATTGTCCTTGCAACTTCAATAAGAAATATGTTCTTTCTTTCCACTACTCCATTTTATTGTGGAGTTCTTGCTGCAGAAAACTCATGCATTATCCCATTCTCTTCACAAAATAATTTCATCACATAATTCTTGAACTCAGTTCCATTGTCACTCCTGATTCTTCTTACCTTGAAATCAGGATGATTGTTGATTTACCTTATGTGATTGATAATGATTTCACTAGCTTCATCTTTGGATTTAAGGAAATATGTCCAAGAGAACTTTGAGAAATCATCTACAATTACTAGGCAAAATCTTTTCCTTGAAATGGATTGGTCCAAATAAATCAATGTGTAGCAATTGCAAAGGTTCTTTAATTATTGAATCAAGCTTCTTTCTGAATCATGCTTTAATCTGCTTTCCCTTTTTGTAGGAATCACATAATCCATCCTTAGAAAACTCCACATGAGGAATGCCTCTAACCAGTTCTTTCTTGAAAAGTTCATTCATGGTCTTGAAGTTTAGATGGGATAGCTTCTTGTGCCATAGCCAACTTTCATCTTGACTTGCTTTACTGAGAAGACAAGTGATAAATTCTGCATTAAATGAGTTGAATTCAGCTAGATACACATTTCCTTTTCTCACTCCAGTGAGAACCACTTTGTTGCTTCTTTTGTTTGTCACAACACAGGCTTCTGAATTGAAGGTTACTGAATTGCCCTTATCACAAAGCTGGTTGATACTCAACAGGTTGTTCTTGAGACCATCCACTAGGGCAACCTCTTCAATGATGACATTGTCTTTTAAAATCAAGCCATACCCCACAGTATAACCCTTGTTGTCATCTCCAAAAGTAATACATGGGCCAGCTCTCTCCTTGAACTCTGTGAGCAGGGTAGAATCTCCAGTCATGTGTTTGAAAGATTCTTTCTGTTTCCCTGCACATATCAAAACCAAATCAAGTTGATTTTGGTACCCAAGTTTCTTTGGGTCCTGCCTTGTTAGCTTTCTTCTTTGGTTTCTTAGGTTTGATCTCATTTGACTTGGGAATTTTTGATTCATCCTTAGTCATTTGAGTTGGACCTTTGAAACCAGTCATTTGAACAAAATTATCATGCACATTTTGATTAACAGGAAAAGGCATGTTGTTTGCAAAGATGTTATTCCAGTAAGGCATACTAAATGGCATTTGTGGCATACTAAATCCAGTATAATAAGGATTAGGTGCAAATGGCATATTAGCAAATTGTGCATTCATATTCTGAGCAGACATAGCATTTATAGGCATAGAAGGCATGGCATTCATGTCACGCCCCCAACTTGACAATACATATTATACAAATTATTACAATAGTTAACAAAAGAAAGTAAACACAACCAAATCCAAGATCTTACAGTTTAGGGTTTGGAACGGCCCAACACTATTAACTATTACAACCTGATTTTTAATATTGAGTCCTCACACAAAACTATCTCCTATTCTACCTGAGCTCGAACATAGGCATCGGCATCACAAGTCTTACGTGCTGTCTGCTTGAATCTAACCATAGCTGCTAGCTGTAATATCAGGGTGAAAACAAGTAGTGAGCCAAATGCTCAACAAGTTCTATACAATAAAACGAGATAAAAGAATAAAAATGTGAAGATAGAGATAATAATTACAAGAGATGGACTGTTGGGTGATGGCAGCATTTGTTTGTATCAAATCATTTCCAAAATCATTTCTTAATCAAAAACCATTTTATGATGCTACGGATTACAGTCGGTGATCAGTCGCGAAGTAATCCCGAACCTCGTTGGGTTCTAAAACATTAATGGGATCCCTAGGAAACTTTTAAGCCTACAATTTAAGTGCGGAAAGGACTTGCGTCTCAGTCCAGATCCACTATTTAAAGAAAACATTTGTCCCCCTTGGGAACTGAAAATCCAAATTTTTAATCATTTCAAAAACTGATGCCAATTGACAATTAATTTCTTAAACAGTAAACATCTTTATCAAGGGTTATAATTCCACTTTGAAACACTGGAAATATATCCACTAGGGCCATGAGCCACTAGACTTTACTCTATCAGGGTAATTGAAAGGTATCTATTTACAAGGACTTTGACAAGGAGATTTAGTAAGGCTATCGGATAATATGAAAGAGTAATGCCAGACTAGACTTAAATCAATGGTTTCAAATAAGGTATAGGTATTAAAATATCAAGAAGATAAGCATCACTGGTTCCTAGTATGATATCGGACAAGTATAACACTTTGCAAACCATTCTGTCACGTCTCGTTTTATATTTGGCCACCAAAAGTTTTGCTTTAAGCCCCGATACATCTTGGTGCTTCCCGGGTGGATTGAAAATTTTGAATTGTGTGGGCTTCTTGTAAGATCTCATTCTTCAATTCAGGTACATGAGGAATCCAAATTCTTGAGGAAAACCTTAGTATACCTTGCTCATCCCTTTGAGTGCCAATCTCTTCTCCAGTCAGCTGATTCTTCTCTTTCTCCATTACTTTTTCCTGACATTTCCTTATCTTTTCCACAAGTGTTGGCTGAAAAGTCATTGCACGACAAACTTTTTCAACTATTCCACAATCATAAAGTTCCACTCCAAATCTCTTAATCTCTTCCGACAATTCTTTTGGTATTGCTATCATATTCAATCTTTCCTTCCTAATCAAAGCATCGGCTACAACATTAACTTTCTCAGATGATAATTTATCAAGCAATCATAGTCCTTAATTAATTCCAACCATCTCATTTGCCTCCTATTGAGCTCCTTCAGAGTGAAAATATACTTTAAACTCTTGTGATCCGTGTAGATCTCACACTTTTCTCCGTAGAGGTAATGTCTCCAAATCTTAAGTGTGAATACTATGGCTGCTAGTTCTGAGTCATGCATAGGGTACTTTAATTCATGCGGTTTTAACTGTCTTGACGCATACGCGATCACCTTATTGTGTTGTATTAGCACACAACCCAATCCTTTATGTGAAGCATCACTGAAAATCACAAAGTTTCCTTGATTGTCTGGTAGTACTAACATCGGAGTTGTAACCAACCTCTGCTTCAGCTCTTAAAAGCTATCCTCACATTCTGCATTCCATTTGAACTTCTAATTCTTCCTAGTTAACTTAGTCAATGGCGTGGCGATTTTTGAAAAATCCGTGACAAATCTTCTATAATATCCTGCCAATCCTAGAAAACTTCACACTTCCGTAGGTGTCTTTGGCCTCTCCCAACTCATAATCGCCTCAATCTTTGCCGGATGTAATTTAACTCCTTCATCTCCAAAAACGTGTCCCAAAAATTGAACTTCCTTTAACCAAAACTCACATTTAGAAAACATGGCATACAACTTCTTTTGTCGGAGTATCTCCAATGCTATCCATAGATGCTGCTTATGTTCTTCTTCCGACTTTGAATAAATAAGGATGTCATCAATGAACACCACTACGAACTTGTCCAAATACTTTTTAAATACCCGATTCATCAAATCCATAAATACTGCCGGGGCATTTGTCAAACCAAAAGGCATTACTAAAAATTCATAGTGTCCGTATCTTGTCCTGAATGCTATTTTTGGGATGTCTTCTTCTTTGATCTTTAATTGATGGTATCCTGATCTTAAGTCAATCTTTGAAAAGCACTTTGCTCCTTTCAGCTGATCAAATAGGTCATCTATTCTTGGTAGCGAGTAACGGTTCTTAATCGTCACCTTATTCAACTCCCGATAATCTATACATAACCGCATACTTCCATCTTTCTTCTTTACAAACAGAACAGGTGTTCCCCATGGCGACGTACTTGGCCGTATCACTACTTTGTCCAACAATTCTTGTAGCTGGCTCGCCAACTCTTTTATTTCTGTTGGTGCCATCCTATATGGGGCCTTCAAAACTGGTTCCGTGCCCGGAGCAAGGTTGATCTCGAACTCGATTTGTCGATCTGGCGATAAGCCTAGTAGTTCATCTGAAAACACATCTGGGAATTCGTTGACTATGGGGATATCTTCTATGCTGAGGTTGTCCCTTTCTGAATCCACTACATAAGCTAGGAACGACTCGCAACCTTTCCTAAGCAACTTCTTAGCCTGGACGATTGTAAGAAACAGTTGTTCTTGCCTCTGTCCCTTAAATACTACTTTCTCTCCACTCTCCGTCTTTAAATACACCTTCTTGGACTTACAATTAATCTGAGCGTTATTCTTTCCTAACCAATCCATGTCTAAAATTATATTGAACTCCCCCAGCTTGAAGAGTATCAAGTCGGCTGAAAATTTATACCCCGAAATATCAATCTCACACTTTGGACAGAGTTGACATACATGAATCTTCTCTTGATTCGCAATTACCACATTTACCACCTCATTCATAACCATTTTTATCACATTAAAGTTTATCAACAAAAGTTTTTGATATGAAAGATCTCGTCACTCCAGAATCAATCAATACTTTAGCCTCGACATTATATAGTAAAAGTGTACCTACTATCACCTCAGAATTCTGAACAGCATCCTTCATTTTTAAATCGAATGTCCTCGCTGTTGCTTGTGGAGTTGTTGTAGGTGGTGGAGGTAAGGCCAATACCTCAGCTGGCACGCTTGCACTAGTACTTGCCACGTTCATCAAAGCTTTGACTGGTCCGGTTGACTTGCACTCCCTAGCTATGTGTCCAGTCTTTCCACACTTGTAGCATGTAACTCCCGGCTTCGGCATCTTACACTCATTAGCTAAATGTCACTTCTGGTTGCACCTATAGCATGTCATGCTCAGCTTATTACACACTCCGGGGTGCCTTCTTCCACAATGCTTGCATTCTGGTCTTTGAAATTTGTTTTCTCCAACTTGTCCTTGGCTTGCCTGGTTGTTCCCCTTTGATTCTTGTCTTTTGCTCAAATTTCCCTTCTTCTGAAAATTTCCGCCTTTCTGGAATCCAATCCTTTTTACATTCCTGTCTTGTGAGTTTCCGGCTTCGGACTTTTCTCCATAGAATGGAACCTTCCTCTTCTTATTATCTCTTTCCTTCCTTGACTGCATCCCATTACTCTCAATCAGAGCAGCTTTCTGCACTACGCATGCATAAGTATCAAGCTCAAATATAGCCACTTTATCTCTGATCCAAGACTCTAATCCTTGTTGAAATCTCTTTGCTTTTTCCTCCTCACTGCTGCTATCCTTTGTCACAAACCTTGACAGCTCTGTGAACTTCTTTTCATACTCCAGTACAGACATACTCCCTTGCTTCAATTCAAGAAATTTAAGCTCCATCTGATTCTGCATGTACTTAGGGTAATACTTTTCCAGAAATAACTTCTTAAATTTTTCCTTAGAAACTTGCTGATTTGCTTCCATAGCTTTCACTGAATCCCACCAATAGATGACTTCGCCCTTCAGAAAGTAAGTAGCATATGGTGTCTTCTGATCGTCCCCTAACTGTACCAATTCAAAAGCCCTTTCTATTTCCTTAATCCATGTGCTAGCTATTACTGGATTAGGGGTATCATAAAATGCAGGTGGATTCACATTCTGAAAAGCTTTGAAAGTAACAACTTATCGAGGTGGTACTGGTGGATCAGGTGGTTGGGGTGGTTCACGGTTATCTTGGTTTTCAAATTATTGTTGAAGAGTTGGTTATTGTTGAGCTATTGCATTTGTTTGCTGTTGTAAGGTTCCAGTAATCGAAGAATATTAGGATCTATAGTAGATGTGGTTATTGGGTTCTTCTTTTTGGGTGGCATGATCCTGAAATAAAAGTTACGTCAAAACATGTATGAATAATGAGATAATTCGAGGGTGTCACATGGCATTCTTGTTCACATATTAGGTCAAATTTTTAATTTAAACGAATAGGGTGATGCATATAAAGGCGTAAAATAATAGTTGAAAGCAAACGGAACGATAGTGCATAATAATTGAAATTTAAAGGTCAAGATACATCAAGATTAGAATAAAGTCTGAATCTAGGAATAACATGCTAATTTAAAGGAAACAACAGGGAATTCTACAAAGTCCAACAATACAACATCATGAAAGGTAGATAATGGAAAGAACTAAGGCTCCACTCTTTCAGAACGGGGTTTGGTAGTCTTCTCCTCTCGAAGCATCTTCACAATACTCTGGAGCTCGTCCGCCACCATCTGGATGATATACTGGCTGGTACGGTCTCGGTGCGATGGCATCTCCTCAAGCTTAGTGTTTATGTACTGAACCAAAGTCTCAAGTCTCGCAGTCATCTGCTCCTTAGGCTTCCCTTCATAGTTTCGGCTGTTCGGATACACATTCTTCAATCATTCTAACAGTCGGTCATACTTGCCCTGAAGCATGTCGAACTCGCGCCTCAACTCAACATATACGGAGAAAGCAATAGTGTCATCCGACCCAGAGGATGACGAGGAGTGTGCCCTTTGCTGACAAACCATACATAGATATATATAAGAGGAGTATTAATAATAAATTACTTAACCTACTCTCTCGCATAATATCTATAACTTATACATATATCCTATAACCTATTTGGGCTGTCCAGGGACTCTAAACCGTAGCTCTGCTACCAAAACCTATCACGCCCCAACTTGACAATACATATTATACAAATTATTACAATAGTTAACAAAAGAAACTAAACACAACCGAATCCAAGATCTTACAGTTTAGGGTTTGGAATAGCCCAACACTATTAACTATTACAACCTGATTTTTAATATCGAGTCCTCACAAAAAACTATCTCCTATTCTACCTGAGCTCGAACATACGCATCGGCATCACAAGTCTTACGTGCTGTCTGTGCTGTCTGCTTGAATCTAACCATAGCTGCTAGCTGTAATATCAGGGTGAAGACAAGTAGTGAGCCAAATGCTCAACAAGTGCTATACAATAAAACGAGATAAAAGAATAACAATGTAAAGATAAAGCTAATAATTACAAGAGATGGACTGTTGGGTGATGGCAGCATTTCTTTGTATCAAAACATTTCCAAAATCATTTCTTAATCAAAAACCATTTTATGACGCTACGGATTACAGCCGGTGATCAACTGCGAAGTAATCCCGAACCTCGCTGGGTTCTAAAACATTAATGGGATCCCTAGGAAACTTTTAAGCCTACAATTTAAGTGCGGAAAGGAATTCCAGATCCACTATTTAAAGAAAACATTTGTCCCCCTTTGGGACTGAAAATCCAAATTTTTAATCATTTCAAAAACTGATGCCAATTGACAATTAATTTCTTAAACAGTAAACATCTTTATCAAGGGTTATAAGTCCACTTTGAAACACTGGGAAAATATCCACTAGGGCCATGATCCACTAGACTTTACTCTATCAGGGTAATTGAAAGGTTTCTATTTACAAGGACTTTGACAAGGAGATTTAGTAAGGCTATCGGATAATATGAAAGAGTAATGCCAGACTAGGCTTAAAGCAATGGATTCATATAAGGTATAGGTATTAAAATATCAAGAAGATAAGCATCACTGGTTCCAGGTATGATATAGGTATTAAAATACAAAGAAAGTGATCATCATCTCAAGGTATAATAGGGTATCACGCTTTAGGGTAAGGATAGGGTTATCAAACAATCATTAACAATCTTTAAGGAATGACTGGCTTTTAGGTTTCAAGCTGAGGTTACTGAGTATAACTTACACATGGTTCAACATCACAATTACTTTGGTATACTAGCATAATATGACATTTTGATCTACTTGCATAATAACCTTCAAATAAGGTTAAATTACTTGCAATAGACACTTGAGGGTTCATGGTATTTATATATAATACGAAGATTGATTTGAAAACCACTTGGTTCATGTATATCAAGGTAAATCAGAATACTCGCATCATATATAGGAACTAATTATCACACACTTGCAGTGTAAACGAAAAAAAGGCAGGTTGAATCACTTGCCTTGAAAAAGGCTGGACTGGACTGGCAGGTATGAGCAACTGGAAGCTTTACTCGACCTTTATGGAAAGTTTACCCTCGTCTCGAGATCCTACACAAATAATAATAACCTCATTATAATATATTCTCACCAACTTAACTTATTTGCAAACCGAAATTAAACACAATGGCACTTAGGCCTATATACACGTAATTTACAATCACCTTATAACATAATAGTACACATAGCCACATATGCTCACATACCATTTTTAAGTACCAAATAATATCACACACGCCATATTGCAACACTAGGCTTGGATGATCTCGCTCCACATACTTAAGTCACTTGGTCGCTAAACTAGACAAAATCTCCAAACTTTGGCTTCCTACTCGAAGTGCCTTTACTAAACCATCCAATTCCTATTGACCCTATCTTGGGCCTTTCACTCTACTGACTTTATGCTATCTTGAAACAATGGTGGTCAACCAAAACTTCACTCCTAAGTGTTCTAAAACTATGTGGTAAGTGAATGTGCTCATTATGGTAAATTTCAGAATGACATCTAAGGTTTCTTGGGTGCGTTTGACACTCTTACACTTCAAATTTTCCTTCAAAACTTCTACATTAGACTCTTCTGATCATAAGGAAATCCCAAACTTGATGTGGCTCAAGGGCCTAGCTTGGGTCTCCCTAGGCCTAAGCTTAAAGTCCATGACTCCCCTGTTTTTCTGGGCAGAATAGGTCCTCACTTGAATTAACTTGTGACACATTATTCTAACTCAAATCCTATAAACTATGTCTGGAAAAACTCCTCTGACATTCCCTCTAACTAAGGCCCAACATGGGCTAATGAGGGCCTACCTATGAAATGGTCAAAACTTCCCATTTCTAAGTTGCAACAAAATTGTCCTCTGCTGGACAGATTTGGTGTTTCCACTCGTGCATCTTACCAAACGTCTTACAAACCTCCAAAAAACACCTAAAACCTATTGTATACTCCTATTTCTAGCTTCTGGTGGCTTGAGCCTCAAAGTGTATAACAATGACAAGGTTAAATCTCACTCTAAACCTTAGGGTACCAAACTGATTTTCTGTAGAAACTAATACTCTCCTTTCACCAAGGTTCTTACTTAACAAACCCAACCAACAACAACCAAAAACTCAAACCAAACCTTAACTAAGTTAATCTACTGAAATAACTCCCTTACACTCAAAACAAGCTTAGTGGAGATCATCCTTACCTAAGGTGCAACATAGCAAAAAAGAAGTTAACACATTACACAAATTACAAGTCATCAAGTTTTTTAGAACGAAAAGTTATATCTTCTGTATAAATATATATGAATTAACATCACATATCAAGGAGCACAAATCAAGATTAATATCTTAACCCTACTGAAATTAACGCTTACTACCAAAATTAATCGAAATGATCAAAAGCTTTCGAAAATCATGAGTGGTTTACATGCATGCATGCCTTCGAATATTCAAACCAAAACAATATAGTTTCCAAAATAAATTTTATCATAAAATCAAAATGCAAGCCTAACATAAGCTATAACTAAATGATCAATTAGCATTCAAAGGGTTTTATCAAGTTTTTGCTATTAATTTATGTTATCACTACCAAAAACACATAAGAATGAAACAAGGCAACAAAACAACCTCAAGAACCATTCATTCGGCTCCCTCAAGGTCATGGCCGAATGAAATGGAAGGGAAATGACCATTAAAATCAAGAACCTCATTCTCATGACTTGGCATTTCACCATTCCTTGTAGTTCCCTCAAAATACAACCTTAAATCCATGAGAATCAAGATTGTACTTTGAGTTCCAACTAAAACTTTGACATGCAAACTCAAAACTTAAACTTTTCACTCAAAACTCTTTGGATTATATATGATCAAGATATAGGAAGTAATATTTACTTAAATGGGAGATAGAAGCTTGAATGAAAAATGAAAGAAAAGAGGGGGTTGGGCTCGGCCAAAAGAGCCGAGAGGGAAGGGAGGAGAAAGGAGGGGGTGGAATGGTGGAGTGAAAGTGGAGTGATCATCACACTTTCTTGGTTTTTATGCTTTTGATTTGACCAAAAGTGAGTGGATTTAGGAAATGACAAGAGTAACCTTCTATCTAATGTTAGGTTGATTTGCATGCAAGGATAAAGTGGTAACTTGGCTAGTAGAATGAAAGTGAGTGGGGTTGGAAATGCCTTCTTTGCCCCTTAGTTGAATGGAAGAGTATTTGCATGCAACGGTAACCATGTAATTTTTTAATTACTAAGAAACTAATTTTCAAAGATTTATTTTTATAAAATAAAATAAAAGTTTAAAATTATAAAATTTATACCATAAAATAACTTGGATTTTTAGAAATTTTATGAGATCACTTTTGAAATTTGTGAATGAAATAATTTTTAAAAGAAAATTTTCCAAGGTATAGAATATTCCTTATAAATCAAAAATAAGGGCAATTAATAAAACTCTTACTTTGAAAAAATTATATTCTACATAAAGCAATTTATAATGTAGAAATTTTCATTCACACAAACGTACAATCATTAAGTATATTTATAATCGGCTTTAATATTATACAGAGTTCACAAATAATATTACACAAAATACCGGTCGTAACAATTCATGTTGTGAAAAGGAGAGGGTACGGATATAGGAGTAGGCATGGCAAGTTTGCAATTAACAGAAAAATGATTAACACTACCACGCTTAACACAGATTTTTCTTGGAGCATACTTATCAGGTGTGTAGTTGTTATGTTTGTTAATCCCTACTTTCCCATTTCTATTGTTTTTCTTTTTGGTTTCTGTTTTAACCTCAATTTTTCCTAATATGTCATTCAATTGCTTGATGGACAGATGACCAACATTCACTTTCTTCTCTTCTTCACTTGACTTGATTCTCCTGAAACAAAGTTTTTGAAAACTGATTCAAATTTTTCATTCAACTTGGCAAGTTTGGCTTTGCTCACAGGTTTGCTCTGTTACAACCGGCATTTTTGTGTAATATTATTTGTGAATTTGGTGCAATTTTAAAGCCGAATGCCAATATATTCAATTATTATATGCTTGTGTGAATGAAAATTTCTGCGTCCTAAATTTGCTGTATGTGGTATATGATTTTTCAAAACAAAGGTTTATTTATTTATTTTATTTTTGATTTATAAGGAATATTCTAAACCTTGAATAAATTTCTTTTTAAAAGTTATTTTGTTCACAAATTTCAAAAGTAGTTTTATAAAATTTCTAAAAATCCAAGATATTTTATGGTATAAATTTTATAATTTTTGAACTTGTATTTTATTTTATAAAAATAAATCTTTATAAATTTTAGTTGTGATAATTAGCAAATTACAAGGAAGCCCTTGCATGCAAACCACCCTTCTATTCTTTTCAAGGACAAAGAGGACATTTCCAAACCCACTAACTCATGAATTATTAGCCAAATTACCTCTTTGACCTTGCATGCAAGATAGCCTAACTCTAGCTAGAAGGAAACCCTTGTCATTTCTCAAACCCACTCATATTATAGTCAAATCAAGACATAAAAACAAATCAAGGAAGTGATCACCACTTCACTTCACCCCACCACTTCACTCTCCTCTTCTTCCTCCCCCTCCCTCTCGGCTTTCTCCCCTCCCCTCTCGGCAATTCCAAAACCGAGCCCCATCCCCTTATTTCTTCATTTTTTCACTCAAACAATCATCCTATAATCAAGTAATCTTACTCCCTACATGTTGTTCTTGTATATCTTAAGAGTTTAGAGTAGAAAACTTATGTGTTGACCTTGCATGGTAGTGTTTTTGTTAAACTCCAAGTGAATATCCTTGATTCTTGTGAATTCAAGGCTTTCACCATGAGTTATAGTATCAAAGGGTTGAGAATGGCTAGACATGAGTATGCTACACTCATTCAAATGTTGTTTTCACCCTAATCCATTCGGCCATGACTTGATAGAAGCCGAATGGATGGTGTTTTGGTTGCCTTGTTTCATTTTGTGTGTTTTTATGATGATAACATGAAAATCTTAGTGAAATCTTGGTAAAAACCTTTGCATGCTAGGTAGTCATTTAGTTATAATCCATGATAGGCTTGCATGTTGAATTAAAATGAAAATTTATTTGGAAAGTGTAACACCCCAAATCCGGGGTCAAGATTTGGTGTCACTTAACAATCTTTACATAAAATAAAATAATAAACAAATAACCCCTTGAATCCGGATCGTTTACAGGTTATGGTATGAAACAAGAAAATAATCTTCTACAACTTTCAACAACTATAATACAATTGTAAATACATTTGAACTAATGCTCGTAGCATATTCTTCTAACTTCTTCAACCTCTCGTAGTGGAGATTTCTCAAACTTCTGCTGTCTATCTAAGCTATTCATTTTTATCCTTATATGTTTCTGGAAGAAATAAGAATTGACAAAGCAAGAGTGAGCCAAAAATGCCCAGCAAGTATATATTTGAGTTTCAAACATTAATATCAAAGAAAACTTCCGGACCAAATCTCTGAAATATTTTGAAGTGCGAAACACAAAATCATTTAAAGGATATAGTTCATTATCTTAAAATCAATTTGTTTTACATTGCTATAAATCACATAGGAAATAATGACATTTTATAAGAGCTTCAGAGATCGCGTGTTTTCAAAATAGCTTCTGGTAATACTTCATACCTGAGCAACGAATGCAACAACTATTCATAAAATGACGTTCAAGAAATTCCTAACTATTTAGTATCCATCATTATTGACTAAGTTTCCATAGACTTAGCCTGCTAAACCAGCCTGATAAGGACGGGTTGAATAATTAAGAAGATCTCAATTCATTCAAGATTCTAACTATCAGTGAGCAACTAATGCTGCAGCAACAATCTGAACCTCGAATTTATTTAAAAACATTGTAATTTTCCGAAACTGAGTGCTAAGAAAGAATAACTTTAATCCATAGTCACATTTTTCTTTCAAGAAGGAATGCCATTAATGGCGATTAACAACAAATTAGACTGGACACTAGTTCTAACATATGCACTATACCCTGCTGTTCAGTCAGGATATAGTGCGGATCTATACCCAACTGTATAGGTCCATTCAGGTACCTAGGCACTAAGGCCCATATCGAGGCACCAGTCATATCCCGGTCCTCAGGATTAAGACACACTCAATCCCCAAAATATCACTATCCAGCCCGTAGAGTGTTTTGATGTCAAATCATTTTGAATTCAAAACCTCCCAATTCAGGGTTCGCAAATAACCCGAAAGAATGGGTATTTGCTCATGAAAGCAATCGAATTACAGGAACAATAATGAAAGGAACGTGCATAATCAGAGTAATTGCAGCGAAATGTAAAACAGTTAATTATTCTGAATTTAAAATAGGAGCGAATAATATTTACAGTATTTAAAAGAAATTCAAGAATACTTACAGTATTTAAAAGAATGTTCTGGAATACTTGCAGTATTTAAAAGGAAAATCCAGAATACTTGCCTCAATAAGCTTTAACCGTTATTACTGGTTGACTTTGGTTTGACTTTGATCGTTTGGCTTTATCGTTAACCTACTATCCTATTCTCGATACAATCCCAACATTCAGACCCTTCGGTTGGAACTTCGTTGATCTCGACGTCTAATCACTAGATCGTTCCTAGTCCGATGTCACGTCTCGGTCTTCCGTCTAAAACCTACAGGGTTGAAATACCCTATTTCAGATAACTTCTTAAGCTTAACATCAAATCGTCATCCTATTCTACCCATACGATTTCATAACTGAATTCATATTTATATGTATTATCGAAATACACATAGCAATTATGGTTCACATCTTCGAAACTCAATTCGATATTTATTTTCAGAAAGTACATATATTTGTTGTTTTAAAAAACAGGGCAATCGATTATTTGTAAATTATTTTGTCTCAATCACACTTAAGTTCATATACTATCACTACATATGGTTATTCGACGTCTCCGATAATTATAGGTCACGTTCCCGTATTTTCGAAATTATTTTCCCGAAAATCGGACAGCGTCTCCTTTATTTATCGGCCTACCCGTCGAAACAATTCGACGTCAATCCAATCAAAACAACACATCCAGTCCACAATTCAATTACTAATCCCATTCACCAACACAATTCACTATATTAATTATTATTATTCATCTTCATTGTGCAATTTATTTTACAAACTAATTTTGTTTAATTAATAAACGTAGGACTCAGATTAAAATCATCACGGTCCACCGTCAGCTCGCCGAAGCTCATCGCCGACGGCGATAAAATTCGCGGGTACCCAATAAATTCGGGTTTCCAACGCGGATTTCACCAATTAAAATAATTATTACTGTGCAAATAAATTATATCACGGATATTACTCAAAGTTATTCCTGCTGAAAAATATAATAATTATATAATTTAAAGAACTTCCAAAACAATCGCATGCCAGCACGCGCATCAACACCACAGTAACACAGAAGCACATAAACAATCGGAAACAACACAGTCTTCATCGGAACAAGCAACAGGCAGCAAGACCGCGGCTATACGACAGCCACCCGCCGCCATCCTCATCGGAAACCGTGAGGGGCGGCGGCAATAAGAAACAGAGCATCAAAGAATTAATTTGGAATTTACGCAACAACACTCGTAACCAATATATACACACAGGCCTACACATATGCATACACAGCTTAGGCAATAAGAATCGAGTAACATGATGCCAGAAAAGGACAGAATCACGGAGCTCACGGGAGAAGAGGAAAAAGAACGGTGGCCGGAGTCAATTAACGACTGAGACGCACCGGAAAAGAAGAGAGAAAAAGAAGAAAACGGGAGAAGAAAGAGATGGGAGACATGAGAGATTTTGAGAGAGACAGGGCTGAAGAAATGGGACGGGTTAAACCCGGTTTTAAACCCTGCACCCCCCTTTTTTTTTCTTTTATTAATCGAAATACAACACTGCACTTAACATTTTACGAACAATTAACGAATAAAATAACCCTAAAATTTATCAAAATAGTTTCTAAAACTTTCGGGACAACTTAAAATTACTAAACCAAAGTTTCCAAAAATTTTAAAGTATTTTTAAAACGCGTTACGTACCCGCATTTTACAATTAAAGGAAATCAGAAAATCATTTAAAGATAAATAATCAATAAAAATTGATTTTTAAATTTTGTTAACTCCTAAAAAAAATAAATAAAATTATAAAGCAACAAAAATAATTTTAGGGACAATTTTAACATTTACAAGAATACATATTCAATTCAATCACTTTAAAAATGAATTAAGTGCATACAACTCGATAATTAATTATAAAAGTAATCTTCGGGTTCCACCAATCAAACACAATTAACAATACCGCAACACATCACTAACAGAACCTTTGCATAATTTATTTATTTAATATTTCGATAATTACATTTACAGATCGGTTCCGAAAATGGGTTACTTAGCCGCTAAGTAACTAAAAGACGATACAATTTTGATACCAAATTTGGATAATTATCAAAACAGAGCTTCCTATAATATACTTTATACGAAAATAAGGTAATAATGTCTCGCCTCTTGAGAATATGAATTTTTATCGACTATAAAATGATTTGCGTATCGAAAATTTCACACCGGGACTCGTACAGGTCAAACCGTACCCCGTATTGAAAAAGTCAAAACATGAAAAGTGTTCAGAATTATCAGATTAGGTTAGAAAGGAGTTTTCGGAAGAGTTTCAGGTTATAAAAAAATGCAAAAACAGTTGAAGTGGGACGATTTCTGATTCTAAAAATTAATTTTATAATTATGTAAAATAATCATTATAAATTCTATAAATTCTTATAAAATCATATGGTAATCTAAAAATTACCAGAAAAATACCAAAATTATTTATATTTAATTTTGGATAATGAAAAAATTAAAATATCTATATTTTTATCAGAAATAAACATTCAAATATTATTATCCATCATCAAATAATTCACCAAAATTCACACAAAACTCACATAATAATTATTTATTGATAAAAATAATTACATAATATTTCCCAGGCGTTACATCCTTCCCCCTTAAAAGGATTCTGTTCTCAGAATCATGCTAACGAACAAACACTGATAAATTTCGAGTATCTACTTAAAATTTCTCAGAACTCACTACTTTAATCACGTTTCAACGGTCTCATGCTGTCATCAAATTTATCAGTTGCTCATGCAACCCCTAATTCACTCTTTTACTTCTCACTTTGAGGGCTAAATTACTCTTCATAGTCATATACACATGAATACCTTATGGACTCGTTACACCTGTGACAACAAGACCAACTCATTCACAATCGTTCTATCTATCTCACTATTTCAAAGGACCAACTTAATTTACACTAACCTTCTTTTCTTTCCGATTCTAATAGTTTCCTGTTCATGAAATTTCTATTTTCACTGACTGTTCTTCTCTACTTATCATGTCTCCTTTTGTTCGGTTCGATTGACCTAAGATCGTTTCCAATCGTATTCGAGAATCTTTAATCGGTCGCTTGCATTCTCTATTCGTCTGCACCTGATGTCCTGAGTTCATGACGTCTGATGCTTTGAAATGTTCTACAGCTATTCAAAACTAAAAAGGTAAAGAAAATCTCGATAATTGCATTTAACTCACCACTTTGTGGTATACTTCAATTTCTTTTCGATCACCGTCAAGTATATTCATTGAGCGAGAATCTGTTACTATCTGAAAGGAAATATATCAATTTGAAATGGAATGAATCAAAACTTTATTCAAAACCCGGTCTCTTGGTATTAATACTCATTTTGTTGTCCTATCAAATTAGATATCAATACGAACTTTGATGCTCACAACGTTTTATACTGAAGTCAACATCAATCATCTGCATTAATACCACCTTTGATATTCAACAACAAAGTAAGTATCAGCATAACCCAGAAAACGGATCAAAACATATTCTTCAATTTCTAACTTTTCCACTTCTTTTAACCATTTCTCAACAATCTTAATGGTATTCACTCTTTTCTTTCTATTTGAAACATTTGCTCCTAAATGGACCTTTCATGTTTGGTAGTTAACCACACACTGGAGCTCATAATCAATTATAACCAGAATTCATATCTTTGAAGTTAAGAGTGCAACTACTATTTTTCAACTCTTCATAAACATATCTTCAGGCGTTCAACTTGGTCTTTCTTAGTCTTTGAATCAGCGAGGATGTTATCAATAAATACAATCACACCATCCCAATACTCCTGGTACACTGTGTTCACTTATCCTTCAAACTTACAATTTCTGATAATCGACGCGTAACCTCATATATCTATTTTCTTTTTTCTTTTTTTTCCATAACCCCTTTTGTGCTTAGCGAAAAATACTTTTTATTTCTTTATTCTTACATTCCACATTTCTGGGGTTTTCCTTCACTTATTATTTCATCCCTATTGAGTTAGACGATATGGGGCTTTTGTCACCAGCTTGACTCTGTGCAGTAACCGACAAGAGATCCTCACCTCATTCCTTGAGGTAATCTTGATAAAGCATTCATTCGAACCTCCGGGACTTCACTTTAGTTCTAAAGAATTCCATTTTGAGATTCATTGCAACGCGCTTCTCCAATCGTTTGCCATTAATTCCTTTGTTTAATCATTCCTGTTTACACGTATTCCTTGAATGAAATTCATATCTTCAACTATCGATGTTTCACCTCATTCTCCTAATAGTTCTGGCACAACCGACGTTCCCAACTTGCATATTTTCTGGATTATTTTTATAAAATTTCTTTATCATCCTTTTGATTCCACTTCTTGTCTTGATTAGTTCTTCATTCTCATTATTCATTATCTTTTTCATATATAACGAATTTCTTCTTCTTCTTTTTTCTTAGTAATATTACTCTGTTTATTATTGGATAGGTCATTTCTGGAGTTCACACTGGAATGAAGGCTTTTATTTATACTATTTAAATTCTTACTAACAAAATTATCAAATTTCCTCGATAGCTATTTCCTTAGCTCTGCTTGACGTATCACAGATCGCGTGTTTGACTTCTCTTCATTGACCATCATCTCTTTTTCCTGAATTTACATGCGGACTTCATCAACCTTCATCTTTCATTGGTGCTTGAATTTGCGAGCTTTTCGTTATTCTATCGTAACTTCCTTTCAATCGCCGTTTAGAAGAAGTGTATATACAAATCTTCCATTAATTCATCATTCGATATGGGTATACCTCCAAGTTCTTCCTAGAATGATATTGCTTTTTCTCAAATTTCTTATTGCTTTTATTTCAGATCTAGAAATCATGTTAGAGCTTGACTCAATCTAATTGGAATCGATCTCCATTTAACTAACCATTAGTTGGTAAAGTTGATCAATTAACTCCTTTAGATGATCACTTAAACCAAATGCTGACTAGCTAACTGGAATCAAAGACCAATTATATAAAGTCAGTTTGGTCATAATAATTTTCTCAAGAGCCGAGATCGCAATTATTTGGAATACTGACGAGAACGACAATATACTTCTTTGTCCTTAACTATAGGGTAATTTCTGAAAATTTTGGCAGCACTTCCCCTACACCATTGACTACCAGTCAGACTCAAGCCGACACCATCACTCAACCACATCATCTGTAATCATATCCGTCCACTCCCATCAGTCACATCCATCCAGTCAACACAATTCAAATTATATCATTTTTGATCAACATATGTATAATTAACTGGCATGACATATATCTTTTTAATTGGGAAATTGGATCTTACATTAACAATGATTGATATAACCATACCCTTCTCAGTTCTTTCAAAATGTTACATAATGTTATTAATGAACTTAAAATTTGATTTCGCAATTCTTTTAATTAATTTATGGCCATTATTAAGCAGTTTATCTTTTAATAATCGTGCCTGGTCTTCGTTATTATCGTCGTAATCTGGTGGAAACTCAATCATTAGAACATTATTTTGTAAAAGATTTCGCAGTCGAATCACCATTACTTCATCTCCACTTACGGCTTTGCATCGAACTTTCATTACTGACCCAGGAATGAGCATTGAATTCACAATCACTTATTTATGCAAGTTTGAAAACTTCACAATTTCTTGAAGAACGCGTTCAAAGTTTGATTACATTTAAGATTTCCTCCATCTTGAATCTTCACAACAAGTATCTTCCAGCGACGAAGGGATGTTTCACGTTGTAATTGCATGTCGGAGTCATTGTTCAGAATTTCCTTGATCTTTGATCATCGTCCCGATACTCGTTTGCTCCGTTTGAGCACACAACTTCATTTCCTTATTTTGTACGATTTGCTAACCATTCATTTCGGGTCGAAACCCTCTGGTTTGAAGTGCATTACGTTAACGCAATCTACCATGCTGATGAGATCCTCGTAACACGAACAACTATCAGATTTAATGTCTTTGTCAAGACCACGTTATCGGTGTGTCCATTCTTCCTTGCTCGTAAATGTCCACCATTTATCGATTTGCAGTCGTGTCTATGTTCGTTGTATGATTCCACGTACCATAATACTTCATTTCTTTTGAAATCGTCAGAGAACAGACTCGATGTAAGAGGAGAGTTTATGAATATGATTTTGAATGAAAAGAAGGATAGGGAATAACAATGCAGCAAACAGTTGGAAGAATCTGTAAGTTAATAAATTGAAGGAATAAAAATGAGTGAAGAATGAGACAACCATATTCGTACTCAAGATGGCCAGTCTTTTATACTATATGGCATACATCACATGATTAGGTGGCATCCCACCCGACTCCTCGTCATTTCGACAAAGCGTCATATCATAACAGTGTTGTCTCAATCAGGAATCAAGAATTTAAGAAGAGAAACAATTCAGAAGGGATACAAGAATGTTCTTTCGTTTCCGCCTCATATGATTTATTAACAGAAGAAGCTCATACGTATTCAAAATTCGAGAAGAACATATGCTATCGTATTGGAAGAAAAGATATCAGTGTCGATCACCTTCCACGCTTCACTTACGTACGCCTTCAGGATCGTGCGGATACCGGTTCACGATTCAAGTCACATCATTGCTTCGAAATGCTGCCTGGAAATGCCTTCACATCAACTATTTCAATAATTTGATCTTAATCGCGTCCTTCTGAAATTTATAACCATTGCTTTAGATTCCATTTATTCCGCATAAAATAACCATCGATCACGCAACGCCTCAGTTTTGTCAATAAAATATGATTCTTCTGCCTACCGTCTAGAAGATTCTGCCATTTCCTTCAATCATCCTCCGTCCATTCGAATCACGAATTTCATTAAATTTTTATAATTTTATAAATTGATTAAATAATATGTTGATTCAATTATTGATTTTATTAACAACGCTTGCCTTTATTATTATTATTATTTTATTTTTTTTCACAGAAAACTTTAAACCTTTCTTCCTGCCAATGGGTCTACTTGGCCTTTTGAATTAACAATACTGAATCTAATTTTATTCTTCTTTTAGGTCATTTTCTGTTTATAATAACAAGAACTTAAGTAGTACCTCGACAATCAAATTGTAAAAACTTATTTTATGCAAAATCTTTCGAAGTTGATTAAGGAAATCTTTTCCAAAATCTCATATTTAAAGTTTTGAAAAATCAAATATTTGGTCGTCATTACTATATAAGTTACTTGCTATTTTTATGGTTTACCAATGAAATGTCTAATTAAAAGAATATCCATATAAAAGTCCTTCTACTTCGGTACGCCTTTCATGCTTTTCCTTGGACTCTGTTCGCATTTCTTAGTCGATGAAACTTCATTTACCGTTGTATATCATTTTATTCGCAGCTCGAACCCAATGCTAACGCCTGCCATTATCTTTCATATTCTCGTTGTCGTCCTTGATGTGATGCTTACGACCACACATGCGATTCGACGTTCTGTCTGTAGATAGGGTCACATTTTCTTGCTAGTCTTACCTATATCTAGGAAGGTAGATATCATTCCTCGCGCAGCTTCCAATAAGTGATAGGATCCTTCTCACAATGGCGGTGCCTTCGAAACATGCAACGTTGGTTCTTCATCAGCTTCCATTAACTAGTTGCCTTCGACATGGAACTCGTCATAATACCTAATTCTAAGTTAAATCGTAGCTTTTCTTACACATATTCCCACAAGAATCGATCGCATAGTCTCTAAAACCACATGAAAAGTAGGGTAACATACCCCGTCTCCATCGATCTGTCGATTCCTCATTACTGTAGGGTCCAAAAATTCAATATACCTATAGCGTTGCGACATTCGCCTTACACTTTCTCAGCAATCCTATCTTAGCAATTCCATCTCGGATCTACTAACCTAATTCGCACTCAACTCAATTTATCCTGAATATGCCTAGTGTCTTTCCTACCCTGTACGACCTATTCTTCCTATCTTACTCTCACCTATTCTTATTTCAGTGACCAATAACCTGCAGCTCTGATGCCAACTGTAACACCCCAAATCCGGGGTCAAGATTTGGTGTCACTAAACAATCTTTACATAAAATAAAATAATAAACAAATAACCCCTTGAATCCGGATCGTTTACAGGTTATGGTATGAAACAAGAATCTAATCTTCTACAACTTTTAACAACTATAATACAATTGTAAATACATTTGAACTAATGCTCGTAACACATTCTTCTAACTTCTTCAACCTCTCGTAGTGGAGATTTCTCGAACTTATGTTGTCTATCTAAGCTATTCATTTTTATCCTTATCTGTTTCTGGCAGAAATAAGAATTGACAAAGCAAAAGTGAGCCAAAAATGCCCAGCAAATATATAATTTGAGTTTCAAACATTAATATCAAAGAAAACTTCCGGACCAAATCTCTGAAATATTTTTAAGTGCGAAACACGAAATCATTTAAAGGATATAGTTCATTATCTTAAAATCAATTTGGTTTACATTGCTATAAATCACATAGGAAATAATGACATTTTATAAGAGCTTCAGAGATCGCGTGTTTTCAAAATAGCTTCTGGTAACACTTCATACCTGAGCAACGAATGCAACAACTATTCATAAAATGACGTTCAAGAAATTCCTAACTATTCAGTATCCATCATTATCGACTAAGTTTCCATAGACTTAGCCTGCTAAACCAGCCTGATAAGGACGGGTTGAGTAATTAAGAAGATCTCAATTCATTCAAGATTCTAACTATCACTGAGCAACTAATGTTGCAGCAACAATTTGAACCACGAATATATTTAAAAACATTGTAATTTTCCAAAACTGAGTGCTAAGAAAGAATAACTTTAATCCATAGTCACATTTTTCTTTCATGAAGGAATGCCATTAATGGCGATTAACAACAAATTAGACTGGACACTAGTTCTAACATATGCACTATACACTGCTGATCAGTCAGGATATAGTGCGGATCTATACCCAACTGTATAGGTCCATTCAGGTACCTAGGCACTAAGGCCCATATCGAGGCACCAGTCATATCCCGGTCCTCAGGATTAAGACACACTCAATCCCCAAAATATCACTATCCAGCCCGTAGAGTGTTTTGATGTCAAATCATTTTGAATTCAAAACATCCCAATTCAGGGTTCGCAAATAACCCGAAAGAATGGGTATTTGCTCATGAAAGCAATTGAATTACAGGAACAATAATGAAAGGAACGGGCATAATCAGAGTAATTGCAGTGAAATGTAAAATAGTTAATTATTTTGAATTTAGAATAGGAGCCAATAATATTTACAGTATTTAAAAGAAATTCAAGAATACTTGCAGTATTTAAAAGAATGTTCTGGAATACTTGCAGTATTTAAAAGGAAAATCCAGAATACTTGCCTCAATAAGCTTTAACCGTTATTACTGGTTGACTTTGGTTCGACTTTGATCGTTTGGCTTTATTGTCAACCTACTATCCTATTCTCGATACAATCCCAACATTCAGACCCTTCGGTTGGAACTTCGTTGATCTCGACGTCTAATCACTAGATCGTTCCTAGTCCGATGTCACGTCTCGGTCTTCCATCTAAAACCTACAGGGTTGAAATACCCTATTTCAGATAACTGCTTAAGCTTAACATCAAATCGTCATCCTATTCTACCCATACGATTTCATAACTGAATTCATATTTATATGTATTATCGAAATACACATAGCAATTATGGTTCACATCTTCGAAACTCGGTTCGATATTTATTTTCGGAAAGTACATATATTTGTTGTTTTGAAAAACAGGGCAATCGATTATTTGTAAATTATTTTGTCTCAATCACACTTAAGTTCATATACTATCACTACATATGGTTATTCGACGTCTCCGATAATTATAGGTCACGTTCCCGTATTTTCGGAATTATTTTCCCGAAAATCGGACAGCGTCTCCTTTATTTATCGGCCTACCCGTCGAAACAATTTGACGTCAATCCAATCAAAATAACACATCCAGTCCACAATTCAATTACTAATCCCATTCACCAACACAATTCACTATATTAATTATTATTATTCATCTTCATTGTGCAATTTATTTTACAAACTAATTTTGTTTAATTAATAAACGTAGGACTCAGATTAAAATCATCATGGTCCACCGTGAGCTCGCCAAAGCTCATCCCCGACGGCGATAAAATTCGTGGGTACCCAATAAATTCGGGTATCCAACGCGGATTTCACCAATTAAAATAATTATTACTGCGCGAATAAATTATATCACGGATATTAATCAAAGTTATTCCTGCTGAAAAATATAATAATTATATAATTTAAAGAACTTCCAAAACAATCGCGTGCAAGCACGCGCATCAACACCACAGTAACACAGAAGCACATGAACAATCGGAAACAACACAGTCTTCATCGGAACAAGCAACAGGAAGCAAGACCGCGGCTATATGACAGCCACCCGCTGCCATCCTCACCGGAAACCGTGAGGGGCGGCGGCAATAAGAAACAGAGCATCAAAGAATTAATTTGCAATTTACGCAACAACACTCGGAACTAATATATACACATAGGCCTACACATATGCATACACAACTTAGGCAATAAGAATCGAGTAACAGGATGCCAGAAAAGGACAGAATCACGGAGCTCACCGGAGAGGAGGAAAAAGAACGGTGGCCGAAGTCAATTAATGACTGAGACGCACCGGAAAAGAAGAGAGAAAAAGAAGAAAACGGGAGAAGAAAGAGATGGGAGACATGAGAGATTTTGAGAGAGACAGGGCTGAAGAAATAGGACGGGTTAAACCCGGCTTTAAACCTTGCACCCCTTTTTTTCTTTTATTAATCCAAATATAACACTGCACTTAACATTTTAACGAACAATTAACGAATAAAATAACCCTAAAATTTATCAAAATAGTTTCTAAAATTTTCGGGACAATTTAAAATTACTAAACCAAAGTTTCCAAAATTTTTAAAGTATTTTTAAAACGCGTTACGTACCCGCATTTTACAATTAAAGGAAATCAGAAAATCATTTAAAGATAAATAATCAATAAAAATTGATTTCTAAATTTTGTTAACTCCTAAAAATAATAAATAAAATTATAAAGGAACAAAAATAATTTTAGGGACAATTTTAACATTTATAAGAATAAATATTCAATTCAATCACTTTAAAAATGAATTAAGTGCATACAACTCGATAATTAATTATAAAAGTAATCTTCGGGTTCCACCAATCAAACACAATTAACAATACCGCAACACATCACTAACAGAACCTTTGCATAATTTATTTATTTAATATTTCGATAATTAAATTTACAGATCGGTTCCGAAAATGGGTTACTTAGCCGCTAAGTAACTAAAAGACGATACGATTTTGATACCAAATTTGGATAATTATCAAAACAGAGCTTCCTATAATATACTTTATACGAAATAAGGTAATAATGTCTCGCCTCTTGAGAATATGAATTTTTATTACACTATAAAATGATTTGCGTATCGAAAATTTCACACCGGGACTCGTACAGGTCAAACCGTACCCCGGATTGAAAAAGTCAAAACATGAAAAGTGTTCAGAATTATCAGATTAGGTTACGAAGGAGTTTTCGGAAAAGTTTCGGGTTATAAAAAACGCAAAAACAGTTGAAGTGGGACGATTTCTGATTCTAAAAATTAATTTTATAATTATGTAAAATAATCATTATAAATTCTATAAATTCTTATAAAATCATATGGTAATCTAAAAATTACCAGAAAAATACCAAAATTATTTATATTTAATTATGGATAATTAAAAAATTAAAATATCTATATTTTTATCAGAAATAAACATTCAAATATTATTATCCATCATCAAATAATTCACCAAAATTCACACAAAACTCACATAATAATTATTTATTGATAAAAATAATTACATAATATTTCCCAGGCATTACAGAAAGCATGTTGTTTTTGTTTGTAAGACTCGAAGTCATGCATGCATGTAGATTACTCTTGAATTTTTGGAAGTTCTTGATCATTCGGATGGTTATTTTCTTAGTGAACCTTAATGTTGGTTAAGTTAAGATATTATTTAAGAATGGTGCTTCTTAAAATGTGATGTTATTTCGTTTATATTTATCATGAAGGTTAAAATTATTGTCCTTGAAAACTTGATGACTTGTAATTTGTGTAATGTAATTTCCTTTGTTTTGCTATGTTGTACTTTAGGTAAGGATGATCTCCACTAAGTCAATTTTGAGTGTAAGGGAGTTAGTTCAGTAGATCACCATAGTCAAGTTATGGTTTGGGTATTTTGGTTGTTGGTGGTTGGGTTGTTGAGTGAAAACCTTAGAGAAAGGAGAGTCTTAGTTTCTGCAGAAAATCAGTTTGGTACCCTGAGGTTTAGAGTGAGTTTTGACCATGTCATTGTTGTGCACTTTGAGGCCCAAGCACCCGAAGCTAGCACTAGGAGTATATAAAAGGTTTTAGGTGTTTTTTGGAGGTTTATAAGTCGTTTGGTTAGGTGCACGAGTGGAATCACAAAATCTGTCCAGCAGGGGACAGTTTTGTTGCAACTTAGAAATAGGAAGTTTTGACCATGTCTTGGGTAGGACCTCATTAGGCCCTGTTGGGACTTAGTTAGAGGGAGTGTCAGAGGAGTTTTTCCAACCATATTTCATAGAATTTGAGTTAGAACTATGTGTCACAAGTTAATTCAAGTCAGGGCGTTTTGTGCCCAGAAAAAACAGGGGAACCATGGACTTTGAGCTTAGGCCCAGGGAGGCCCAAGATAGGCCCTTGAGCCACATCAAGTTTGGGAGATGCCTTATGGTCAGAAGAGTCTAGTGTAGAAGTTTTGGAGGTAAACTTGTAGTTTAAGAATGTCTAATGCTCTCAAGAAACCATAGATGTCATTCTGAAATTTACTCCAGTGAGCACTTTCACTTACCACATAGTTTTAGAGCACTTATGAGTGAGACCTAGGTTGATCATTATGGTTGCAAGATAGTATAAAGCCATTAGAGTAAAAGGCCCAAGTGAGGGTCAATAGGTTTTGGATAGTTTAGTAAAGGCACATCGAGTTAGGAGGCCAAATTTGGAGACTTTGTCTAGTTTAGCGATCAAGTGACTTAAGTTGTGGGTCGAGATCATCCAAGCCAAGTGTGCATTGTGGTATGTGTGATATTATTTAATATTAAAATATGATATGTGAGTATATGTGGCTATGTGTACTATTATATGTATAAGGTGAATATAAATTGAGTGCATATAGGCCTAAGTGCCATTTGTGTTTAATTTCGGGATGTAAATAGGTTAATATGGTGAGAATATATTATAATGAGGATATTATTATTTATGTAGGATCTCGAGACGAGGGTAAACTTGCCATAAAGGTCGAGTAAAGCTTCCAGTTGCTCCTACTAGCCAGACCAGACCGGCCTTTCTCATGGCAAGTGATTCAACCTGTTTTTCGTTTACACTGCAAATGTGTGTTAATTAGTTCATATATTGATGCGAGTATCCTGAGTAATCTTGATATACTAGAACCAAGTGATTCTTAAATCTATCTTCGTATTATATAGAAATGCCATGAACCCTCAATTACATACTGCAAGTAGATCGAAGGTCGTATCATGCTAGTACATCAAAGTAATTGGAATGCCATGATAAAAAATAAAGATTTGTTATAATACTTGTTTGATCCTCTTGATCAACATACTATTGATTCCTAAAATCTTGACATCTCACCTTAATGCTTGAACCCTAATAGAAACCTTACCTTGATACTTAAAAACCAGATATTCTTTGGAGTTGTTCATAATCGTTTGATAACCCTATCCTTACCCTAAAGTTTGACATCCTGATATACCTTAAGCTAATGATCACTTTCTTTATACCTTAACACCTCTGGTATGCTTGTAACCCTTGATGCTTATCTTCTTGATGTTATAATACCTATACCATGTCTACAATCCTTGCTTTAAGCCTAGTTCGGCATTACTATTTCATATTATCCAATATCGTTGCTTGAACACCTTGTCAAAGTTCTTGTATATGGAAACTTTTCAATTACCCTAATAAAGTAAAGTCTAGTGGATCATGGCACTGACATTTTGTGACATATTTCCAGTGTTCAAATTTGATCTATAATCCCATAATAAAAATGTTTACTGTTTAAGAGATTTTATTATCAATCAGCATCAGTTTTTGAAATGATTAAAATGTGGATTTTCAATCCCAAAGGGGGATAAATGTTTTCTTGAATAGTGGATCTGGACTGAGACACGAGTCCTTTCCACATTTATATTGTAGGCTTAAAAGTTGCCTAGGGATCCCATTAATGTTTTAGAACCCAGCGAGTTTCGGGGTTACTTCGCGGCTGATCACCGGCTGTAATCCGTAGCGTCATAAAATGATTTTGTTTAAGTTATTATTTTGAAAATGTTTTAATTCAAGCAAATGATGCCATCACCTAAAGTTTTATCTCTTGTTAGTATTGGTTATGTCTTCACATTGTCATTCTTTTATATATATCTCGATTTATGCTTTGTACCGTATTGTTTAGCACTTGTTGAGCATTTGGCTCACTCCTTGCTTTACCCTGATATTACAGCTAGCAGCTATGGTTAGATTTAAGCAGACAGCACGTAAGACCTGCGACGCCGATGTGTATGTCCGAGCTCAGGTAGAATAAGAGATAGTTTTGTGTGAGGACCCGATATTAAAATCAGTTGTAATAGATGGTAGTGTTGGGCTGTTCCAAACCCTAAACTGTAAGATCTTGGATTCGGTTATGTTTACTTTCTTTTAAATATTGTAATAGTTATATTTATTTTGTTTGTTAAGTTGGGGGTGTGACAGGTTTTGGTATCAGAGCTACGGTTTAGAGTCCCTGGACAGCCCAAATAGGTTATAGGATTTATGAATAGGTTTTAGATAATATGCGAGAGAGTAGGTTAAGTAAATTTATTATTAATACTCCTCTTCTTGGGTTGTCAGCAAAGGGCACATTCCTCGTCATCCTCTGGGCCAGATGACACTATTGCTTTCTCCGTGTATGCTGAGTTGAGGCGCGAGTTGGACATGTTTCAGGGCAAGTACGACCGACTGATAGACCGACTGAAGAACATGTACCCAGACAGCCGAAACTATGAAGGGAAGCCTAAGGAGCAGATGACTGCGAGACTTGAGACTTTGGTTCAGTAATTCAACACTAAGCTTGAGGATATGCCATCACACCGAGACCGCACCAGCCAGTATATCATCCAGATGGTGGCGGATGAGCTCCAAAGCATTGTAAAGACGCTTCGAGAGGAGAAGACTACCAAGCCCCGTTCTGATGGAGTGGAGCCTTAGTTCTTTCCATTATTTACCTTCCATGTTGTTGTATTATCAGACATCATAGAATCCCCAGTTGTTTCCTTTAAATAAGCATGTTATTCCAAGAATCAGACTTTGTCCTAATCCTGATGTATTGTGACCTATAAATTTCAATTATTGTGCACTATCGTTCCATTTGCTCTCAACTGTTATTTTACGCTTTTATATGCATCACCATATCTATTTAATTTGAAACTTGACCTCATATGTAAATAAGAATGCCATGCGATACCCTCGAATTATTTCATTGTTCATACCTGTTTTGATATAACTCTTATTTTAGGATCATGCCACCCAAAAAGAAGAACCCAACAACCACATCCACCACAGACCCAAATATTCTTCGATTACTGGAAACCTTGCAACAGCAAACCAACGCTATAGCTCAACAACAACTAACTCTTCAACAATAATTTGAAAACTAAGATAACCGTGAACCACACCAACCACCTGATCCACCAGTACCACCTCGACAAGTTGTCACTTTCAAGGCTTTTTAGAATGTGAATCCACCTGCATTTCATGATACCACTGATCCAATAATAGCTAACACATGGATTAAGGAAATGGAAAGGGCTTTTGAGTTGGTACAGTTAGCAGACAATCAGAAGACGCCATATGCTACTTACTTCTTGAAGGGCGAAGTCATCTATTGGTGGGAATCAGTAAAAGCATGGAAGCGACTCAACAAGTTTCTTGGGAAAGATTTAAGAAGTTATTTCTGGAAAAGTACTACCCTAAGTATATGCAGAATCATATGGAGCTTAAATTTCTTGAGTTGAAACAAGGGAATATGTCTGTACTGGAGTATGAGAAGAAGTTCACGGAGTTGTCAAGGTTTGTGACAAAGTATACCAGCACTGAGGAGGAAAAAGTGAAGAGATTTCAACAAGGATTGGAGCCTTGGATCAGAGATAGAGTGGCTATGTTTGAGCTTGATACTTATACGGGAGTAGTACATAAAGCTGCTCTGATTGAGAACAATGGGATGCAGTCCAAAAAGGAAAGGGATAACAAGAAGAGAAAGGTTCCATTTCATGGAGAAAAATCGGAAGCCAGAAATACACAAGATCAGAATGTAAAGAGGATTGGATTTCATAAGGGCGGAAATTTTCAAAAGAAAGGGAATCTAGGCAAAAGACAAGAATCGAAGTGGAACAACCAGGCAAACCAAGGACAAGTTGGAGAAAATAGGTTCCAGAGACCGGAATGCAAGCACTGTGGAAGAAGGCACCCCGGAGTGTGTAATAAGCTGAGCATGACATGTTATAGGTGCAACCAGAAGGGACATTTGGCAAACGAGTGTAAAATGCCGAAGCCAGGAGTTACATGTTACAAGTGTGGGAAGACTGGACACATAGCTAGGGAGTGCAAGACAACCGGACCAGTCAAAACTCTAATGAATGTGGCAAGTACCAGTGCAAGCGTGCCAGCCGAGGTATTGGCATTACCTCCACCACCTACAACAACTCCGCAAGCAACAACAAGGACATTCGATTTGAAAATGAAGGACGCTGTTCAGAATTCTGAGGTGATAGCAGGTACACTTTTACTCAATAATGTCAAAGCTAAAGTATTGATTGACTCGGGAGCAACAAGATCTTTCATATCAGAAACTTTTGTTGATAAACTTCAATATGATAAAATGATTATGAGAGAGGTAGTAAATGTGGTAATTGTGAACCAAGAGAAGATTCATGTGAATCAATTCTGTCCGAAGTGTGAGATCGATATTTCGGGGCATAAGTTTTTAGCCGACTTGATACTCTTCAAGTTGGGAGAGTTCGATATAATTTTAGGTATGGATTGGTTAGGGAAGAATAACGCCCAGATTAATTGTAAGACCAAGAAAGTGTATTTAAATACGAAGAGTGGAGAGAAGGTAGTATTTAAGGGACAGAGGCAAGAGCAACTATTTCTTACAATCGTTCAGGCTAAGAAGCTACTTAGAAAAGGTTATGAGTCGTTCCTAGCTTATGTAGTGGATTCAGAAAAAGGCAGTCCCAGCATAGAAGATATCCCCATAGTTAACGAGTTTCCAGATGTGTTTCCAGACGAACTACCAGGCTTACCACCAGATCGACAAATCGAGTTTGAGATCAACCTTGCTCCGGGCACAGAACCAGCATCAAAGGCCCTGTATAGGATGGCACCAGTAGAAATGAGAGAGTTGGCGAGCCAGCTACAAGAATTGTTGGATAAAGGAGTGATTCGGCCAAGTACGTCACCATGGGAAGCATCTGTTCTGTTTGTAAAGAAGAAAGATGGAAGTATGCGGCTATGCATAGATTATCGGGAGTTGAACAAGGTAATGATCAAGAACCGCTACCCGCTACCAAGAATAGATGACCTATTTGATCAGCTGAAGGGAGCGAAGTGCTTTTCAAAGATTGACTTGAGATCAGGATACCATCAATTAAAGATCAAGGAAGAAGATATTCCCAAGACAGCATTCTAGACCAGATACGGACATTATGAATTCCTAGTAATGCCTTTTGGATTGACTAATGCTCCGGCCGCATTTATGGATCTGATGAATCGGGTATTTAAAAAGTATTTGGACAAGTTCGTAGTAGTATTCATTGATGACATTCTTATTTATTCTAAGTCGGAAGAAGAACATAAGCACCACCTATGGATAGCATTGGAGATACTTCGACAAGAGAAGTTGTATGCCAAGTTTTCTAAATGTGAGTTTTGGTTAAAGGAAGTTCAATTTTTGGGGCATGTCATTGGAAATGAAGGAGTTAAAGTAGATCCGGCAAAGATTGAGGTGGTTATGAGTTGGGAGAGGCCAAAGACACCTACAGAAGTGCGAAGTTTTCTAGGATTGGCAGGGTACTATAGAAGGTTTGTCAAGGATTTTTCGAAAATCGCCACGCCATTGACTAAGTTAACCAGGAAGAATCAGAAGTTCGAATGGAGTTCAAAATGTGAGGATAGCTTTCAAGAGTTGAAACAGAGATTGGTAACGGCTCCGGTGTTAGTACTACCAGATGACCAAGGAAACTTTGTGATATTCAGCGATGCTTCACATAAGGGATTGGGCTGTGTACTAATGCAACACAGTAAGGTGATCGCGTATGCGTCAAGACAGTTAAAACCGCATGAGTTGAAGTACCCGACATATGATTTGGAACTAGCCGCCATAATGTTCGCACTTAAGATTTGGAGACATTACCTCTACGGAGAAAAGTGTGAAATCTACACAGATCACAAGAGTTTAAACTACATTTTCACTCAGAAGGAGCTCAATATGAGGCAAAGAAGATGGTTGGAATTGATCAAGGACTACGATTGCTCGATAAATTATCATCCTGGAAAGACGAATGTTATAGCCGATACTTTAAGTAGGAAGGAGAGATTGAATATGATGGCAACACCAAAGGAATTGTCTGAAGAGATTAAGAAATTTGGATTAGAACTTTGTGATTGTGGAATAGTTGAAGAAGTTTGTCGTGCAATGACTTTTCAGCCAACACTAGTGGAAAAGATAAGGAAATGTCAGGAAAAAGTAATGGAGAAAGAGAAGAATCAGTTGACTAGAGAAGAGATTGGCACTCAAAGGGATGAACAAGGTATACTAAGGTTTTCCTCAAGAATTTGGATTCCTCATGTACCTGAATTAAGAATGAGATCCTACAAGAAGCCCACACAATTCAAAATTTTCAATCCACCCGGGAAGCACCAAGATGTATCGGGGCTTAAAGTAGAACTTTTGGTGGCCAAATATAAAACGAGACGTGGCAGAATGGTTTGCAAAGTGTTATACTTGTCCGAAAGTGAAGGCAGAACATTAACGACCAAGAGGATTAATTCAGCCCCTGAAGATTCCAGAATGGAAATGGGAAAATATTGCTATGGACTTTATAGTGGGACTACCGCGAACGAAATCCGAACATGACGCTATATGGGTTGTAGTTGATCGCCTTACGAAGTCGGCGCATTTCCTTCCAATTAATGAGAAGTCGTCATTGGACAAATTGGTTCATCTGTACGTGCGCGAAATCGTACTAAGGCATGGAGTACCCGTATCGATAGTTTCAGACAGAGATCCCCGATTTAACTCGAGATTCTGGAAGCAATTTCAAGAAAGTCTTGGCACGAAGTTGAACATGAGTACGGCGTACCACCCGCAGACCGATGGTCAGAGCGAAAGGACAATTCAAACAATCGAAGACATGTTGCGCAGTTGTGCAATCAATTTTGCAGGAAGTTGGGACGATCACTTGCCATTGATAGAATTCTCTTACAACAACAGCTATCACTCCAGTATTGGCATGCCACCATACGAAGGTTTGTACGGACGAAAATGTAGATCACCGACAAGTTGGGATGAAGTAGGAGAAGGAAGGATTCTAGGCTCGGAATTGGTACAACAGCTGCATGAGACAGTCAAGTTAATTCAGAGAAGGTTGCTTGCTGCTCAAGATAGACAGAGGAAGTATGCAGATCCAACGTGTAAGGATGTTCGATTCCAAGTTGGCGAAGCCATTTTGTTGAAGGTGTCACCAAGAAAAGGGTTGTCTAGATTTGGCAAGAAAGGGAAGTTAGCACCTAGATATATAGGTCCTTTTGAAATTTTGAGTCAAGTGGGGAAGGTGGCCTACGAGTTAGCCTTACCACCTCAATATCAGCATGTGCATAATGTGTTCCATGTGTCATTGCTTAAGAAGTACAATCCTGACGCCAGCCATGTGATAGAATATAAACCTGTAGAAATTCAGGCAGACCTGTCATTTATGGAGCAACCTGTCAAATTACTAGACTGGCAAGTAAAGAGTCTTAGGAATAAGTCGGTAAAGTTAGTGAAAGTACTTTGGAGGAACCCCAAGGTTGAAGAATCAACTTGGGAGTTAGAGTCTGATATGCGTTCCCGGTATCCTCATCTGTTCTCTTAGATTTTGGGGACAGAATCCCTTAAGGGGGAGAGGATGTTACGACCGATATTTTATGTAATATTATATGTGGATTTTGTATGATATTAAAGCCGTAAGTGAATATTCTTAATGGTTGTACCTTGTGTGAATGAAAAATTTCTGCATTTTAAATTTGCTTTATGTAGTATATGATTTTTCAAAGCAAGAGTTTATTTATTTCCCTTATTTTTGATTTATAAGGAATATTCTAAACCTTGAAAAAATTTTCTTTTAAAAGTTATTTTGTTCACAAATTTCAAAAATGATTTTATAAAATTTCTAAAAATTTTTATGGTATAAATTTTATAATTTTTGAACGTGTATTTTATTTTATAAAAACGAATCTTTACAAATTTTATTTGTTATAATTATCAAATTACATAAGAGACCTTGCATGCAAATCACCCTTCTATTCTCTCAAAGGGCAAATAAGACGTTTCCAACCCCACTAACTCATTTGTTAATTACCAAATTACTACATTAGACTTGCATGCAAAATGGCATAACTTTAGCTAAAGGACATTTTTGTAAGTTCTCACTTCCACTCATTATTTTGTCAACCAAAAAGCATAAAACAAAAAGCAAAGTGGGAGAAGTCATTCCACTCATTCCACACTCCAACACACCATAATTTTTCTCTCGTCCCCCTCCCACCATTGCTCTCGGCCGAAGCATCAATCCCCCACCCCCCTTCCATTTTTCATTTCATTCTTCATCTTCCCAAGTGTAAATATTCTACCTACATTCATCTTATATACTTTCCAAGAGTTTTGTGACTTGGAAGTTGAAGTTCCATGGATGCATGTGTAGTTCTTATGTGATCTCCAAAGAGAAACTCCTGATTCTTGCGAAATTCAAGAGCTCTCTATGAGATATATTATATATATATGCTAACTAAGTGTTTTATGGAGATATCATGCTTTAAAATCCTTTCCATGCTACTGAAATTTCATTATATATTTATGTTTAGCCATGCATGCTAGTTTTAAGACATTAAAATGATGATCAACCATGTTTTGCATGCTACTCTTTTTGAAATCATGTTGTTATGTCTAAAAATCTATAAATTCGAAAAATGTGTGCTTAAAATAGATTGTTTCCATGATAAATTTCTTATTAATAGTTAAGAGAAGATATATTTCATGAATATTAAGGATGAGTAATAGGTACAAGTCGAATTTGCAAGCATTTAAACTTTATGCCTAGCCAAAATCTTGTTAAGTATTTTCCATGAGTTGCATGTTGTTGATTCTTGGGCATGGATGATCTCCCCTTCTGTTGAGGCACTATTTCAGGACATTAAGACACTAGTTTTGCTTTGGAAAGAGTTGGGTGCTTGGTTATTAAGTGGGAGTTAAGGTAGAAAGGGATTAGTTGGTGTTTGCATTTTTACAGATTTGATGCACTAGTTTATGGGGAAGTTTTGAACGAGCATTTGTTGTGCACTTTGAGGCCCAAACCACCAAGCTAGCACTAGGAGTATATAAAAGGTTTTAGGTGTTTGTTGGAGGTTTATAAGTCATTTGGTTAGGTGCACAAGTGGAATCACAAAATCTGTCCAGCAGGGTACAGTTTTATTGCAACTTAGAAATAGGAAGTTTTGACCATGTCATGGGTAGGCCCTCATTAGACCCTGTTGGGCCTTAGTTATAGGGAGTGTCAGAGGAGTTTTTACAGCCATAGTTCATAAGATATGAGTTAGAACCATGTGTCACAAGTTAGTTCAAGTCAGGGCGTTTTATGCCCAGAAAAACAGGGGAACCATGGACTTTAAGCTTAGGCCCAAGGAGTCCCAAGCTAGGCCCTTGAGCCACATCAAGTTTGGGAGATGCCTTATGGTCAGAAGAGTCTTGTGTAGAAGTTTTGGAGGTAAAATTGTAGTTTAAGAGTGTCTAATGCACTCAAGAAACCATAGATGTCATTCTGAAATTTACTCTAGTAAGCACTTTCACTTATCACATAGTTTTAGAACACTTAGGAGTGAGATCTAGGTTGACCACTATGGTTGAAAGATAGTATAAAGCCATTAGAATTAAAGGCCCAAGTGAGGGTCAATAGGTTTTGGATAGTTAAATAAAGGCACATTGAGCAAAAAGCCAAAATTTGGGAACTTTGTCTAGTTTAGCGACCAAGTGACTTAAGTTGGGGATCAAGATCATCCAAGCCTAGTGTTGCATTATGGTGTATGTGATATTATTTTGGTATTAAAATATGATATGTGAGTATATGTGGCTATGTTTACAATTATATTTATAAGGTGAATATAAATTGCGTGCATATAGGCCTAAGTGCCATCTGTGTTGTAAATAGGTTAAGTTGGTGAGAATATATTATAATGTGGTTATTATTAATTGTGTAGGATCTCGAGACGAGGGTAAACTTGCCATAAAGGTCGAGTGAAGCTTCTAGTTACTCCTACCAGCCAGATCAGACCAGCCTTTCTCAAGGCAAGTGATTCAACCTGTCTTCGTATTCACTGCAAATGTGTAACAATTAGTTCATATATATTGATGCGATTATCCTGAGTCATTTTGATATACTTGAAACAGGTGATTCTTAAGTGTATCTTTGAATTAGATAGAAATGCCTTGAACCCTCAAGTACGTATTGCAAGTAGATCAAAGGTCTTATCATGTTAGTATATTAAAGTGATTGGAATGCCATGATAAAATAAAGAGTTGTTATAATACTTGATTGATCCTCTTGATTAACATGCTAATGATTCCTAAAGTATTGATGTTTCACCCTGATGCTTGAACCCCTATAGAAACTTTACCTTGATACCTAAAAGCCAGATATTCATCAAAGTTGTCCATAATTGATTGATACCCCTCTTTCTTACCCTAAAGTTTGACAATCCTGATATACCTTGAGCTAAAGATCATTTCTTCATACCCTAACACCCTTAGTATTCATGAAGCTTATCTTCTTGATGTTCTAGCACTTGTACCTTGTCGAAAACCATTGCTTTAAGCCTAGTTTGGCATTACTCTTTCATAATATCCAATAGCCTTGCTAAATTTCCTTGTTCAAGTTCTTGTATATGGAAACCTTTCAGTTTCCCTAATAGAGTAAAGTCTAGTGGATCATGTCCTTGAGATTTTGTGACATATTTCCAGTGTTTCAAGTTGATCTATAATCCCTTGATAAAATTGTTTACTACTTAAGAGGTCTTGTTATAAATCGGCATCAGTTTTTGAAATGATTAAAATGTGGATTTTCAGTCCCAAAGGGGGATAAATGTTTTCTTTGAATAGTGGATCTGGACTGAGACGCGAGTCCTTTCCACACTTATATTGTAGGCTTAAAAGTTTCCTAGGGATCCCATTAATGTTTTAGAACCCAGCGAGGTTCGGGATTACTTCGCGGCTGATCACCGGCTGTAATCCGTAGCGTAATAAAATGATTTTGATTAAGATATGATTTTGAAAATGTTTTGATACAAGCAAATGATGCCATCACCCAAAAATTTCATCTCTAATTATTATCAATTATATCTTCACATTGTCATTCTTTAATATATATCTTGATTTATGTTTTGTATCGTATTGTTTAGCACTTGTTGAGCATTTGGCTCACTCCTTGCATTAACCCTGATATTACAGCTAGCAGCTATGGTTAGATTCAAGCAGACAACACGTAAGACCTGTGACGCTGATGCGTATGTCCGAGCTCAGGTAGAATAAGAGATAGTTTTGTGTGAGGACTCGATATTGAAATCAGTTGTAATAGATGGTAGTGTTGGGCTGTTCCAAACCCTAAACTGTAAGATCTTGGATTCGGGTATGTTTACTTTCTTCTAAATATTGTAATAGTTATATTTATTTTGTTTGTTAAGTTGGGGGTGTGACATTTATACTTCAAGAGCTTCCTCTGATACCAATTATTATTCCCTAACACTACAACAAGAATTACAGAAGGGGGTTTGAATGTAATTATGGCTTCTTTTCGAGATTTATAAAAATGTTCTAACTCAATATATATATATAAGTGTTTTGATTTGCAAAGTGCGGAATAAGAAATTAAGTAAATCAAACACATAGTAATAAAAACACAAGTTTTTAAAACTTTCTGGTGGATTTGATGTATCCACCAGATATATATATATATATATATATATATCGATTTGAGAACTCTGTAAAGCTCAAATTAGCTCACAGCTGCTTTACAAGTGAACAAACAAACTGCAGAGAAATTCTTAATAGTTACAGCTTTTTCTATTTCTCTTCTAAAAGTGTTTACTTAGTTGAGTTTGTTGTACTAGCTACACTTGGTTTATATATCACCAAGTTTACATGGTAATAAGACAAGATAATAAAACAAAACATATCAAGTCTAACTCCATGCTGCTTCATTACTCTATTCCAGCATCTTTGAAAATCTTCATAACTTGCATAGAAATGGTAATGCTTCTTTGTTCTCAATTTCCTGCTAAATAGGCTGCCACATTCCTTTTACAACCACCCAACGCATGTGACTGTGTTGTCACTGTCAACAGATATTTGAATTGATCATCCGTCGGGTACATGCTTGTTATCCGTCGGGTGGCTTTGTTGATCATCCGTCGGGTAGCTTTGTTGATCATCCGTCGGGTAGCTATTTGACACTTGACTCCATTTCATTTATGCAGAATTACAAGATATCTCATATTTACAATTAATCAACCTATTCTGCATATCTACTAGTAGTCAAAATGACTCATATGCTACTACAGAATCTACACAAAGTTGTTTGCAGAAATGTGCTACAATACTTATTGTTACATAAGCTACTCACTCGATGGATATCAAATCATCATCCATCGGTACTATATTAAATCATCCGTTGGGACTATATTGATGATCCGTCGAGTGCTACAAAATTTACTAAGTAAAATCTACTAAGGTGTTTTGTATAATATATCATCAAGTTCACAACATATTCCTAACAACAAGCATTATATTGCGAATACATGGCATTCATTCAGAAACATTACACATAAGAAGTAAATAATATAGGCATGATATGGAACAAATGGAATTAACAAGTAAATCAGTAATTCTATCTAGTCAAATCATGTTGATGTATCTCATCTAGCTACCTCAATCCAATTATAAACTAATACATCTTAACAATCAATTCAGATCTAATGAATAAATTACAATGTAATAGGATACAGCAGATAAGCATAAATAAAGGTCTTATATGCTGGAAAATATATATATCTCACTAAAGAAATTAGTCATGTTCAACAAATATTCAAACACATATTTAAGATCATTTAAAGTAACATGCACAAATTAAACATCAATCCTAGTTACCAGATAATAATCTAGTGAACTAGTTTAGCATTATCTATGTGTGTTTCTATCATGCTTGTTCGAGTGTTAAACATTTAAACACTATGATCTTAACATGCATTGAATGTTGAATACAAAATATTACAGTGGTTCAAGAATTTAAAACCTGAGATATGTGAGTTGGACCATCTTCAGAGATTGCTATGTAAGCAAGATATTCATGATCTTCCTTCTCGTCATCTGATCCATCCCAACTCTTTCCCGATGCACTATAAGTTTTGACTGGCTGCTTCCCTAAGAAAATATTCCACATTTGTCACAACTCTTCAACTGAATCCCTACTCATCCTTGTTTGTCAAGCTTCTTGTTCTGTTGTAGCAAAACCCCTGATAGTTACTTGACACATATGTTAGATATATTTGAGATGTCATGTCTAATATATTTCATGTTTAGTTCTCAGATCTTAACAAACAGGAAATATCAGTACTTACTGGAATCAGTACTTAATGGAAGTCAGAACTTAAGGATATCAGAACTTATATTATCAGAAGATAAATATCAGAAGATGGATTTTAGAACTTAAGTACGAGAGGACTAACAGTTAAGGAAGGAAGCTGATTTACAGGAAAGAAGATCAAGACTAATATAAAAGAAGATATGCATGGAAAAAGTTAGAGGACTGAAAGAATTGTATAAGATATATGATTGATATATTTTAGGAGACAGAATTATATTCTATATCAATTAGAAGTTATCTTGTAACTGTGTACTATATAAACACATATATAGGTTTACACTATATGTGTTATCATTATCGAGAAGATCATACATTGTAACCTAGCAGCTCTCGTGATATTTGTTCATCACTGAGAGAGAACAGTTCCATTATAACAGAGTTTATTATATCGAATTTATCTGTTTACTGTTACTTGTGTCCAAAATCGATTTGATTGTATTCTACACTGTATTTAACCCCCTTCTACAGTGTTGTGTGACCTAATAATTGGTATTAGAGCCTATCTGTTAACACACATACAATAAAGATCCAAACAATCATGTATGAAGAAGCAAAAAATCCAACCAAACCCACCAAAACTGAAGAAACTAAAAATACTCAAATTCACAGTCGATATGAGACTATTAGGGTTCCCATACTAAGACCTTTTGAGTATCCCATATGGAAATTGAAGATGGATATGTTTCTGGAAGCTACTGATCCAGAATACCTTGACAGAATTAATGAAGGACCGTATATGCCAACCAAGCTCTCTGTTGTAGTTGCAGATCAGCCAGCAAAGACCATACCAAAAGAGAAAAGTGAGTATACAGCTGAAGATATCTCATCCATTGCCAAGGATGAAAAGGTAAGGCATTTGCTGCATAGTGCCATTGATAATGTCATGTCAAACAGAGTAATTCATTGCAAGACTGCAAAGGAGATATGGGATGCTTTGGAGACAAGATGCCAGGGAACTGATGCAATCAAGAAGAACAGGAGGACTATACTCACTCAAGAGTATGAGCAATTTGACTCAAAAGCTGATGAGTCATTAACTGACTTATATGACAGGTTTGTCAAACTCTTGAATGATCTGTCACTGGGGGACAAGGAATATGATCTTGAAGATTAAAATCTAAAATTCCTTTTAGCCCTTCCTGAAAGTTGGGATTTGAAGTCTAATGTTGTGAATACTGTTAGATATATTTGAGATGTCATGTCTAATGTGTTTCATGTTTAGTTTTCAGATCTTAACAAACAGGAAATATCAGTACTTACTGAAATCAGCACTTACTGGAAGTCAGAACTTAAGGATATCAGTACTTAAATTATCAGGAGATAATTATCAGAAGATGGATATCAGAACTTAAGTGCGGGAGGATGAACAGTTAAGGAAAGGCTGATTGAAAGGAAAAAAGATCAAGATTAAATAAAGAAGAGATATGCATAGAGAAGATTTCTATGAAAGATAGAAGACTTGGAAAAGAAGATATCTAATTGATATATTTTAGGATTCAGAATCATATTCAATATCAATTGGCGATTATCTTGTAACTGTGTAGTATACAAACACAGATATAGGGTTTACACTAAATGTGTTATCATAAACGAAGTTATTATTTATTATAACCCTAGCAGCTCTCATGATAATTTGTTCATCACTGAGAGAGGACAGTTCCATATTGTAACAGAGTTTATTTTGTTGAATAAAATATGTTTTTTGTTACTTGAGTTCTTTAATTGGATTTGATTGTGATAAACACTGTATTCAACCCCCTTCTACAGTGTGTATGACCTAACAAGTGGTATCAAAGCAGATCTGTTAACACACAAACAGTTTAAGATCCAAAAACAATCATGTCTGAAGAAGAACAAACTCCAACCAAGCCCACCAAAACTGAAGAACCTCCAAAGACTCAAATCCATAGTCGATATGAGACTATTAGAGTTCCCATACTGAAACCGTCTGAATATCCCATTTGGAAGGTGAGGATGTCTATGTTTCTGGAAGCTACTGATTCAGAATACCTTGACAGAATCAATGAAGGACCACACAAGCCAACCATACTCTCTGTTGTAGTTGCAGGTGAACCAGCAAAGTCTGTACCAAAGGAGAAGAGTGATTACACTGCTGAAGATATCTCATCAATTGCTAAGGATGCTAAGGTACGACACTTGCTGCATAGTGCCATTGATAATGTAATGTCAAACAGGGTAATTAACTGCAAGACTACAAAGGAGATATGGGATGCCTTGGAGACAAGGTGCCAGGGAACTAATTCAATTAAGAAGAACAGGAAGACTATACTCACTCAAGAGTATGAGCACTTTGTCTCAAAGCCTGATGAGTCATTAACTGGTTTATATGATAGATTTGTCAAACTCTTGAATGATTTGTCACTAGTTGACAAGGAATATGATCTTGAGGATTCAAATCTTAAATTCCCCTTAGCACTTCCTGAATGTTGGGATTTGAAGGCCACCACTATAAGAGACAACTATAATCTTGAAGAAACAACTCTTTATGAAATTTATGGGATGCTCAAGACTCATGAACTTAAGATGGAACAAAAAAACAAGAGAAAAGGAAGAAAGTTAAGGACAGTTGCTCTTAAGGTTGAGGAGGAATCCCCCAAAGCAGCTACCTCAAGGAAAGGCAAGGGAAAAGCTCTCATCACAAAGTCTGATACTGAATCATCAAGTTCTGATACTGATGATGACTCAGAAACTGAAAGCTTACCTGAGATGGATCCTGATGAAGAGATGATGAAGCTGTGTGCTCCTATGGTGAAAGGAATCACAAGGATTGCATAGAGGAAATTCAGAAAGGGAAAGAAGCTTTCCAAGAAAGGTGCAAGTTCTGATAAGAAGAGTTTCAGAAAATATGAAGGCAAAGGAGGAAAGTCTGACAGAGGAGATTACAAAAATGTCAAATGCTACAATTATGGTGAGAAAGGCCACATATCTCCTGATTGCAAGAAAGTGAAGAGTGACAAAGGAAAGGCTCTTGTCACAAAGAAGAAAAGCTGGACAGACATTTTAGATTCTGAGAGTGAGGTGAATTATGCCTTGATGGAAAATGTTGATAGCAGTTCTGATGCTGCTGAGTTAAAGGTACCTCAAACTACTTATGCCTTTCATACTAATGATATTAATGAGTTGAGAAGATATCTTAAAACCATGTTCATTAGTTATAGAGATCAAACTTTAACATGTGAAAGATTAACTTCTGAAAATCTTGCTTATAAGAAGAGGAATGCTTATTTAGAAAAAGAGTTAGTCATGTTCCATCAAACTCAGAAAGATAGAGATGATGCCTTTTATGTTATGGATGAAATACTTAAAATAAATGAATCTCTAAAAACTGAGTTAGAAAAAGAAAAAGAGATTATCCGGACTTGGACTAACTCTGGCAGAACAACTCAGAATTTGTTAAGTAGTGGAAACTGGAAAGAGGGCTTAGGTTATGGAGATGATAAGAATGATAAGGGAACTGTAGAGATTGAGCCTATAGTTGTTAAACAAAAGTCAAAGGAAAATCTTGTTAAGTTTGTAGTTGTAAAGTCTGATATTGATAATCAGAAGTTAAAGAGAAATTAACTTCTGATAAACCAAAATGGGGTAAGCCAACTGAAGTAAACATAGGCTTAATGACAAAGAAGCAGCTTAAGCATAAGCTGAAAGATGTTAAGAATGTAAACAAGGTAAAGCCACCTAGGAAAAATAGGAATGGAAAGGAAGGTATGAATAAAAGTAACAATTATAAGCCTGTTCCTAATGCTCCTAGAAACACATGTCATAACTATGGAAATTCTAACCATCTGGCTTCTTTTTGCAGGAAAAATAAGAACATAAACTCCTTATCTTCAAAGTCAGGAGTTAAGAGTCAGTCTGTTAGATATAGGCCACAAAATCCTAGTTTTCATTGTGGTAGTTTATGGCATTCCATTTATACTTGTAAGGAATATCATAGTTTGTACTATGATTATTATCAAATAAAACCTTCTTTAAAGAAAGTTAGCATTATTCCTTCTAGTGTAAGTTCTGATGCAAAGTCTGATACTGTAAATGCTGATAAGAAAAATGTTAACATAAACTCTGATGCTAAATCCGCTGTAAATGTTAACAAACTTAATAAGGCCAAAGGATCCAAGCAAGTCTGGGTCCTTAAAACTAATCATTAGTGGTCTTTGTGATTGCAGGGCAACATGAAAAATATCCTAGTTCTGGACAGTGAATGTTCATGATATATGACTGGAAATAAAGTACTGCTATCAGACTTTGTGGAGAAAGCTGGCCCAAGTGTTTCTTATGGATATGGCAACAAGGGAAAAACTTTGGGATATGGAAATATCAATCTGGGGAATGTCATCATTGAAAAAGTAGCTCTGATCTCAGGACTTAAACACAATTTGCTAAATGTTAGTCAAATCTGTGACAGAGGTTATCATGTGGATTTCTTTGAAGAATACTGTGAAGTCGTAAGCAAATCTTCAGGCAAAGTTGTTCTGAAAGGATACAGGCATGGTAACATTTATGAAGCCAAGCTTTTAACAAGTACTGATGGTTCTGCAATCTGTCTGTTAAGTAGAACATCAATTGAAGAAAGCTGGAATTGGCACAAGAAACTCTCTCATTTAAATTTCAACAATATAAATGAACTTGTCAAGAAAGATCTTGTGAGAGGTTTGCCAAAATCAGTATTTGCTCCTGATGGCCTTTGTGATTCCTGTCAAAAGGCAAAATAAAGAAAATCTTCATTCAAGAGCGAGACTAAATCATCAATTCTTGAGCCTTATCACCTACTACATGTTGATCTATTCGGTCCAGTGAATGTCGTGTCTGTTGCAAAGAAAAAATATGCTATGGTCATAGTGGATGAGTTCACCAGATAACATGGGTGTATTTCTTGCACACAAAAAGTGAAACTGCATCTATTTTGATTGATCATGTCAAGCAACTGGATAAATTGGTCAAAGATTCTGTGAAGATCATAAAAAGTGATAATGGCATTGAGTTCAAGAATTATTTATCATGGAAGAGTTCTGCAAAGACCATGGAATAAAGAAGGAATTTTCTGCTCCTAAAACTCCACAGCAAAATGGAGTTGTTGAAAGAAAGAATAGAACTCTTATTGAAGTTGCACGAACTATGCTTGATGAAGCAAAGTTGCCAACCTACTTTTGGGCTGAAGCTGTGCAGACTGCTTGTTTTACTCAGAATGCAACACTCATTAACAAGCATGGAAAAATACCATATGAGATGGTAAAGAAAAAGAAGCCAAATCTGAAGTATTTTCATATATTTGGATGCAAGTGTTTTGTTCTTAAGACTCATCCTGAACAGCTATCCAAATTTGATCTAAAAGCTGATAAAAGAATTTTTGTTGGATATCCACCTTCCACAAAATCCTTCAGAGTCTATAATTTAAGAACAAAGGTTGTCATGAAATCTATCAATGTCTCTTTTGATGATAAGAAACTTACTGGACTTGAAGATTTCAATGATCATGATCATCTGAGATTTGAGAATGAATTTTTAAATTCTGATACTGTAAATCCTGACAGTCTAAATCCTGATACTGCAAACTATGATGGATTAAACTCCGATGTTATTGAAACTGTGGTGACTGCACCAAAGAAAGATGCACCTATGCAGGGGGAGCATACTGAAGATACAACCACATTTCAAGAAGCATCAAAACCTACAACAGGCTCTTCAAGTTCTGATTCATCAAGTTTTGATGGGCCAAGTTTTGATAATTCTGGAAACTCAAGTTCTGATATTTCCGGAAACTCAAATTCTGAAGGATCCAACTCAGAGAGCATAATTTAAGGGGGAGCATCAGAAACTGTTGATGAAGACAGCATGGATCATGGGGGAGCATCCAGTTCTAGAGAAAATCTTCCATCTGCAAGGAAGTGGACTAAAGCACATACACCTGACTTAATTATTAGAATTCCTGATGCAGGTGTCAGAACTAGAACAGCTACATCAAATGAATGTCTTTATCACTCTTTTCTCTCCCAGTATGAACCAAATAAAGTGGAAGAAGCTCATCAAGATGTTGATTGGGTGCAAGAAATGCAGGAAGAGTTAAATGAATTTGAAAGAAACAAAGTCTGGACCCTAGTGCCAAGACCAAAGAAAAGATCTGTTGTTGGTACAAAGTGGGTGTTCAGAAAAAAAACTGATAGTGATGGCAGAATTACAAGGAATAAAGCAAGGCTGGTTACAAAAGGATATTCTCAATAGGAGGGAATTGATTATGATGAAACATTTGCACCAGTTGCTAGATTGGAAGCCATAAGGATATTTTTGGCTTATGCTGCTCACAAAAAGTTTACAGTCTTTCAAATAGATGTGAAAAGTGCTTTTCTCAATGGAGAACTGGAAGAGGAAGTATATGTTGAACAACCTCCAGGTTTTGTAGATTCAAAATTACCTAATCATGTCTACAGACTTGACAAAGCACTTTATGGCCTTAAGCAAGCTCCAAAAGCATGGTATGAGACACTAGCTCAGTTTCTTCTGAAAAGTGGATTTAACAGAGGGACTATTGAAAAAACATTATTTTATCTCAACCATCAAAAGGACTTACTTTTGGTGCAGATATATGTTGATGATATCATTTTTGGTTCTACATATGACAGACTTTGTAAAAAGTTTGCCAAGCTGATGCAGTCAAGATATCAAATGAGTATGACGGGGGAACTTCACTATTTTCTGGGCTTTCAAGTCAAGCAAAATGAAGAAGGCACTTTTATTTGTCAATCCAAGTACACCAGAAATTTGCTGAAGAAATTTGGAATGCAAGATGTTCAAGTGCATCCACTCCCATGGCCACTGCAACAAAATTGGATAAGGATACTGGTACATCAGTAGATATTACTGATTACAGAGGTATGATTGGCTCACTACTCTATCTTACTGCAAGTAAACCTGATATCATGTATGCTACCTGTCTATGTGCAAGATTTCAAGCAGATCCAAGAGAACCTCACTTAACAGTTGTGAAAAGAATTTTCAAGTACCTTAAGGTTACAGCTGACCTGGGATTGTGGTATCCTAGAGAATCAGACTTTAAGCTAATAGGTTATTTAGATGCAGATTTTGCAGGATGCAAAATTGACATGAAAAGCACAAGTGGAAGCTACCAATTTCTTGGAGGTAGATTAGTTTCTTGGTTTAGCAAGAAACAGAAGTCAATTTCCACATCAACTGCAGAAGCAGAATACATTGCTGCAGGAAACTATTGTGCACAGATTTTTTGGATGAAGAATCAGTTACTGGATTATGGGTTAGAATTTTCTAAAATTCCTATTTACTGTGATAATCAAAGTGTTATTGCTATGACAGGTAATCCAGTTCAACACTCAATGACAAAGCACATCAGCATTAGGTACCACTTCATAAGGGAACATGTGGATGAAGGTACATTGGAATTGTATTTTGTTCCAACAGATCAACAACTAGCAGATATCTTCATAAAACCACTGTGTGAAGCTACTTTTACAAGATTGGTAAATGAACTTGGAATGGTTTCAGTTTCTTTCTCTAAATCTGCTTTGTTTATGCTCTGATACATCAGACTTTATGATCAGTATTTACAGATATTACTATCTTTATGTATTCTGTGCTTAATTAGAAGTTTTCTAAGTGTTGATTGTTGTTTGATGTGAATTTCTAAACTCTGATAGCGATATGACTGTTTCTGTGGCTATTCAATCCAATGAGGATAAATGTGCTAGATGCTGACCTAGTAGTCTTTAATATACTAAAGATCCCATGTTTGAAGTAATTGTTTATGTGGAAATCTTTTTAACACAAGCAAATTCTGATATTGAGCTTAGTTAAAGTTTACTTTGTGTATCTTGTTACTAAGTCAAAAACTAGAATAGTGCTTCTTATCTGTTAAGTTCTGATGTTGATAAATCTGATGGATGTACTAAGTGCTGATAAGCCTCACTTATCAAAAGAAAAGGAAAAGAAAAGAAAAATTAGGTACTCCTTTGAGATCTAGAGTAAAAATATGGAAGGGACGACCCAAGTGCATTGCTGGTATTAAGTTATATGCATTAGAAAAGCAAAATAAATTTTTCTTGGTGACTTTTCACATTCTCTGATTACTGGAGAAATACTCTGATAATAGCATAAATTCTGATAAGCAGTCGTGACTCACTTACACTGAGAAGTCACTGTAAAATGGAATTTCAAAAGATGCATAAAATGAGCACAAAACAGTTGAGGTGGACTCATGCATGAACTTATTCTAACGTAGACTTCAGAATAATGACAGATTTTGAGCAAAATTCTTAGTTATGCCTTACTTCTAAGATGTACTGAAGTGAATCAGACTTTAATCTTTATCTAATATTTAGCTTACTGCACACACATACACTGCATATGAATGATGAAAATTACTGTGGTGATAAATGTTATTTTAGATGAAGAGTTTAAGTGTCAGTTGCATAAATTCTGAGGACAAGTTCTGATGGAAGTTCTGATGATTAAGTTCTGATGAAACCATATCAGTACTTGTGTGAAGAATTACAGGAATAAAACATTCACTTTTCGAGTTAAGGAGCCATGTTTTGATGACTGTTAAGTTCTGATATAAGTCAAAGTTCTGATATTAAATCCTGATTCTTTACTTGACTTATTTGTGGTTAAATCTGAAACAGTTATATTTAAAATCAAAATATGTTTGGGTGAGATATAAACAGTCATAATAATTTGGGTTAGTGGTACTCGTATATGCACAGTAATTTTTACTTGTTTCGTGTGCTCATTAACTCCTGTTTTAAGTTTCTAATGGTTGTCAAAATTACTCATCGGTCTAGGGAGACGAGGCTTTACTTCTTTTCGTTTCACATTTCCTGCATCCATTGGTCTTCTCTTATCTATATAAGTGACTGATAATCCTTCAGTAAAAACCAATTTTTTCTTCTCTTAAAATGACTCAGTTTGGGTGGTTTTACTGCTATGGCTCAGACAAGGTGACTATTTGGAACAATGGAGTTCCAACTCGTTATCCTATCAATAACATTCCTTCTAATCTCTGGATTCAATTTCCAGAAATCATTAAAAATGATTTGTTGACTATTCAAAGAGATCTTCATCTCCGTTTTCTTCATCAGCAGGAGAGAATCATTCATCTTGCTATTCTTTTTATTGAAGATAGGAAGAAGAATTAATTGCTATCCTCATGTTTCTCTTCACTATCAGCTTTGTCAGTCTTTTAGACTAGGACTAAGGCTGTTGATGTTAGGGATTCTAGACTAGGGCAATCTTGTAATTTTCTGCATGTAATTTAAGTTTCATGATATGTATTCGTTTGATATATTAATGAAATTTTACTTTATTGCAAGATTTTGTCTCTGAGTCATTTCATATTCTGATGACCCTTTACACTCTAATAATAATCAAGTTGTGCTGCTCACGTGGTAGTGTTTATTTGCTAGGTATATTTTTGGTTATTCTTAAATGGGATTATTTTATCAAAATAATTGTTTAAATGAGATTCCTTGATTAATGGGATTACTTGGTTAGTGGGACGGTTTTTCTCCTTGAAAAACTGCATGTGATAAGTAATGATTACTGAATACCCGTGCCCATTAATTATTTTTTACTGCGGCATACCTGACAGGTGTCCAAAGACGGTTCATATTCATCTCAATGGTTATCCTTTACCATGTATAAGTAAAAGAGAGAAAAGATTGTAAAATCTTTTATTCACTTTTATACTCCATCTCTCTCCTTTTACTCTTATACTCTCACTATTTTCTGATGATTTATCACACAGGCATTTTCTCGAACACCTTTCAGACACTCAAATTTTTTACTGATTTTTCAATGGCACCTAAAGATATTATATTTAATGGAGCAAAGTTTGTTCCTAATAACTATGCTGCCATTCTTTCCACGCAAGAAGCTCCGTCAGAACTTCACTTTGTTCAGGACTTCTTAGCTAATAGTGAAATCGGATATGCTTTGACTCAACCATCAAGTTTTTCTGGATCACAAGTGCTGACATTCTGGAGAACAGGGGTTTATGATGATGGTGGTAGGCGTGGATCTCCTAGTATTTTTTTACAGCAAATGAGGAGGATTATGTTGTTACTCCGACAGTGGTTCGCAGGGCTCTCCATTTACCAGAAAATGTTCAATATAGTGCTGCTGTTGAGGAACCACTGCTTCAGGGAATGATGGCTGATTTGGGCTATGAAGAAAGTTTAGCAAAAATGGGTCAACTCAAACGTGCACACATGCATCGAGAATGGAGCTTTTTCTTTGACTGCATCACAAAGGCATTTGCTAATAAATGTACAAATTTTGATGTCATTCCAATCTTGTCTCAACAAATTGGGTATGCTCTTCTCCATCAGTCTCATTTTGATTTTGCTAGAACTGTGCTATGCTTTATTGGTGACAGAATGAAAGAGGATAGGAATATTGTCTATTTTGCTAGACTCTGTCAATTAATTTATAGTCACTATACAGAAGAATCTATCTTAGCCAGTGACTTGTTAGAATCCTTTAAGCTAGCCAAAAGGGCTTTTACTGATTTACTAAATGCTGATAACAAAAAGGCAATTTTGAAACCTCTTAGAATTCTATTAGTTGTCAAACAAGCCCTGGTAAGTGCTGATGCTGCCAAATACTCAGTAATTTATCCTGATATACCACAACCACATCCACAACTTCAACCACAACCATCAGAACCTACTCCTATCCCTCCTCAAACACAAACATCAGAATATGATCATTACCCATCAGCACATACTACAGTGCAGCCTTCTTCTTCTAGAGCAACAGCATCAAGATCTAAGAAAGTTTCACAGCAGAAAAGAAGGAGGATCATCTTGAGAGATGAATCAGATGACGAGGCACACGTTCAACCTACGGAACCTGTTGTTCCTGCAGCTGAGAAAGTCACTTCTCAGAAAGATCCAGAGACTGGGAGTTCTAGGTCCCTGAAAAGGCCTAGAATAATTAATTCTGATGATGCAGTTCCTACAGTCTCTTCAAAAGCTAAAAGATTTAAAACATTAGCAAAAAGGCCTGCAGACTCTGGTAAAGGAATGGAAGCAGCGGCTAAGGAAGGGGGTCAGGAATCTCTGATCTCACAAGACCCTGTTGAAGCTCACAATTCTCCAAGTGATGATCCAGACCTTCATGCAACTCAACACTCTCCACTTCATGAGCCAGAAATAACTCATATTCCCACACCTCCAGTATCTCCAGTACATGCTGATAACCAGGGGCCAAGTGATGAAATTGACATCCATAACTTGCAAGTGCCTCAGGTTTTGTATCTGGAAGCTCCACCAACTACACAACTTTCTCAGCACACTCCTCCAGCCACTCCAGTGCTAAATTCTGAAGATCTTGGAGATGAATCTCAAATTGCTTCTCATACAGTCATTTTATCAGAAGATGATGATAGTGAAGATTCTGCCACTTCTGTTGCACTGCCTGCTGCAAACTCTGATGAAGCTGATGTTAATGTAGATGCTGATGCAGCTGATCCTTCGGGACATGCTCCTCTACCACCAGCTTCTAAGGCTTCTTTTATTGAGAAGTTTGTAGAAAGGGCTCCTCCAGTTCCTTGGAGTGAGACTAAAAGAGGGCAAGAGTGGATCCAAGACTGGAATAATGTTGAATTTGTCCCTAATACAGCTGTTCTTTCTGAGCATCTCACAAAGGCTGGTAAGATGTTTTCCAATGATGATTTCAAGACACATCTTAGAGTTACAGCACTGAGTACAAGGCACCTTCAAGGTCAACACTCAGCAACTCACGCCCAGCTGGACAAAATTCGAAATACATTGCTAGAGGATGCAGAGAAGATCAAAGTAGAGAAGCAGAGGTTTTTCAAGCCTAACTTTGACCGTTTAGCAAATATTGAAAAGTTTCAAGACAAGCAGCAAGCTCAAATTTCTCAAATTTTACAAAATCAGGCTGCTCAACAAGTTCAGCTTAATGAACTTCAAAATTCTGTGGAATTGCTTGTCTCCCTGCTTCTTCCTGATGATGCCAAAAAGGGGGAGAAAGTAATTAAGTCCAAATGCAAGTCTACTACATCACAGAAAGAAAAAGATGATGAAAATGAAGATCAGGGTAACTCTGAAACGGGTGGAGGTCAAAGAAAAAGCAAAGGCTCTTCATTACAGAAAGACAGAACTACAAGTCAAAGGCTAAGTTCTGATGCTGGAAATAAATCAAGCTCAGGTAAACAAGTTCTAGTCAATCCTGAAGATCTTGATGAAGAGATCTCAAAGAAGTTGTTTCTTAAAGAAAATCCAGGGATGGATCTTGAAATGCTGGAAGAAGAAGAAGCTAGACTGAAAGCTGCAATTGATAAGTCACAATCTAAGTCTAAAGTTTCTGCAACAAAAAAGAAACCTCCACAGGCTAAAGGCATTGTGATTAAAGAAAGAACAAGTGTTGTGGCATCTAAAGCCAAATCACAAGTGGAGTATGATCCAAAGTTTAAGGGCAAAGGTAAAGTTGATGAACCTGTAAGGGTTTACATGCCAATTATGGATGAACAAATAGATGCTGATGAAGAAACTGATCTGATTTTGAAGAACAAGAAAGATTCTCAAACAACCTCTGATAGAGCTCAAGTTGTTTAAAGTCAGGAGTTAGTAAATGTAGATGCTACAAGGAAGCAAGCAACCTCTGATACAACTCAAGTTAGCTTGACATCAGAAGATAAGGGAATAACCTCTGACATTGCTCATGTTAAACCTTCAACTACTCTACCAGGATTCACCTAAGCTAAACAATCTTCTCAAACTCTGAAGAGTACATCAAGAGGTTTTCAGAGTAGATTGCTTCTAGGAAAAGAGGCAAGAGATAAAACTGGTTTGGGAAATGCTGATGAAAGAAGAGTAAGCAACACAACTCTTGATCCTACATCTCTGTCTGAACCAGGAATAGGCACAACTCCTGAAAGATTAGATCAATTGGATTCTGTACAGATGGTTTACCACTCTGCACTGAAAGAACATGTTATGTTATATTTCATGACAGATGGGAGGGTATTCCAGATTAGGCAGGATGCTATTAACTTGAAGTACTATGAAGAATTGGAACATGTGTTATATTTGCTTCAAGTAAAGGAAAAGTCTACAGATGATGCTGCCAAATTCTTAAGGTCTAATATTGAGAGACAGAAGAAACTTTACAGGATAAAGTCTGACAGATATACTATCCTAAGTACAGAGCTCATGATGGAAAAATTGTTGAAATGAAGCCTAACACTGCAAAGATTGTTACTACCTTTCTGGGTTATAGGGCTGTTGAATTCAACATAGAATTAAACAAAGCCTATTATATCAGACTTAATGAGGATATAAGAAAGGCAAAGATCAATGATCTCAGAGCTGCTATCTTTCAGACAAGTGAAGATACAGCTGAGCTAAAAGAAGCCAAAAGGAGGATGTTGAATGAACTTGCATATGCTGAGAGATGTCTTTTGAAGAATTATCTCAGGACAACTCCTGATATTAAAGAGATCATATAATGAAGCCAAGTCAGGGACTGCAACTGCTAAATTCTGAAGAACATACAGGCTAAAGCTGATATCAGACTTTAAGGATGGTAAAAGCTACAAGTACTGTAAGTTGTAGTTTCTTAGTCAAATTCTCATGTGCATTTGTACTTAATGTTTTGACATCATCAAATATATATTGAACTTGTATATTATGCTAATTTACAAGTTGGGGGAGATTGTTAGATATATTTGAGATGTCATGTCTAATGTGTTTCATGTTTAGTTTTCAGATCTTAACAAACAGGAAATATCAGTACTTATAGAAATCAGCATTTACTGGAAGTCAGAACTTAAGGAAATCAGTACTTAAATTATCAGGAAATAATTATCAGAAGATGGATATCAGAACTTAAGTACGGGAGGATGAACAGTTAAGGAAAGGCTGATTGAAAGGAAAGAAGATCAAGACTAAATAAAGAAGAGATATGCATAGAGAAGATTTATATGGAAGATAGAAGACTTGGAAAAGAAGATATCTGATTGATATATTTTAGGATACAGAATCATATTCAATATCAATTAGTGATTATCTTGTAACTGTGTAGTATACAAACACAGACATAGGGTTTACACTAAATGTGTTATCATAAATGAAGTTATTATTTATTGTAACCCTAGCAGCTCTCGTGATAATTTGTTCATCAATGAGAGAGGACAGTTCCATATTGTAACAGAGTTTATTTTGTTGAATAAAATCTATTTTCTGTTACTTGAGTTCTTCAATTCGATTTGATTATGATAAACACTGTATTCAACCTCCTTCTACAGTGTGTGTGACCTAATAAATATGTTGTGAACTTGATGATTTCATTAACAAAACACCTTAGTAGATTTTACTTAATGAAATATGTAGCACTCGACAGATAAGGAATATAGTCCCGACGGATGACTCAATATAGTCCCGACGGATGATGATCAATTATCCATCGAGTGAGTAGCTTGTGTAATAATGAGTCTGTAGCACATTTTTGTATACACCTTGTTTAGATTCTGTAGTAGCTCTCAAGTCATGTTGACTTTAATTAGATATGCAGAATAGGTTGATTAATTATACATAGATGATGTCTTGTAATTCTGCATAAATGAAATGAAGTCAAGTGCCAGATTACTACCCGACGGATAATCAACAATGCCACTCGATGGATGATCAACAAGGCAACCCGACGGATGATCATGTACCCGACGGATAATCAATTCAAACATCAGTTGACAGTGACAACACAGTCACATGCGTCGAGTGTATGCAAAAGGAATATGGAAGCCTATCCAACTGGGTTTTAGAGAACAAAGAAGCATTGCCATTTCCATGCTACTATGAAGATATTCAAAGATGTTGGAATAGAGTAATGAAGCAGCATAGTATTAGACTTGATAGGTTTTGTTTTATTATCTTGTCTTATTACTTTGTAATCTTGGTGATATATAAACCAAGAAGTAGCAAATAGAACAACAAGAACACTAAGCAAGAAAATTCTCAGAGAAACATTTGTAAGCTGTATTCTTAACATTTTTCTGGAAACTTAGTTGTTCATATTTGTAAGCAGCTGTGAGCAAATCTTGCTACACAGAGTTCTCTTGATATAATATATATCTTTGGTGGATACATTCAAATCCACCAGAAAGTTTTTAAAGACTTGTGTTTTTGATTACTTGTATTTTGATTCATTCCAAGTTATTATTCCGCACTTTACAAATCAATTCACATATATATTTGTTTTAAGTTAGAACACTTTTAAACCAAGAAAAAGTTTCAAGAATTCCATTCAACCCCCCTTCTGTAATTTTTATTACATTGTTAGGGACTAACAATTGGTATCAGAGCAAGCTCTTGATAAACAAAGAGTTTAAAGATCACAACAAAACAGCAAGATGAACAGGAATGATGTTGGAGTCAAGATTCCTTTTCTGGACAAAGACAATTACCATCACTGGAAGGTAAAGATGCATCTTCATTTACTTTCTGAAGATGAGGCCTATGTAGACTGCATAGAGAGAGGCCCTCATGTACCAATGAGAGTTGCAACTGGAAATGAACCATCTGTCCCCAAGCCAAGGCATGAATGGTCTGATCCTAATATTGAACAAGTCAGGAACCATCTGTCCCCAAGCCAAGCCATGAATATTCTGTTCAATGGAGTTGATGGTGACATGTTGAACAACATCATCAATTGAAAAACTGCCAAGGAAGTTTGGGATACTATACAGATTATCTGTGATTACACTGAACAAGCTAGAGAAAACAAGATGCAGCTGCTAATTCAGCAATATGAGCACTTTCATAGTGAAGACAGTGAGTCTCTCACTGACATTTTTAGTAGATTTCAAAAACTACTAAATGCTCTGAAGTTGCATAGAAGAGTCTATCAGACAAAAGACTCCAATCTTAAGTTCCTTAGATCTCTTCCAAAGGAATGGAAACCTATGACAGTTTCATTGAGAAATCTCAAGATTACAAGGAGTTTACTTTGGAGAGACTATATGGCATCCTGAAAACTTATGAGCTTGAAATAGAGCAAGATGAGAGGATGGAGAGAGGAAAGAAGAAAGGAGGATCCATTGCACTAGTTGTTGAGTTAGAGAAAGAGAAGGAGATGAAGATGGAAGCTGTTGAACCAACTTCAAAGGTCTGTGAAAACAAGGGCAAGGGGCTGGTAGCAGAAAATGAAGATTCTTTGAGCCAAGATGACATGGAAGATATTGATGAACATCTAGCATATCTTTCCAGAAGATTTTCCAAGCTCAAGTTCAAGAAGAATTTTGGAGCAGCTAAGCCAAATAGAAACATGATGGATAAATCAAAATTCAAATGTTTCAAATGTGGCTTGGCAGGGCACTTTGCCAGTGAGTGTAGAAAGTCAGATTCCAGCAAGAAAAAGTTTGAGCCTGTGGATTATAAACAAAAATATTTTGAGTTGCTCATACAAAAGGAACAGGCTTTCATTACACAAGAAAATGACTGGGCAGCATATGGTCTGGATGAGGATGAGGATGTCAACTATGTCAATCTAGCCCTAATGGCCAAGTCTGATGAAACAGAGACACGTTCTTCAAGTAATCAGGTAATCACCACTAACCTTGCACATTTATCTAAAGCTGAGTGTAATGATGCAATAAATGACATGTCTACGGAATTATATCATTTGCGTGTTACACTTAAGTCTCTTACTAAGGAAAATGCTAAAATTAAAGAAAATAATTTATTTTTAAGTGAGAGGAATAATGTGCTAGAGTCTCAGTTCATTGAATTTGAAAAATTGAGAATTGAGTGTAAAACTGCTAAGGATGAATTAACTGAGTCCTTGAAGAAAGAAGAGATCTTGAAGAAGCGGCTTGAATGTAATATCCCATATTTTCAAATATTATTATTATTATTTGGAATTATTTATGTGATTTTATGTGAATTTTAGTGAATTATCTGATAAGTGAAATTGATGTATGGGTGTTTAGATGTGACATTATTTGAATATTTGAATTTTTATATGTCTAGAATAAAATATAGATAATTGTGATATTTTTCTGGTAATTTTGGAGTGTTATATGATTTTATAATGATTTATGTATTATTAATTATTTTCTGAATAATTACCAAAATTATTTTATAAAGCCGGGAATCATCCGACTTCAACCGTTTTTGCGTTTTTACAACCCGAAACTCTTCCGAAAACTCCTTCCTAACCTAATCTGATAATTCCAGACATTTTCCGTGTTTTGACTTTTTCAATCCGGATTACGGTTTGACCCGTGCGCGGCCCGGCACAAGATTTTCGATACGATAGTTATTTCGGTAATCAATAAAACCCGTATTCTCGAGAGAAGAGATATTTTTACATTATTTTCGTATATGGTGTTTTATAAAAAGCTCGGTGTTGATAATTATTTAATTCTGGTATTAAATTGTATCGTTTTACATTTACTTAGCGGCTAAGTAACCTATTTTTGGATCCAATATGATCCAATATGATACTCGTTATGTGGTTAAGATGCATTTATATGAATCAATCCGTAATTTGGATATGTGTTTATTAGCGTTACTCGTTTTATCTCATTTTATGTGTGTGAATGTATTTTATACGTGTTCGAGTTTTTCGGTTAAATCAAGTATCGTTTTTATTTTTCGAAAATTAATGAACCAGGACCCCACGGGACGTCAAACCCTACAAAATTCATGTTTTTATTTTTATAAAATCAATCGTATTTCAAATACCCAGTATTTCTACAATTTTGAAATATTCCCAATTTTTGGGGAATTTTGATCAAATTTTACATTTTACTGTTTTTAAAATTATTCCCCGTAATTATAATTTTGGGACTTAATTATTTTAATTAGGGAATAAAAACACCCTAAATTGATTTTGGGGTATTTATTTTTCAGAAAATATAAATTGCCCATTTATTCTTTTATTTCATTTTTATTTTTATTAAAAACAAAAATCAAGAACTTGTTCTTGGAGGTTTCAATCCATTCTTGATCTTAATCTTGCGATATCTGGAGATCCGTTGCTCCGTTTTTGACGATCTAGTAGTCGAATCGAAGCTCTCTTCGAGCCCGTTATTTTGATACCAGAATCATCAACTCAGGTGGAGTAATGCTCAAAAAACGTAGTTCATCATTTTAGTACGAATTGGGTTCTTGATTTTCAGGAGTTTTTGGTTGTTTTTGATGTTAGGATTAGCTTTAACATGTTATTTAGAGTCGATTTATACCATTTTTGTGTTCGTTCTATTGGCAGAGGGCTATAGTCAAGTTTTTGGTTTTGTTAGTTTTTATTTTTCGATTTTCTAGTTTTTATGATAATTGTTGGATGATTATGATGATAGGAATAGATTATACATGATTTTAGCTTCGTTTTGATATATAAATTGCAAGATTTGGTGGAGTTTTGACTTGTTTCGCGATTTCGCCAGAGTTCTTGAGCTCTATGTCGGTTTTAATGGTGATGGTGGCCTGATTCGGAGCTACATGGATGATATGAGATAATTTTTGTGTTATTGTTGCTGCTGGTTGAATTGTAGATCGAAGACGATTAAAAACCGTGGTGTCAGCACTCGTTTTTGACCAAAACGAGGCTCTCCGGATTTGGTTGAAGGTTGCCAGATTCCGACAAGTTCTTCAAAGTTTTCCGGTCATCTTCCTCCTTCAATATCCTGTTTGATCCATCAAAGAAGATGACCCCCTTTCCAAAACATGTTTCTGGGAATTATTTTCAGAAAATAATTCAAAATTCATTTGAAATTCCAAAAATTGTTTTTAAATTCAAAAATTAATTTAGTTAATTATTTTAAATAGTTAACTGAATTATTTTAATTCCAAAAATTATTTTCTTTTATTATTTTCAAAAAAATTCAAATTTGATTTAATTATTTATAATTTATTTTAGTTAATTATTTATGGATTTGATTGATTGATTAATTCATTTAATCAATTAATTTTATTTATAAATGGTTAAATAAAATATAATTATTTATAATTAAGCCAAATAATTCCTAATAATTATTTTGGGCTTTTAAAAATATCTATAGAGTATTAAATATTCAATTAATACTATTATTAATTGAATTATTCGTATTTTATTCGTAGAAAATCAACCGTTCGTCCGTTTAATACGAAACGAACGCGTACAGACTCAGAAAAATATTCCGCTTTCAATAAAAATACTTTCGAGACCCGAATTCTTTTGTTTCGAAAGGTCGCTTGTTTTACGAATCATTTTGAGTCAATTTTTGATCGATAAATCATATTTTTGACCTGATTTCAGTTTTAAATGTACCAAGTTGACCCTTTTGATGAACCGAGTCATATGTGATATGAATTATGTGATACGTGAGTTATGTGCTTATGTGTTATGTGCATTATGTGTATATGGATCAAGAGTCTTGTGTTTATCTATTTTATTTATGTGTGGGCTATTGTATGGGTAGACAATAGGCTTTTGATGCGTAGTTCGTCGAGTGATTATCGTTTAGACAATTTAAGTTATATATTTTAATTATAGATGCGGATCATTCGAGTTGATCAGGACAAGATGTTGGATAAAGAGTGAGATGGAATGGAATTGGATATCTGGCTTCTAGCAATCGCAGGAGCAACATATCAGTAAAGTGTTGAAAAGAAGGATGGTTATATTTTGAGACAGAATGTCATAATAGATGCGTCTTTGCGAGTGTGACTAACTGCTAAAACCCAAAGACAAGTATCCTTATCATCACTTATTGTTCAAGTGATATTTATTTAAAATCTTATCATGCAAGTATTGCTTTTCCTATTCTCAGTTCAAGATAGATAAATGTTTTATATATCGCTGAATTAAATTATTCTTTTTATGCAAGTACCCTCTGTTATTCTATGTTCAGAATAGATTTACAAATGTTTTGGGTTTTGAGAAAAATGATTTTGTTGCAAGTATTCCTGCCCAAGTGAATGGGGGAATAAAATTATTTCGGGTGTCGAGTATTATGACCCCTTTTCAATAAAAGGTTTTGAGATTGAATGGTTACTGATTGCGTAAGAGGCCGAAGCACCGGTCCAGCGTGAGCTATTATACAGAAGTGTAATACGGAAGTGTAATATCTTAAAAGGCTTGTTATGCCTTTTCTGGCGCCCTATGGGTACCGTATGTCTTCGGGATACGGGTAGTACCTATATTAACGGTATGGCTGCGGGATACCGGTGTTGTTTCATGACTGATCATCAGGAACAGCATAGTGCATAATTTGGTTCTAATCGATATTATTATATTACTTTTGATAATCTTATAAGGAAGGATTTATCAACTATTTCTGTTTTGGAATAATGGTAAAATGCAGTTTTAATTTAGATTCTAATTTATGCTGATACTCACATTGTTGTTAAATATCAAAGGTGGTATTAGTATAGATGAATGATGTTGACTTCAGTATGGAATATTGTGAGCATCAAAGTTCATATTGATATCTAATTTGATATGACAGCAAAATAAGTATTAGTTTGAAGAGTTCGGTTTTGAATAAAGTTTATGATTCAATCCATAATCATTGTTTCATGTTATTGTGGTTTACGATACTTCCGTAAACACTGTTTTACGAGTTTGATCCTCGTCAAGATTCAAAGTATTGCTGAAGCATTTCGCTCAAAAATATCAAAATGGTTTTGAATACAATTAAGGAATCAATTCTGGGATTCCTCAACTAAAATTTTATAATTCAGCAATTATAATTTTAAATGTTCTGCTCTAATGCAGATGTCGGTTTTATGTCAAAACCACCATAATATATTATAATGAACTTGCTGAGCATTTCTTTCGCTCATACTTGCCTGTTTTTAAATTTAACCTCCAGTGAGGATTAGCTTGCTGTTTAGCCGCGTAATTCAAGGTAGCAAAGAAGAAGCTTTTGGAAGGTGGTTGGTCCAGGGTTTGCGGGCTAGTGTAAGTTTTATTGTATAAAGTTGTTTATATTATACTATATTATAGTTGTATATTTTATTTGGGCCTAGTATACTTCATTTCGTAGTTATACTAGTGGGTTTAGTTTTGAATTGGAATTTATTGAAAAGAGTTTTAAAAGAAAGTGAAAATTTATTGGTGGAATTTGGATACCTTGTTTCTAGAACTGTAACTTTAAAAGATCTTGGAGTAGTTTGGGGTCATTTATGATAATTATCTTCCGCTGACATTTATTTATTGATTTAACAGGTTAATTTGGATTGAAGTTTTATAGTGACGACCAAATCCTCTGACCCCGGATTTGGGGGCGTTACAGGTTGGTATCAGAGCTGAGGTTATAGTAAACTAGAAACGAGAGTGTGTAGGAGTGTGTATAGCTATGTGAGGACGTTTGAGCTCATATCGAGTTCTTGTTGGACTATTGGATATAGTACCAACGAGTAAGTTAAGATAGGCGCATTCGTTCGAGATGGTTGTGCTGAGCTGGATGGAACTCCGGAAAGCTGCAAACTTCTATTGTGGAATCTTTCGAGACTACGATTCGACGACGATGGAGATTATCGATATCCTTGGAACATGAAGAAGTGTCTAGAAGTGGGTGACGATTCAACTGGAGAGTTCAAATTGAAGATAAATATTAAGACTTTGGCAATACCTAATCTTTCTATAATTCCTTTTGACATCTCTCAAAAGAAGTAATTGTTAGAGGATATATTCCCTAACACTCATTTTCAATCATAATTGTGTTTTAAATGTGCCAGAGGCTGTCATGAAGCCTATTTTTCAGGTTTTGATAGCTCTGTCAAGTTATGATAATTAATTCCACTTTTCTTATTTGGTGGATAGTTTCTTGGTAATGTGACACCACTTGCTCATTTGGTGTAAGAATTTTTGTTCTCTGGATTTCATTTCCTTCAGAAATATCATCTTTGAAATCTTTTCAGTTTTATTCATTTGATTTTCAATTCCGTTGATATTCTTTTATTCTGACTGAGATGAACAACCCTAACTGTAGGGGACACAAGGTATACCTCTCTGTGTGATAGGGGTTGGATGGGACGCCATCACTTGTGTGTGTTGTGAATACATGAAGGTTAACAACCTTTAGTAGTGTCTTAATTTGGGCACGCAATACCAAGTTCGTTCGATCATATTGATCTCTCAGTTATTCTCTTATTTCAATAATACTTTTTCTCAAATTTAGATTTTGGTCCCGTTATGGCATCAGATTCTTTTCTTTTTGAAATTCCATGATTTTATCAATCCAAACATTCGAAGGTATGCTAATCAAGTTAAGCTGAGTTATCCTGGTCAAGTCAAAGCAGGGTTATGTGATGGATTATCAAGAGCAACAGTGGATTGCGATGCGGTTATAATATTAGTGGTGTATAGCGAAGTCAATCTGTTTCTTTATTTCTCTTTCTCTCTCTTTCTTTTCTTCCCTCTATCTTTTTCTCTATTCTTCTTTCTCGCGATCAGTAAAAGTGATTCTATTGAGGAATTGGTCAAAGGATGTAGACGGAACAGTGGTACACAGTGAAACTCCTGTAAACATTTTATTATACAACGAATACAAGATTTGTTTGAGATTATGGAAAATTGAGGTTATTTGGAAATGGAAAGTTGGTTAGAAAACCCTTAGTGTTTTCTTCTGCTGATTCCGAGGACGGAATCCTTATAAGGTGGGTAGATTGTAATATCCCATATTTTCAAATATTATTATTATTATTTGGAATTATTTATGTGATTTTATGTGAATTTTAGTGAATTATCTGATAAGTGAAATTGATGTATGGGTGTTTAGATGTGACATTATTTGAATATTTGAATTTTTATATGTCTAGAATAAAATATAGACAATTGTGATATTTTTCTGGTAATTTTGGAGTGTTATATGATTTTATAATGATTTATGTATTATTAATTATTTTCTGAATAATTACCAAAATTATTTTATAAAGCCGGGAATCATCCGACTTCAACCGTTTTTGCGTTTTTACAACCCGAAACTCTTCCAAAAACTCCTTTCTAACCTAATATGATAATTCCAGACATTTTCCGTGTTTTGACTTTTTCAATCCGGATTACGGTTTGACCCGTGCACGGCCCGACGCAAGATTTTCGATACGATAGTTATTTCGGTAATCAATAAAACCCGTATTCTCGAGAGAAGAGATATTTTTACATTATTTTCGTATATGGTGTTTTATAAAAAGCTCGGTGTTGATAATTATTAAATCCTGGTATTAAATTGTATCGTTTTACATTTACTTAGCGGCTAAGTAACCTATTTTTGGATCCGATATGATCCAATAGGATACTCGTTACGTGGTTAAGATGCATTTATATGAATCAATCCGTAATTTGGATACGTGTTTATTAGCGTTACTCGTTTTATCTCATTTTATGTGTGTGAATGTATTTTATACGTGTTCGAGTTTTTCGGTTAAATTAAGTATCGTTTTTATTTTTCGAAAATTAATGAACCAGGACCCCACGGGACGTAATCCCTACAAAATTCGTGTTTTTATTTTTATAAAATCAATCGTATTTCAAATACCCAGTATTTCTACAATTTTGAAATATTCCCAATTTTTGGGGAATTTTGATACGAATTTTACATTTTACTGTTTTTAAAATTATTCCCCGTAATTATAATTTTGGGACTTAATTATTTTAATTAGGGAATAAAAACACTCTAAATTGATTTTGGGGTATTTATTTTTCTGAAAATATAAATAGCCAATTTATTCTTTTATTTCATTTTTATTTTTATTAAAAACAAAAATCAAGAACTTGTTCTTGGAGGTTTCAATCTATTCTTGATCTTAATCTTGCGATATCTGGAGATCCGTTGCTCCGTTTTTGACGATCTAGTAGTCGAATCGAAGCTCTCTTCAAGCCCGTTATTTTGATACCAGAATCATCAACTCGGGTGGAGTAATGCTCAAAAAACGTAGTTCATCATTTTAGTACGAATTGGGTTCTTGATTTTCAGGAGTTTTTGGTTGTTTTTGATGTTAGGCTTAGCTTTAACATGTTATTTAGAGTCGATTTATACCATTTTTGTGTTCGTTCTATTGCCGGAGGGCTATAGTCGAGTTTTTGGTTTTGTTAGTTTTTATTTTTCGATTTTCTAGTTTTTATGATAATTGTTGGATGATTATGATGATAGGAATAGATTATACATGATTTTAGCTTCGTTTTGATATATAAATTGCAAGATTTGGTGGAGTTTTGACTTGTTTCGCGATTTCGCCGGAGTTCTTGAGCTCCATGTCGGTTTTAATGGTGATGGTGGCCTGATTCGGAGCTATATGGATGATATGAGATGATTTTTGTGTTATTGTTGCTGCTGGTTGAATTGTAGATCGAAGACGATTAAAAATCGTGGTGTCAGCACTCGGTTTTGACCAAAACGAGGCTCGCCGGATTTGGTTGAAGGTTGCCGGATTCCGACAAGTTCTTCAAATTTTTCCGGTCATCTTCCTCCTTCAATATCCTGTTTGATCCATCAAAGAAGATGACCCCCTTTCCAAAACATGTTTCTGGGAATTATTTTCAAAAAATAATTCAAAATTCATTTGAAATTCCAAAAATTGTTTTTAAATTCAAAAATTAATTTAGTTAATTATTTTAAATAGTTAACTGAATTATTTTAATTCCAAAAATTATTTTCTTTTATTGTTTTCAAAAAAATTCAAATTTGATTTAATTATTTATAATTTATTTTAGTTAATTATTTATGGATTTGATTGATTGATTAATTTATTTAATCAATTAATTTTATTTATAAATGGTTAAATAAAATATAATTATTTATAATTAAGCCAAATAATTCCTAATAATTGTTTTGGGCTTTTAAAAATATCTATAGAGTATTAAATATTCAATTAATACTATTATTAATTGAATTATTCGTATTTTATTCGTAGAAAATCAACCGTTCGTCCGTTTAATACGAAACGAACGCGTACAAACTCAGAAATATATTCCGCTTTTAATAAAAATACTTTCGAGACCCGAATTCTTTTGTTTCGAAAGGTCGCTTATTTTACGAATCATTTTGAGTCAATTTTTGATCGATAAATCATATTTTTGACCTGATTTCAGTTTTAAATGTACCGAGTCGACCCTTTTGATGAACCGAGTCATATGTGATATGAATTATGTGATACGTGAGTTATGTGCTTATGTGTTATGTGCATTATGTGTATATGGATCAAGAGTCTTGTGTTTATCTATTTTATTTATGTGTGGGCTATTGTATGGGTAGACAATAGGCTTTTGATGCGTAGTTCGTCGAGTGATTATCGTTTAGACAATTTAAGTTATATATTTTAATTATAGATGCGGATCATTCGAGTTGATCAGGACAAGATGTTGGATAAAGAGTGAGATGGAATGTAATTGGATATCTGGCTTCTAGCAATCGCAGGAGCAACATATCAGTAAAGTGTTGAAAAGAAGGACGGTGATATTTTGAGACAGAATGTCATAATAGATGCGTCTTTGCGAGTGTGACTAACTGCTAAAACCTAAAGGCAAGTATCCCTATAATCACTTATTATTCAAGTGATATTTATTTAAAATCTTATCATGCAAGTATTGCTTTTCCTATTCTCAGTTCAAGATAGATAAATGTTTTATATATCGCTGAATTAAATTATTCTGTTTATGCAAGTACCCTCTGCTATTCTATGTTCAGAATAGATTTACAAATGTTTTGGGTTTTGAGAAAAATGATTTTGTTGCAAGTATTCATGCCCAAGTGAATGGGGGAATAAAATTATTTCGGGTGTCGAGTATTATGACCCCTTTTCAATAAAAGGTTTTGAGATTGAATGGTTACTGATTGCGTAAGAGGCCGAAGCACCGGTCCAGCGTGAGCTATTATACAGAAGAGTAATACGGAAGTGTAATATCTTAAAAGGCTTGTTATGCCTTTTCTGGCGCCCTATGGGTACCGTATGTCTTCGGGATACGGGTAGTACCTATATTAACGGTATGGCTGCGGAATACCGGTGTTGTTTCATGACTGATCATCAGGAACATCATAGTGTATAATTTGGTTCCAATCGATATTATTATATTACTTTTGATAATCTTATAAGGAAGGATTTATCAACTATTTCTGTTTTTGAATAATGGTAAAATGCAATTTTAATTTAGATTCTAATTTATGCTGATACTCACGTTGTTGTTAAATATCAAAGGTGGTATTAGTATAGATGAATGATGTTGACTTCAGTATGGAATGTTGTGAGCATCAAAGTTCATATTGATATCTAATTTGATATGACAGCAAAATAAGTATTAATTTGAAGAGTTCGGTTTTGAACAAAGTTTATGATTCAATCCATAATCATTGTTTCATGTTATTGTGGTTTACGATATTTCCGTAAATACTGTTTTACGAGTTTGATCCTCATCAAGATTCAAAGTATTGCTGAAGCATTTCGCTCAAAAATATCAAAATGGTTTTGAATACAATTAAGGAATCAATTCTGGGATTCCTCAACTAAAATTTTATAATTCAGCAATTATGATTTTAAATGTTCTGCTCTAATGCAGATGTCGGTTTTATGTCAAAATAACCATATATATATTATAATGAACTTGCTGAGCATTTCTTTCGCTCATACTTGCCTGTTTTTAAATTTAACCTCCAGTGATGATTAGCTTGCTGTTTAGCCGCGTAATTCGAGGAAGCAAAGAAGAAGCTTTTGGAAGGTGGTTGGTCCAGGGTTTGCGGGCTAGTGTAAGTTTTATTGTATAAAGTTGTTTATATTATATTATATTATAGTTGTATATTTTATTTGGGCCTAGTATACTTCATTTCGTAGTTATACTAGTGGGTTTAGTTTTGAATTGGAATTTATTGAAAAGAGTTTTAAAAGAAAGTGAAAATTTATTGGTGGAATTTGGATACCTTATTTCTAGAACTGTAACTTTAAAAGATCTTGGAGTAGTTTGGGGTCATTTATGATAATTATCTTCCGCTGGTATTTATTTATTGATTTAACAGGTTAATTTGGATTGAAGTTTTATAGTGACGACCAAATCCTCTGACCCCGGATTTGGGGGCGTTACATTGAATGAGAACATGAGGTGATTAAGGCATGGAAAATATCTAGAGATGTCCATGCTCAAATCACCAAAGTTCAAGGTATTGAGTCCTTTTGTGATGCTTCCTGAAAGAAGAATAAGGAGAAGCTGGAATCTAATTTGGTTGAAGGATTGCTAACAGATGTAGACTCGACGGATGATGAGGGTCATCCGTCAGATAAAAAAAAGAGTTATCCGTCGAGTGATATAAATCCTCATCCGTCGACTGTGAGCAAGCCTATGAGTAAAGCCAAACTTGTCAAGTTAAATGAGAAATATGGATCAGTTTCCAAGAATTTTGTTCAGAAGGAGAAAAAGGCTAATGTTGGTCATATGACTGTCAAGCAATTGAGTGACAGACTGGAAAAGATTGAGGTTAAAAGGAAAAATAATAGAAATGGTAAAGTAGGAATTAACAAGCATAACAGCTACATTTCTGATAAATATGCTCCTAGAAAAATCTGTGTCAAGTGTGGTAGTGTAAATCATTTGTCTGTTAATTGCAAATCTGCCATGCCTACTTCCATATATGTGCCACCTCCTTTTTCCAACATGAATGATATGCCTTCTATGCCTATGAATGCTATGTCTGCATAGAATATGAATGCACAATTTGCTAATATGCCATTTGCACCTAATCCTTATTATGTTGCATTTAGTATGCCACAAATGCCATTTAGCATGCTTTACTGGAATAACATGTTTACTAATAGCATGCCATTTCCTGTTAATCAAAATATGCATGATAATTCTGTTGTAATGAATGGTTTCAAAGGTTCAACTCAAATGACTAAGGATGAATCTAATATCCCCAAGTCAAATGAGATAAAGCCTAAGAAACAGAAAAAGAAAGCTAACAAGGCAGGACCCAAGGAACCTTGGGTACCAAAATCAACTTGATTTGATTTTGATGTGTACAGGGAAACAGAAAGAATCTATGGTACTTGGATAGTGGTTGTTCAAGACACATGATTGTTGATTCTACCTTGCTCACAGATTTCAAGGAGAGAAATGGCCCAAGTATTACTTTTGGAGATGACAACAAGGGTTATACTTTGGGATATGGCTTGATTTCAAAAGAAAATGTCATCATTGAGGAGGTTGCCTTAGTGGATGGTCTCAAGCATAATTTGTTGAGTATCTGTCAGTTTTGTGATAAAGGAAACTCAGTAACCTTCAACTCGGAAGCCTGTGTTGTGACAAATAAAAGAAGCAATAAAGTGGTTCTCCGTGGTGTGAGAAAAGGGAATGTGTACCTAGCTGACTTCAACTCATCAAATGCAGAATCTGTTACTTGTCTTCTCAGCAAAGTAAGTCAGGATGAAAGTTGGTTATGGCACAAGAAGCTATCTCATCTAAACTTCAAGGCCATGAATGAACTTGTAAAGAAAGAATTGGTTAGAGGCATTCCTCAAGTGGAGTTTTCTAAGGATGGACTGTGTGATGCATGCCAGAAGGGAAAGCAAATTAAAGCATCATTCTGAAAGAAGCTTGATTCAACAATTGAAGAACCTTTGCAACTGCTACACATGGATTTGTTTGGACCAGTCAATGTGTTGTCCATTTCAAGGAAAAGATTTTTCCTAGTAATTGTATATGATTTCTCAAAGTTCTCTTGGACATATTTCCTAAAGTCTAAAGATGAGGCTAGTGAAATCATCATCAATCACATAAGGCAAGTCAATAATCATCCTGATTTCAAAGTTAGAAGAATCAGGAGTGACAATGGAACTGAGTTCAAGAATTCTGTCATGAGAGTATTTAGTGAAGAAAATGGGATTTTGCATGAGTTTTCAGCAGCAAGAACTCCACAACAAAATGGAGTAGTAGAAAGGAAGAACAGATCACTTATTGAAGCTACCAAGACAATGCTTGAAGAATCTAAATTAACAACATATTTATGGGCTGAAGCTGTAAGCACTGCATGCTACACTCAGAATATTTCTCTGGTTAATCAAGCAAAATGCATGACTCCCTATCAATTGTTCAAGAACAAGAAGCCAACTCTAAATTTTCTTCATGTCTTTGGCTGTAAATGTTATATCTTAAGAAATTAAACTGATCAGAATGGGAAGTTTGATGCTAAAGTAGATGAAGGAATTTTTGTAGGATGTGCTGTTGGTAAAGCATATAGAGTCTATAATCTAAGAACCAACATTGTTGTGGAATCAATACATATTGTGTTTGATGATAAAAAGATTGAAGGACTGCAAGATGGAGATTACCATGAGAGCCTCAAATTTGATAATGTGGAGATGGTTAGTGATGATAGTGATGATGAAAGTGATCAAGAAACAGTATCAAAGGATAATGCAGAAAAATACACTACCAATGAAGCACAAAATTCACAATCTGTCGAGTTGCATAATGCTTCATCCGTCGGGAGACAATCTGCTTTATCCGTCGGGAGACAACCAGCCTCATCAGTCGGTACTCAAAATTCACCATCCGTCGGGTCATCAAAAGAAGCTGGAAGTCAGAATAGATCACTTACAGAAAGTTCCCCTTTCTCAAATCAAAGATCCATTAACTCAGGGGGAGTTTCTAACAATCAAAACTCAATCACACATCAAGACAATAATGAGGCCTCTTCATCTAGAGCTAATCTACCTCAACAAAGGAAATGGACAAAGGATCATCCATTTGAGCTCATCATTGGTGATGTATCTTCTAGAGTTCAAACAAGAAGAACAACTCAAGAAGAATGTCTATACAACAGCTTTCTTTTTAAGGAAGAACCAAAGAAGGTAGAAGAAGCTTTGTTGGATCCTGATTGTATTTTAGCTATACAGGAGGAGCTAAACTAATTTGAGAGGAATAAGGTATGGAAATTGGTACCCAAGCCTAAAGGAAAGAATCCAATAGATACCAAATGGGTATTCAGAAACAAGATGGATGAAAATGGCATAGTAGTCAGGAACAAAGCTAGATTGGTTGCTAAGGGCTATTTTCAACAAGAAGGAATAGAGATTTGGAGGAGGAAGTCTATGTGAGTCAACCTCCTAGTTTTGAAGATCCAAATTTTCCAGAATATGTTTACTATCTTTTGAAAGCACTTTATGGACTAAAGCAAACACCTAGAGCCTGGTATGACACTCTGTCAATGTTTCTTTTAGAGAATCACTTCACTAGAGGTACTTTAGAGAAAACTCTTTTCTTTAGAAATGTTAATGACTCTAGTATACTTGTTCAAATTTATGTAGATGACATTATCTTTGGCTCTACAGATGAAAAACTTTGCAAAAAGTTTGCCAAATTGATGCAAAGTAAGTATAAATGAGTATGATGGGAGAACTAACTTACTTTCTTGGCTTGCAAGTTAAGCAAGTTAGTGATGGAATATTCATTAGTCAAACTAAATACATTTATAATCTTTTGAAGAAGTTTGATCTAATGGATTGCAAATCTACAAAAATTCCCATGGCCACTACAACTAAGTTTGAATTAAACACTACTGAAAAGTCTGTGGATATTTCAAGTTATAGGGGCATGGTTGGCTCACTTCTTTACTTAACAGCTAGTAGGCCAGATATAATGTTTGCTACATGTTTATGTGCTAGATTTCAGGCCGATCCTAGAGAATCTCACTTAGTAGCTATTAAGAGAATTTTCAGATATCTCAAGGGAACACCAAAACTTGGCATTTGGTACCCTAGAGATTCTGGTTTGATCTAACTGGTTATTCAGATGTAGATTATGCAGGTTGTAGAATTGATAGAAAAAGTACAATAGGAACCTGTCAATTTCTAGGAAACAAGCTTGTGTCCTGATTCAGTAAAAAGCAAAATTCAGTTTCTACTTCTACAGCTGAAGCTGAATATATTGTTGCTGGCAGTTGCTGTGCACAGATTTTGTGAATGAAAAACCAATTGCTAGACTATGGTTTGCAAGTTGAAAGAATTCCCATTTTCTGTGATAACACAAGTGCAATTGCCATCACTGAAAATCCAGTACAGTATTTAAGGACAAAGCACATAGACATTAAGTACCACTTCATAAGGGAACATGTAATGAATGGTACTGTGGAACTACATTTTATTCCAAGTGAAAAGCAGCTTGCAGATATATTTACCAAGCCACTAGATGAATCCACCTTTTCAAGGTTGGTAAGTGAGTTAGGTATGCTAAACTATTCTTAAATCTTTTGAGATAATTTGCAAGTTGTAATGCATCCAGAAACTTAATTGATTTTTCAGTCTTGGATGAAATTTTGGCTAAGTCAAAATTTACATCTCGACGGATGATCAGTATCCATCGAGTTTGATCATCCGTCGGTATACATTTTGTTAATAAAATCAATTATTTTTCTGGAATATTTTATGACTCGACGGATAACAGATTTATCCACATCCGTCGAATTGTCTGAATCCTAGCTGTTAATTCCCTGAACATTATCCATCGAGTATATTTACCAATTTGCAAGTATAACACGACGGATAATTGATGGAATTTTTACAGTTTATTTTTTAAACGGCTATTTTTGGCAATTCTTATTGGTTACTTTATTTTACTTTATTATTTTTGACAGTTAGTTTTGAGATAGTATAAAAGCATAAATCATTTTCATTTCTTTTCTTTTATCACTCTCAAATCATCTGCTCTAAATTCTCTCTTTCTCAAAAGCAACTATCATCTCTATTTCTGCAATTTCCATTCTCTAACGATGGCACCAGTAGTCAAGATCATGTCACAAACTGGATTCATCTATGAGAAGAACAACTTCACGACTCTAGTAAACAAGGGGATTTAACAGTCTGGTGACTACCATAAAATGATGGATTTGTGAAGAACTGCAAACTCAACTATGCCATGTTGGAATCACCCACCATCTTTTGTGAGGTTGTTGAAGAAATGTGGTTAATTGCTGTGTACAACTCAAATGATAAGACCATCACACTCACTATTAAAGGTAAGGAATTCTGTATTAATAGTGATGTTGTTAAAGCATGTTTCAAAATTCCTGATAATACTGTAACTTCACCACACACAGACACTGACATCGTTAATATGCTTAACTCCATGAACTATGCACTCTCTACTTCTAAGTTAAGTGAAATTAGGAGATTGAGTCTTAGGAAGGAATGGAGTTATCTATGTGATGTAGTTACTAAGGTATTCTCTGGTAAAATCAGTAATTTTGATTATGTCAATATCTCTATGCTTAACATGCTTTACATGCTTGTAACTGATAAGTTCTTTAACTTTAGTGATCTTATTTTATTTGAGTTAGGGTTTAAGTTAGGTGAGTTAAATAAGAGGGGTAAAAATGTTTACTATGCTAGATTTTTCATGATGTTAGCTAACCATCTCTCTGAGAGAATTGTGCTTGAGAACCCAACCAACAAACTAGATTGTTAGGTTCAAGAAAGAAGAATTATTGCAGATTTGAATAGGGCAAACCATCATAGAGAGGTGCCACTCTTCTATTTCCCTGTAATGGAAGCACCTCAGGTTAGTGAGGTAAGTTCATCTGTCTCTACTATTCCAACCTCACAAATTTCTTTGCACTCTAGTGTAGCTATGGCAACTGTGTCAATGACCCAACAGTTGCCTACCCAAGCTACCAAATCCAAAATTTCTAAATCCAAGTCAAAGAAAGCCCCCTCTTGCATCTCTCAAAAGATGCCAGTTGCAAAATCCACCAAACCTAAAGAGGGGAGTGTGAAGGTGGGTAAGGTAGGTGAGGGACAGGGTGAACATCAAAGAAACCCTAAGGATAAGGTTGGAGAGGTGAGTGTTTCCCAGCCTAACCACACTGCAGTTTCCCAATAAACTGCAGTGCTTAATAAGGAAATAAGCTCATTGCTAGTTGCATCCTCCCAAAAGGATGTGACTATTGAACAAAGCTCTCAGCCAAGAGCACAGACCAAAAGGGTAAGGGACATAAGCTCACCCCAAACCTATACTAGAAAGAAGAAACCAAAAACCCTTGGGGATGCCCAGGGTTCACACACTATGCAAACTGGTGCTAAAGATACAGTCACTGCACCTTTTCAAAGTTAGTTTGATGTGGCTCCAATAAATATGGATTCACAGCCAAAATCTTTAGTTATAGAAATACCCCAAACACCAAATTCTCCTACAAACTCTCTGGATGTGGATATGATCAACACATCAATTCCTGATTCCCCTTCTTTGACTCTGTTGGGGAAGCCAAAATCTAGTGGAAGTGAGCATCATCTTTTGGATGATTTGTTGGCTCACTTGCCAATTCTTTCAGGAACTGTTGAGTCATCTGTGCCAAAATTCTCATCAATCTACACAGAGTCCACAATAGTTTCCACTCCAAACTCATTTATTCCTATACTCTCGATGGATATTGTTCATGCGTCGAGTAGTGATTGTATCCCGATGGATAAACTTAACAGCAGCTATCCGTCTGATAGTCAAACTGCTAACCCGACGGATATCCCTTATCTGTCGGGTGTCTCTACACAGCTTCCAATTTCATCAATTATCTCAAGTGCAGAAGACTTAGTGGTAGTACAATCACTCCTAGGATTGAGGGAAGGGGGTGAACTGAGTGAGAGTCTGGGTTTCTCCCAGGAAAAAGGAGAGGAAAAGAGTAAAAATATGCAATCCAGTTCTTCAGAATTGGCAAAAGAGAGTGTGTGGACTCCCACCTTAGATGGTGAGGGTGTGAGCGTGGGGAGCCAAGGTGAGACCTTGATACAACAAAAGAGAGAAATTGAGAGAAAAGCAGGTACTAAAGATATCAGAGTGGATGTTATTTTAAGTGAGTTAATGAATGTCCAGGATGCAGTCAGGGAGGGACTATCTCAGCAAACTCAAGCTGTTATAGATTCCACCTCCCTTGATGCTGAGACATTTACTCACCCTGTTCCAGCATATCAACTTCTAGCTGAACAGGGCAATGAAAATGCAGAAAGGATGCATAACTTGGTGCACACCACACAGTCAATGCTAAGAGCTAAGGATGCCATCACAGCTATGCCCTCTACAGCTGGTGATGTTGATTATGAGACTGGTGGTTCAGAAAAATTCTTTGGAGGTGAAGGTGGAGATATTGAAGAAGAGCCATTGGACATAGGGGGAGAAATAGGCTCTAGTTCAAGATCAGGCATGCCATCTTGGGCATTTTCAAAGCACTGTGATGAACACTACTTCAAGACAACCCTGATTCAACTCATAAATCAGACAAATTCTGTTCTTCAAACCACCACAAATGCCAACACCAAAAAACTCCTTCAAGCACATCTTGCTTCTCTACAACTACAACAAATTCAAGGTTTTCAACATGCTCAAGATGTCAACACTATCAAAGGTGATATTGATGAGATGAAAAAGGCCATTTTTGACAAGATGGACTCTAAAATTCCAGAAGCTACAATGCTTGACATCAAGAGACAACTCAGGAAAAATTCTGATCTGGCCACAAAGATAGATGCCTTAAATATAAGAATGTCAACAATGGAAGCATCTCTTACAGCAATTCATCTACACCAAGTTCAACAGACAGACTTGCTTCAGAAACTAGTGGTTGCACAGACCTCCTCTACTAAACTTGCTGATAACAAAAAGGGGGAGAAAGAGAATTCTAGGAGTGAGGGGGAGCAAAAAGTGCTCAACATTGAAGTTAGCAAAGTAATTGTGCCTTCAATTACTTTGACCAAGCCACCAGCCAAAGATAGCATTGATCTGATAAATGAAGTAGCAGCCAATATAAGAGCAGCTAAAAAGGAGCTGTTGATTCCAATCAACTGGGAGAAAATTGATGAGGACATTCAAAAGAAGTTTGGGCTAGCAAAGAAGTAAGAAAAGTCAGCCATTCATCACTCTTAAGTCAGGAAAATCTCTGTGAATGAAATGAGCATGAACTATCTGGAAAGAGGACAACCATCCTACATCAAATCTCCAAAGGCTGAAGTACTTTTCAAGCCAAGGGTGAATTATCCAAAATCATCACTAAAGAACCCTTTGGATACAGTGTATGAGACACCAAAGCCTGATGAGAAGAAACTGTTGTCAAGATCCATTGCCTTCTACAAGGATCCAGCCGATTCAGCTTTGAAAAGGAGAATTGCTAGAGTTTTCAGAAATGGTAAAGAAATTTGTGTGGTGGCTGGACATCCTCAATTTATTGATGCAAAGAGAGAAGAAAAGGCAAGATTGAAACAGGAAAGAAGCAAGTTGCTCTAGATGCTAAAAAGGCTAAACAAAAGAAATAGCAAGTTGCTATCTTGGCCAAACTACAAGTTGTGAAACCAACACAACAAATTCCTGCTCATCCATCTGAAATCACTGAATCTCAAGATCCAAAGAAACAAGTTGAACCATAACAGAAGAAATCTCAAAGATACAAGGAATTGGCCAAAAGAACCAAAAGGAAATTGAACTTTGTTGGTAAGGAATTGGATGATCAATTTTCCAAGGAGTCCACTCCAACTACAACTCAAGTATCAAAACCCTCAGTGGTATTTGAAGACATTAAGGTGGTGGATCCTTACAGGAACATTCATAGTGAACCTATTATGCCTAAGGATGAACCAATAGACTGGGAAAGTCTTCAATTTGCCAATCCTTAACAAGCCAAAGAGAACAAAGTCAAGAGCAGTCAAGAAAGTGAAGTTGTCTCCTCTCAAATCCAAATCTCTAATCAAAGCTCAATCCAAAGTCAGCAAGGGAGATTACATGTACTTATGTGACATCAAGGAATTCTCTGATCTAAACCTCTATCTAGATGAACTAGAAGAAGTTAGAGGGATTGATGCCTACAAGAATCTACCTGAAAGGTTAGTTTCAAGTACAAAGAAGGAAAGAAGATTCAATGGCCACTTCACAGGATCCTTCAAGAAAGCCAATCTGTGTTGATAAAGGTTTATTCATCATTCAAAAAGAACTTTGGATTCAATGTAACTGCAAGAAGAATGGTTCTAAAGAAGATTGAAGAACTGATGAGTATTAGAGATAAAGATGCACTCCCAAAGACTCTAATTATTCCTTTCACAGGGAGAAGAGTGCATCTAAGGCTCTACTGGTTGATAGAGTTCATGGATGACAAAGGAGTTAGAAGATTTTTCAGATTAGAAGACCAATTGAGCATCTCTAGCAATGAGACTCTTTTGGAAATGCAAGAAAAGCTAAACATCTCAGAATCTGATGAACTGGAATTCCACAGACAGCTCCAAAATCAGATTGAAGAAAACAACAGAAATCTTGGAAAGAGATCCAGACCTTCAAGGAATTAGATTAATCTGCTCAGGCTAGAGGAGCACCATGAAAATGACTATGAGCTAATCTTTGTGCATTTTGTTATTTGAAGCACTTTATAGTTTTATCTACCTACTTTTAGAGTTATATTTTTAGGGTATTTTGTTATCATCAAGTTTTTCTTAATTTATGGCTACAATTCCAGTAGACATAAATTGGGGGAGATTGTTGTGAATATGTAGTGAACTTGATGATTTCATTACCAAAACACCTTAGAAGATTTTACTTAGTAAAATATGTAACACTCAACGGATAAGGAATATAGTCCCGACGGATGACTCAATATAGTCCCGACGGATGATGATCAATTATCCATCGAGTAAGTAGCTTGTGTAATAATGAGTCTGCAACACATTTCTGTATACACCTTGTTTAGATTCTGTAGTAGCTCTCAAGTCATGTTGACTTTAATTAGATATGTAGAATAGGTTGATTAATTGTACATAGATGATGTCTTGTAATTCTGTATAAATGAAGTCAAGTGCCAGATTGCTACCCGACGGATAATCAATAATGCCACTCGACGGATGATCAACAAGGCAACCCGACGGATGATCATGTACCCGACGGATAATCATTTTAAACATCAGTTGACAGTGACAACACAGTCACATGCGTCGAGTGTATGCAAAAGGAATGTGGAAGCCTATTCAACTGGGTTTTAGAGAACAAAGAAGCATTGCCATTTCCATGCTACTATGAAGATATTCAAAGATACTGGAATAGAGTTATGAAGCAGCATAGTATTAGACTTGATAGGTTTTGTTTTATTATCTTGTCTTATTACTTTGTAATCTTGGTGATATATAAACCAAGAAGTAGCAAAAAGAACAACAAGAACACTAAGCAAGAAAATTCTCAGAGAAACATTTGTAAGCTGTATTCTTAGCATTTCTCTGGAAACTTAGTTGTTCATATTTGTAAGCAGCTGTGAGCAAATCTTGCTACACAGAGTTCTCTTGATATAATATATATCTCTGGTGGATACATTCAAATCCACCAGAAAGTTTTTAAAGGCTTGTGTTTTTTATTAATTGTATTTTGAATCATTCCAAGTTATTATTCTGCACATTGCAAATCAATTCACACAGATATATATTTTAAGTTAGAACACTTTTAAACCAAAAAAAAGTTTCAAGAATTCCATTCAACCCCCCTTCTGTAATTCTTGTTGCATTGTTAGGGACAAACATCTACTACTATAACAGACAACTATGCTCTTGATGAAACTACTCTTGATGAAATTTATGGTATGCTCAAGACTTATGAACTTGAGATGGATCAAAGAAGCAAGAGATATGGTAGAAAGTCAAGGACAGTTGCTCTTAAGGCTGAGGAGGAATCCCCCAAAGTGGTTGTCTCAAAGAAAGGCAAAGGAAAAGCTCTCATCACAAAGTCTGATTCAGAATCATCAAGTTCTGATGATGATGATTCAGAAACTGAAAGTTTACCTGAAATAGATGTTGATGAAGAGATGATGAAATTGTGTGCTCTTATGGTGAAGGGTATCACAAAGATAGCCTACAGGAAATTCAGAAGGGGAAAGAAGTTTTTCAAGAAAGGTAGAAGTACTGATAAGAAAGGGTTCAGAAAGTATGAAGGCAAAAGTGCAAAGTCTGACAGAGGAGGCAACTCAAATGTCAAATGCTACAATTGTGGTGAAAGAGGCCACATATCTTCTGACTGCAAGAAAGGAAAGAGTGACAAAGGCAAGGAACTTGTCACGAAGAAGAAAAGCTGGACAGACTCTTCAGATTCTGAAGATGAGGTGAATTATGCTTTAATGGCAAATGCTGATGGCAGCCCTGAAACTGCTGAATTAAAGGTACCTCAAAAAACTTATGCCTTTCATACTGATGATATTATTGAGTTGAGATTATATCTTAAAACCATGTTTATTATCTACAGAGATCAAACTTTAACATGTAAAAGATTAACTTCTGAAAATCTTGCTTTTAAGAAAAGGAATGATTATTTAGAAAAAGAGTTAGTTATGTTCCATCAAACTCAGAAAGAAAGAGATGATGCTTTTTATGTTAGATATGAATTGCTAATATTGAATAAATCTCTAAAAACTTAGTTAGAGAAAGAAAAAGAGATTATCAGGACTTGGACTAACTCTGGCAGAACAACTCAGAATTTATTAAGTAGTGGAAACTGCAAAGAGGGCTTAGGTTATGGAGATGATAAAAGTGAAAAAGGAACTGAACAAATTGAGCCAATTGTTGTTAAACAAACAGCTAAGCCAAAGGTAAATCCTGTTAAGTTTGTAGCTAAAACTGTAAAGTCTGATTCTGAAAAGATGAAAGATTCTGTGACAGAAGTTAAGGGGAAGTCAACTTCTGACAAATTAGAACAGGATAAACCAGCTGAAGTCAACATAGGCTTAATGACAAAGAAGCAGCTTAAGCATAAGCTGAAAGAAATAAGGAATGTTAACAAGGTTAAGGTAGCTAGGAAAAATAGGAATGGAAAGGAAGGTGTAAATAATATCAGAACTTACCTAACATGACAAATCAGTACTTAAGTATAAATCAGCACTTATACTGAAGACAGAACTTAAGATATCAGAACTTAAGTGATCAGAACTTAAGTTATCAGAACTTAAGTTATCAGAAGATATTTAACAGGAGATAATATCAGAACTTAAGATGACTTTCAGATAAAGCAGGTGGCTGATTGAAAGGAAAGAAGATCGAGACTAAGACAGAAAGAAATATGCATGAAGAAAGAATTCTATGAAGAATAGAATACTTGGAAGAAAAGATAACTAGTTGATATATTTTAGGAAGCAGAATTATATTCCATATCAATTATAACATTATCTTGTAACTGTGTAGTATATAAACATAGGCATAGGGTTTACACTAAATGTGTTATCATTATCGAAGTTATTATTCATTGTAACCCTAGTAGCTCTCGTGATAATTTGTTCATCACTGAGAGAGGACAGTTCCATATTGTAACAGAGTTTATTGTGTTGAATAAAATCTGTTTTCTATTACTTGAGTTCTTATATTCGATTTGATTGTAGTAAACACTGTAGTCAACCCCCTTCTACAGTGTGTATGACCTAACAAGTGGTATCAGAGCTATCTGTTAACAAACATACAGTTTAAAGATCCAAAAACAATCATGTCTGAAGAAGAAACTTCAACCAAGCCCGCCAAAACTGAAGAACCTCCAAAAACCATAACCCATAGTCGATATGAGACTATAAGAGTTCCCAGGTTGAAACCGTCTGAGTATTCCATATGGAAAGTGAAGATGGCTGTGTTTCTGGAAGCTACAGATCTAGAATATCTCGATAGGATTTATGAAGGACCACATATGCCAACCAAACTCTCTGTGGAAGTTGCAGGTCAGCCAGTAAAGTTTATACCAAAGGAGAAAAGTGATTACACTGCTGAAGATATCTCATCGATTGCGAAGGATGCAAAGGTAAGAGACTTGCCGCATAGTGCCATTGATAATATCATGTCAAATAGGGTAATTCAATGCAAAACTGCAAAAGAGATATGGGATGCTTTGGAAACAAGGTGTCAGGGAACTGATTCAATCAAGAAGAATAAGAAGACTATACTCACTCAGAAGTATGAGCACTTTGACTCAAAGCCTGATGAGTCATTAACTGATTTATATGACAGATTTGTCAAACTCTTGAATGATTTATCACTAGTTGACAAAGAGTATGATATTGAAGATTCAAATCTTAATTTCCTGTTAGCTCTTCCTGAAAGATGGGATTTGAAGGCCACAATAATAAGAGGCAACTATAATCTTGATGAAATAACTCTTGATGAAATTTATGGGATGCTCAAGACTCATGAACTTGAGATGGAACAAAGAAGCAAGAGGAATGGAAGAAAGTTAAGGACAGTTGCTTTTGTGGCTGAGGAGGTAAGTCCCAAAGTTGCTGCCTCAAAGAAAGGCAAGGGAAAGGCTCTCATCACAAAGTCTGGTACTGAGTCATCAAGTTCTGATAGTGATGATGACTTAGAAACTGAAAGCATACCTGAGATGGACCATGATGAGGAGATGATGAAGCTCTGTGCTCTTATGGTAAAAGGAATCACAAAGATTGCATACAGGAAATTCAGGAGAGGAAAGAAGTTTTCCAGGAAAGGTGCAAGTTTTGATAAGAAAGGTTTCAGAAAATCTGAAGGCAAAGGAGGGAAGTCTGACATAGGAGATTACTCAAATGTTAAATTCTACAACTATGGTGAGAAAGGCCACATATCTCCTAATTGCAGAAAAGGGAAGAGTGACAAAGGCAAGGCTCTTGTCATAAAGAAGAAAAGCAGGTCAGATACTTCAGATTCTGAGGATGAGGAAAACTATGCCTTGATGGCAAATGCTGAAAGCAGTTCTGATACTGCCGACTTAAAGGGCAACAGGAAAAACATCCTAGTTCTGGACAGTGGATGTTCAGGACATATGACTGGAAATAAAGCCCTGCTATCAGACTTTGTGGAGAAAGCTGGCCTATGTGTTTCTTATGGAGATGGCAACATTGGAAAAACTCTAGGATATGTCAATATCAATCTTTGGAATGTCATCATTGAAAAAGTAGCTCTGGACTCAGGACTTAAACACAATCTACTGAGTATGAGTCAAATCTGTGACAGAGGTTATCATGTGGATTTCATTGAAGAACACTGTGAAGTTGTAAGCAAATCTACAGGCAAAGTTGTTCTGAAAAGATACAGGCATGGTAACATTTATGAAGCCAAGCTTTCAATAAGTACTGATGGTTCTGCAATCTGTCTGTTAAGTAGAGCATCAATTGAAGAAAGCTGGGATTGACACAAGAAACTCTCTCATTTAAATTTTAACAATATAAATGAACTAGTCAAGAAAGATCTTGTGAGAAGACTGCCAAAATCAGTATTTGCTCCTGATGGCCTTTGTGATTCATGTCAGAAGGCAAAACAAAGAAAATCTTCATTCAAGAGCAAGACTGAATCATCAATTCTTGAGCCTTATCACATACTACATGTTGATCTATTTGGTCCAGTGAATGTCATGTCTATAATAAAGAAGAAATATGATATGGTCATAGCGGATGAGTTCACCAGATACACATGGGTGTATTTCTTGCACACAAAAAGTGAAACTGCATCTATCTTGATTGATCATGTCAAGCAACTGGATAAATTTGTCAAAGATTCTGTGAAGATCATAAGAAGTGATAATGACACTGAGTTCAAGAATTTGATCATGAAAGAGTTCTGCAAAGACCATGGAATAAAGCAGGAATTTTCTGCTACTGGAACTCCACAGCAAAATGGAGTTGTTGAAAGAAAGAATAGAACTCTTATTGAAGATGCACAAACTATGCTTGATGAAGCAAAGTTGCCAACCTACTTTTGGGCTAAAGCTGTGCCGACTGCTTGTTTTACTCAGAATGCAACACTTATTAACAAGCATGGAAAAACACCATATGAGATGGTGAAGAAAAAGAAGCCAAATCTGAAGTATTTTCATGTATTTGGATGCAAGTGTTTTGTTCTTAAGACTCATCCCGAACAGCTATCCAAATTTGATCTAAAAGTTGATGAAGGAATTTTTGTAGGATATCCACTTTCCACAAAAGCCTTCAGAGTCTACAATTTAAGAACAAGGGTTGTCATGGAATCTATCAATGTCTCTTTTGATGATAAGAAGATTACTGGACTTGAAGATTTCAATGATCATGATCAGCTGAGATTCGAAAATGAAGTTTTAAATTCTGATTCTGTAAATCCTGACAGTCTAAATCCTGATACTGCAACCTCTGATGGATTAAACTCTGATGTTATTGAAACTGTGGTGACTATGCCTAAGGAAAATGCACCTGTGCAGGGGGAGAATACTGAAGATCCAACCACATCTCAAGAAGCATCAGAATCTACAACAGGCTCTTCAAGTTCTGATTCGTCAAGTTCTAATGGGCCAAGTTCTGATAATTCTGGAAACTCAAATTCTGAAGGATCCAACTCGAAGAGCATAATTTCAGGGGGAGCATCAGAAAATATTGATGGAGACAGCATGGATCATGGGGGAGCATCCAGTTCTAGTGATAACCTTCCATCTGCAAGGAAGTGGACTAAAGCACATACACCTGACTTAATTATTGGAAATCCTGATGCAGGTATTAGAACTAGAACAGCTACATCAAATGAATATCTCTATCATTCCTTTCTTTCTCAGACTGAACCAAAGAAAGTGGAAGAAGCTCTTCAAGATGCTGATTGGGTGCAAGCAATGCAGGAAGAGTTAAATGAATTTGAAAGAAATAAAGTCTGGACCCTAGTACCAAGACCAAAGAACAGGTCTGTTGTTGGTACAAAGTGGGTGTTCAGAAACAAAACTGACAGTGATGGCATAATTACAAGGAACAAAGCAAGGCTGGTTGCAAAAGGATACTCTCAACAAGAGGGAATTGATTATGATGAAACATTTGCACCAGTTGCTAGATTGGAAGCCATAAGGATATTTTTGGCTTAAGTTGCTCACAAGAAGTTTAAAGTCTTTCAAATGGATGTGAAAAGTGTTTTTATTAATGGAGAATTGGAAGAGAAAGTATATGTTGAACAACCTCCAGGCTTTGTAGATCCCAAATTTCCCAATCATGTCTACAGGCTTGATAAAGCACTTTATGGCCTTAAGCAAGCTCCAAGAGCATGGTATGAGAATTTAGCTCAGTTCCTTCTGGAAATTGGATTTAACAGAGGGACTATTGACAAAACACTTTTCTACCTCAACTATGGAAATGACTTACTTTTGGTGCAAATATATGTTGATTATATCATTTTTGGTTCTACAAATGACAGACTTTGTAAGAAGTTTGCCAAGCTGATGCAGTCAAGATATCAAATGAGTATGATGGGCGAACTTAACTATTTTCTGGGCCTTCAAGTCAAGCAGAATGAAGAAGGAAATTTTATTTGTCAATCTAAATACACCAGAAATTTGTTGAAAAAATTTGGAATGCAGGATTGTTCAAGTGCATCCACTCCTATGGCCACTGCAACAAAATTGGATAAGGATACTGGTAAATCAGTAGATATTACTAATTACAGAGGTATGATTGGTTCACTACTCTATCTAACTGCAAGTAGACCTGATATCATGTATGCTACATGTTTTTCTGCAAGATTTCAAGCAGATCCAAGAGAACCTCACTTACCAGCTGTGAAAAGAATTTTCAAGTACCTTAAGGGTATAACTGATCTGGGATTGTGATATCCTAGAGAATCAGACTTTAAGCTAATAGGTTACTCAGATGCAGATTTTGCAGGATGCAAAATTGACAGGAAAAGCACAAGTGGAAGCTGCCAATTTTTTGGAAGCAGATTGGTTTCTTGGTTTAGAAAGAAACAGAAGTCAATTTCCACATCAACTGCAGAAGCAGAATACATTGCTGCAGGAAGCTGTTGTGCACAGATTCTTTGGATGAAGAATCAGTTACTGGATTATGTGTTAGAATTTTCTAAAATCCCTATTTACTATGATAATCAAAGTGCTATTGCTATGACAGGTAATCCAGTTCAACACTCAATGACAAAGCACATCAGCATTATGTACCACTTCATACGGGAACATGTGGATGAAGGTATAGTGGAATTGCATTTTTTTCCAACAGATCAACAACTAGCAGATATCTTCACAAAACCACTATGTGAAGCTACTTTTACAAGATTGGTAAATGAACTTGGAATGGTTTCAGGTTCTTTTTCTAAATCTGCTTAGTTTATGTTCTGATACATCAGACTTTATGATCAGTATTTACAGATATTACTATCTTTGTATATTCTATGCTTAAATTGAAATTTGCTTAAGTGTTGATTGTTGTCTGATGTGAAATTCTAAATTATGATAGTGATATGAATGTTTCTGTGACTATTCAATCCAATGAGTATAACTGTGCTAGATGCTGACCTAGTAGTCTTTAATATACTAAAGATCCCATGTTTGAAGTAATTGTTTATGTGGAAATCTTTTAACACAAGCAAATTTAGATATTGAGCTTAGTTAAATTTACTTTGTCTATCTTATTACTAAGTCAAAAACTAGAATACTTGCTTCTTATCTGTTAAGTTCTGATGTTAGTAAATCTGATGGATGTACTAAGTGTTGATAAGGCTCACTTATCAAAAGAAAAAGAAAAGAAAAGAAATAAATATCAGGTACTCCTTTGAGATCTAGAGTAAAAATGTGGAAGGGAAGACCCAAGTGCATTGCTGGTATTAAGTAATATGCATTATAAAAGCAAAATAAAATTTTCTTGTTGACTTTTCACACTCTATGATTACTGGAAAATACTCTAATAACAGCATAAATTTTGATAAGCAGTCGTGACTCACTTACACTAAGAAGCCACTGTAAAATGGAATTTCAAAAGATGCATAAAATGAGCACAAAACAGTTGAGGTAGACTCATGCATGAACTCATTCTAAAAGTAGACTTCAGAATAATGTCAGCTTTTGAGCAAAGTTCTTAGTTATGCCTTATTTCTAAGATGTACTGAAGTGAATCAGACTTTACTCTTTGTCTGATATTTAGCTTAATGCACACACTTACACTCCATATGAATGATGAAAATTACTGTGGTGATAAATGTTGTTTTAGATGAACAGTTTATGTGTCAGATTGCATAAATTCCGAGGACAAGTTCCGATGGAAGTTCTGATGATTAAGTTCTGATGAAACCATATCAGTATTTGTGTGAAGAATTACAGGAATACACAGTCACTTTTCGAGTTAAGGAGCCATATTCTGATGACTTTTTAATCCTGATAATAATCAAGTTTTGATACTGACGTGGCAGTATTTATTTACTTGAACGATAATATTTTTACAGAATATTGGTTAATGCGAGATAAAACAGTCATAATCATTATGGGTTAGTGGTTAGCGTGTCTGTCTTGAAAAACTGCATGCGCACATTAATTATTTTTATATCCCGTGTTCATTAACTCTGGCTTTAGATCTTTTACTGACTGTTATTATTACACATCAGTCTAGGGAGTCGAGGGGTCATTATTTTACTTGTAATTTGTAACTAGTCCTCGCATCCCTTAGTATTCCATTGCCTATTTAAATGACTGATCATTCATCAGTAAAACCACATCTGTTCATTTCTCTAAAAAAATGGCACATTTTAGTTGGTATTACTCTTATGGCACAGAAACTGTGACCATCTTTCGAAATGGAATTCCGACTTCATATTCTATCAACAACATTCCATTTGTCATATGGATTCAACTTCCAGAGAACATTAAAAATGATCTATTATCTTTCCAATGAGAAGTTCATCTTCGTATTCTTAAACAGTATGAGCAAATCATTCATCTTGCTATTCTCTTTGTTGAAAGTAGGAAGAAGAATTAATTGTTATCCATCCATTTCTCTTCACCGTCAGCTTTGTCAGTCTTCTTAGACTAGGACTAGGGCTGTTAATGTTAAGAATCGTAGAATAGGACTATCTTGTAATTTTTGCATGTAATTGCTAAATTTTATCAAATGTAATCATCTGATATATCAATGAAATTTTCTTTAATTGCAAGATTTGTTCTTTGTTTCTCAAACTATGTGATCGTGCATGTTTAATTGCAATTTATTAATCTTTACTTCATCAACTTTTAATTTTATTTTCTGATGAATGTTTTGATTAAATTCTATTGATTTGAGGAAACAACTGAGGAACAGGTTCCTAGATCAGAACCTGTTGTTGTAGAAGCTGAGAAGGTTTCTTCTCAGAAAGATACTGTAACTGGGAGTTCTAGGCCCCTCAAAAGGCTTAGAAAGTTAAATTCTAATGATAAAGCTCCTACAGTGTCTCCACCGTTGAAGAAATTAAAGAAACAAAGAGCTCACAGGGACATAGTTGAGTTAGATTCAGAGGATGTAGTGGAAGCAGCTAAGGAAGGGGATCAGGAATCTCTGATCTCAACAGAACCAATTGTTATTGAATCACTTCCTTCTGCACAACTAGAAACTGTTCAAGACAGCATATCTACACCTCCTATGTCACCTATAGTTGATCCAGTACATATTGAAGAACCAGGTACAAGTGCTGAAATTGATATTCATAATTTGATTGTGCCTGAGGTTTTGTACTTGGAAGCTCCACCAATTCAACTCACTCCACCAACAACATCAATTTTGGATGTTGATCAGAACCCGGCTGCAATCAGAACTTAAAGGAAGATGTTGAAGCCTCTATAGCCTCACATATTGCTATTTTATCAGAGGATGCTGATACTGCAGGATCTACAAGTTCTGATGATGCCAATGAAGAAACTACTGGTGAAGCTGCTGCTAATTTAGATGTTGATGCAGCTGGTCCATCAGGACATGCACCTCAACAAACAGTTAATAAAAGTGATATAATCAAGAAGTTTATTAAGGAAGCACCAGTACCTTGGAGTGAAACTCCTAGAGGAAAGGAGTGGACTAAGGAATGGAACACAGTTAGTTTTGTTCCTTTTGAAAAGATTCTTGCTGAGCATCTGGCAAAAGCTGATGAAATGCTGATAAATGATGATTTCAAGGCACAGCTGAGAGTTACTGCATTGAGTACTAGGCACCTTCAGGGTCAACACTCAACAACTCATGCCAAGGTAAATAAAATTCAAGAAACCTTGATCCAGCAAGATATGAATGTGAAACTTGAAAAGAACAGATTTTTCAAGCCAGCCTTTGACAGAATTGCCTACATTGAGAAAACTCAGGAGAAGCAACAAACTCAAATTGATGAAATTCTGAAGAATCAAGCTTCTCACCAAAATCAACTCAATGAGATCCAATCCTCAGTGGAATTGATTGTCTCTCTTCTTTTACCTGCTGATGCCAAAAAGGGGGAGAAAGTGATTAAGCCTAAATGCAAATTTATTCAGACACTGAAGGGAAAGGATGATGGACATGATGACCAGGGAAACTCGAACAAGGGTAGAGGTCAAGGTCAAGGCAAAGGATTTTCATCAAGTAAAGCTAGAATCACAAGTCAAGGAACAAGTTCTGATACTGGGAGAAGAATAAATTCTAATACTGGTAAAAGGATAAGTTCTGGTGAACATCTGGAACTTGATGAAGAAATTTCAAAGCAGTTATTTCTTAAAGAAAATCCAGGAATGGACTTTGAGAGTTTAAGGAAAAAGAAGCTAGACTCAAAGCAGAAGGTGTTAAGACAAAATCTAAAGCTTCTGTTGTTGAAAAGAAATTTCCAAAACCTAAGGGTATTGTGATAAAGGAAAGAACAAATTTTGAGGCAATCAAAGCCAAATCAAAAATGGAAATTGATCCAAGGTCCAAGGGCAAGGAAAAGTTGATGAACCTGTAAAGGTTTATATGCCAGACATGGATGAAAAAAAAACTGATGATGAAGAAGATGCTAATCTTACTCTGATGCAAAAGAAGATTTTTCAAACAACCTCTGACATGGCTCATGTTGTTCAGAGTCAAGATGTAGTAAGTTCTGATATGACAGTGAAGCAAGTAACCTCTGACATAGCTCAAGTTGGCTTGATATCAGAAGGTAAGGAAAAGGAATCCTCTGACATTGCTCATGTTAAACCTTCAAAGATACTCCTACCAGGATTCAGCAAAGCTAAACAGGCTCAACCTTTGAAGACTGCAACAAGTGGTTTTGAAGCAAGAGTTGTTACAGGAAAGGAAGCAAGAGATAAATCTGGATTGGGTAGTTCTGATGAAAGAAGAGTACATAACACTACCAATGATCTAACTTCCTTAAGTGAACCAGGTGTTGGAGCAACTCCTGAAAGATTGAATCGATTTGAATCTATATAAATGGTTTACCATACCTTTTTGAAAGAACATATCTTGTTATATTTTATGACAGATGGAAGGGTTTACCAGATTAGGCAGAATGCTATACCACTGAAGTATTTTAAGGAACTGGAACATGTTCTATTCCTACTTCAAGTGAAAGACAGATTAACACATAGTGCTGCAGGTTATTTAAAGTCTCAAATTCAAAGACAGAAGAAGCTTTATTCTATAAAGTCTGACAGCACATACTGTCCCAAGTACAGAGATCACAAAGGTGATATTGTCGAAATGAAGCCTAACTCTGCTAAGATCATAACTACTTTTCTGGGTTATAAGGCTGTGGAATTCAATCTAGAGTCTGACAAGGCATATCTGATCAGACTAGATCAGGAGATAAGAAAAGCTAAGATAAATGATCTCAGAGCAGCTATTTTTCAAACTGGTAAAGATACAGCTGAATTGATAAATGTTAAAAGGAGGATGGTCAATGAACTTGAATATGCTGAGAGATATTTGTTGAAGAACTATCTCAGAACAACTCCTGATATCAAAGAGATCAGAAATTGAAGCCAAGTCAAAGATCTACAACTGCTTAAATTCTGAAAGTGTATACAGACTGAAGCTGTTATCAGACCTTAAGATGGTAAAGCTAAAAGGACTGTAAGTTGTAGTTATCTAGTCAAATTCTCATGCATTTGTACTTAATGTTTTTGACATCATCAAATATCTGTTGAACTTGTATATTATGCTAATTTACAAGCTGGGGGAGATTGTTAGATATATTTGATAATGTCATGTGTAATATGATTTGTGTTTAGTTTTCAGATCTTACCTAACAGGACAAATCAATACTTAACTGGAAATCAACACTTATACTGAAGACATAACTTAAGATATCAGAACTTAAGTGATCAGAACTTAAGTTATCAGAAGATATTTATCAGGAGATAATATCATAACTTAAGATGACTTTCAGATAAGGCAGGCGGCTGATTGAAAGGAAAGAAGATCGAGACTAAGACAGAAAGAAATATGTATGAAGAAAAAATTCTATGAAGAATAGAATACTTGGAAGAAAAGATAACTAGTTGATATATTTTAGGAAGCAGAATTATATTCCATATCAATTAGAACATTATCTTGTAACTATGTAGTATATAAACACAGGCATAGGGTTTACACTAAATGTGTTATCATTATCGAAGTTATTATTCATTGTAACCCTAGCATCTCTCGTGATAATTTGTTCATCACTGAGAGAGGACAATTTCATATTGTAACAGAGTTTATTGTGTTGAATAAAATCTGTTTTCTGTTACTTGAGTTCTTATATTCGATTTGATTGTAGTAAACATTGTATTCAACCCCCTTCTATAGTGTGTGTAACCTAACAATATGCCTGTTCCTAATGCTCCTAGAAAGAAATGTTATAAATGTGGAAACTCTAACCATATTGCTTCTTTTTGCAGGAAGAATAAGAATATAAACTCTTTACCTCCTAAGTCAGGAGTTAAGAGTCAGTCTGTTAGGTTTAAACCACAAAATCCTTGTTTTCATTGTGGAAGTTTATGGCATTCCATTTATACTTGTAAGGAATATCATAGTTTATACTATGATTATTATCAAATAAAACCTTCTTTGAAGAAATTTGCTTTAATTTCTTCTAGTGTAAAGTCTGATGCAAAGTCTGATATAAGTTCTGATAAACAGCATATTAGCATAAACTCTGATATTAAATCCGCTGCAAATGCTAACAAACTTAAAAAGGCCAAAGGATCCAAGCAAGTCTGGGTCCTTAAAACTAACCATTAGTGGTCTTTGTGATTGCAGGGCAACAGGAAAAACATCCTAGTACTGGATAGTGGATGTTCAGGATATATGACTGGAAATAAAGCCCTGCTCTTAGACTTTGTGGAGAAAGCTGGCCCAAGAGTTTCTTATGGAGATGGCAACATGGGAAAAACTCTGGGATATGGCAGTATTAATCTTGGGAATGTCATCATTGAATCAGTAGCTCTTGTCTCAGGACTTAAACACAATCTGCTGAGTGTGAGTCAAATCTATGACAAAGGTTATCATGTGGATTTCTTTGAAGAACACTGTGAAGTTGTAAGCAATTCTACAGGCAAAGTGGTTCCAAAAGGTTACATGCATGGTAACATTTATGAAGCCAGGCTTTCAACAAGTTCTGATGGTTCTGCAGTCTGTCTGTTGAGTAGAGCATTAATTGAAGAAAGCTGGAATTTGCACAAGAAACTCTCTCATTTAAATTTCAACAATATAAATGAGTTGGTCAAGAAAGATCTTGTGAGAGGACTGCCAAAGCCAGTATTTGCTCCTGGTGGCCTTTGTGATTCATGTCAAAAGGCAAAACAAAGAAAATCTTCTTTCAAGAGCAAAACCGAGTCATCAATTCTTGAGCCTTATCACCTACTGCATGTTGATCTATTTGGTCCAGTCATGTCTATTGCAAAGAAGAAATATGCTATGGTTATAGTGGATGAGTTCACTAGGTACACTTGGGTGTACTTCCTGCACAAGAAGAATGAAACTGCATTTACTCTTACTGATCATGTCATACAACTGGATAAGTTGGTCAAAGTTTCTGTTAAAATTATAAGAAGTGATAATGGCACTGAGTTCAAGAATTCAATCATGGAAGAGTTCTGCAAAGAGCATGGAATCAAACAGGAATTTTCTGCACCTGGAACTCCACAGCAAAATGAAGTTGTAAAAAAAAAAGAACAGAACTCTCATTGAAGTTGCACGAACTATACTTGATGAAGAAAACCTGCCAACCTACTTTTGGTCTGAAACTGTGCAGACTACTTGTTTTACACAGAATGCAACACTCATAAACTAGCAAGGAAAAACACCATATGAGATGGTGAAGAAAAAGAAGCCAAATCTGAAATATTTTCATGTATTTGGTTGCAAGTGTTTTATTCTTAAGACTCATCCTGAGCAGCTGTCAAAATTTGATGTAAAAGCTGATGAAGGAATTTTTGTTGGATATCCACTTTCCACAAAAGCCTTCAGAGTCTACAATTTAAGAACAAGGGTTGTCATGGAATCTATCAATGTATCTTTTAATGATAAGAAGATTACTGGACTTGAAGATTTCAATGATCACGATCAGCTGAGATTTAAAAATGAAGACTTAAATTCTGATTCTGTAAATTCTGATGACTTAAACTATGATCCTGTAAGTACTGATGTCATTAAATCTGTGGTAACAACTCCAAAGGAAAATGCACCTGTCCAGGGGGAGCAAGCTGAAGATACTACCACATCTCAAGACTCTCAAGAAGCATCAGAACCTATCACTGGCTCTTCAAGTTCTGATTCATCTAGCTCTGATGAGCCAAATTCTGATAATTCTGGAAGCTCTGATACTTCAAATCCTGAAAGATCCAAGTCAAATTCTGAATTCTCAGAGAGCATAACTACAGGGGGAGCATCATAAAATGTTGGTGGAGACAGCATGAATCATGGGGGAGGATCCAGTTCTCGAAGTCAACTTCAATCTGCAAGGAAGTGGACCAAATCACATACACCTGACTTAATTATTGGAGATCCTGAAGCAGGTGTCAGAACTAGAACTGCAATATCAAATGAATGTCTCTATCATTCTTTTCTATCTCAGACTGAACTAAAAAAAGTGGAAGAAGCTCTTCAAGATGCTGATTGGGTGCAAGCAATGCAGGAAGAGTTAAATGAATTTGAAAGAAGTCAAGTCTGGACCCTAGTGCCAAGACCAAAGAACAGATCAGTTGTTGGCACAAAATGGGTGTTCGGAAACAAAACTGACAGTGATGGCATAATTACAAGGAAGAAAGCAAGGCTGGTTGATAAAGGCTACTCTCAACAGGAGGGTATTGATTATGATGAAACATTTGCACCAGTTGCTAGATTAGAAGCCATAAAAATATTTTTGGCTTATGCTGCTCACAAAAAGTTTAAAGTCTTTCAAATGGATGTGAAAAATGCTTTTCCTAATGGAGAATTGGAAGAAGAGGTCTATGTTGAACAACCTCCAGGCTTTGTATATTCAAAATTTCCAAATCATGTCTACAGGCTTGACAAAACACTTTATTGCCTTAAGCAAGCTCCTAGAGCATGGTATGAGACTTTAGCTCAATTCCTTTTGGAAAGTGGATTTCACAGAGGAACAATTGATAAAACACTGTTCTACCTCAACCATGGAAAGGACTTACTTTTGGTATAGATATATGTTGATGATATCGTATTTGGTTCTACAAATGCCAAACTCTGTGAGAGGTTTGCAAAGCTAATGCAGTCAAGATATCAAATGAGTATGATGGGAGAACTTAGTTATTTTCTGGGCCTTCAAGTCAAGCAAAGTGAAGAAGGTACTTTTATCTGTCAATCCAAGTACACCAGAAATTTACTGAAGAAATTTGGAATGCAAGATTGTTCAACTACATCCACTCCCATGGCCACTGCAACCAAGTTAGATAAAGATACTGGCTCACCAATAGATATTACTAGCTACGGAGGTATGATTGGTTCTTTACTCTATTTAACTGCAAGTAGACCTGATATCATGTATGCTACCTGTCTTTGTGCAAACATTTCAGGCTGATCCAAGAGAACCTCATTTAATAGCTGTGAAGAGAAATTTCAAGTACCTTAAGGGTACAACTGATCTGGGATTGTGGTATTCTAGAGAATCAGATTTTAAGCTAATAGGTTACTCAGATGCGGTTTTTGCAGGATGCAAAATAGACAGGAAAAGCACTAGTGGAAGCTGCCAATTTCTTGGAGGCAGATTGGTTTCTTGGTTTAGCAAGAAACATAAGTCAATTTCCATATCAACTACAGAAGCGGAATATATTGCTGCAGGAAGCTGTTGTGCACAGATTCTTTGGATGAAGAATTAGTTACTGGATTATGGGTTAGAATTTTGTAAAATCCCTATTTACTGTGATAATTAAAGTGCTATTGTTATGACATGTAATCCAGTTCAACACTCAATGACAAAGCACATCAGCATTAGGTACCATTTCATAAGGGAACATGTGATGGAATGTACAGTGGAATTGCATTTTATTCCAACAGATCAACAACTAGCAGATATCTTCACAAAACCACTATATGAAGCTACTTTTATAAGACTGGTAAATAAATTTGGAATGGTTTCGGGTTTTTTCTCTAAATCTGCTTAGTTTTTGTTCTCATGCATCAGACTTTATGATCAGTGTTTACAGATTGTCTTATCCTCATGAAATCTATTCTTTAACTGAAATTCATTAAATACTGATTGTTATCTGATGTGGATTTTTAAACTCTGATAGTGATTTGAATGTTCTGTGACTATTCAATCCAATGAGGATAACTGTGCTAGATGCTGACCTAGTAGTCTTTAACATACTAGAAATCCCATGTTTGAATTAGTTGTTTATGTGGAAACTCATTAACACAAGCAAATTCTGATTTTGAGCTTAGTCAAGTTTACTTTGTGTATCTTATTACTAAGTCACAAACTAGATTCTAGCTTCTTATCTGTCAGATTCTGATTTCAGTAAATCTTAAGAATGAACTAAATGCTGATAAGCCTCACTTATCAAAAGAAAAGAAAAGAAAAGGAAATAAAAGTCAGGTACTCCTTTGAGATCTAGAGTAAATATATGGAAGGGAAGACCCAAGTGCATTGCTGGTATTTAGTAATATGTATTAGAAAAGCAACTAAATTTTCTTGGTGACTTTTCACATTCTCTGATTACTGGAGAAATACTATGAAAACAACATAAATTCTGATAAGCAGTCGTGACTCACTTACACTGAGAAGCCACTGTAGAAAGGAATTTCAAAAGATGCATAAAATGAGCACAAATAGTTGAGGTGGACTCTTGCATAAATTTCTTCTATAGTAGACTTCATGATTGATGACAGATTTTAAGCACTTTTCTTAGTTATGCCTTATTTCTAAGATGTACTGAAATTTATCAGACTTTAATCTTTATCTGATATTCTGCTGAATGCACACACTTTCACTCCATATGAATGATGAAAATTACTGTGGTGATTAAGTTATTTTTGACAAACAGTTAAGTGTCATTTGCATAAATTCTGAGGACAAGTTTTGATGTAAGTTCTGATGATTAAACTCTGAAGAAAACAAGTATGTATTTGTATGAAGAATCACAGAAAAAGATATTCACTTTTTGAGTTCAGAAGCCATATTTGGATGACTGTTAAAATCTGATATAAGTTTAAGTTCTGATATTAAATCCTGATGGAATTCTTGATGCTTACATGACATTATTCTTTACTTAACTTATTTGTGGTAAAAACTGAAACAGTCATTTTTAAATCAGAATATATTTGGGTAAGATAAAAATAGTCATAATCATTATGGGTTAGTGGTAAACGTGTTTTGTCCTGAAAAACTGCATGTGCACGATAATTATTGCTTATTTTACGTACCCATTAACTCCTACTTTAACTTTTTACTGACTGTTCACACGTTGCCAGGTGTAAAGTGTATCCCATGCTTCAAAATTATAACTATTGAATGGAGAGAGTATATATATGGGAGTTAAAAGATTTTCTAATCTTTTACTTACTTTTCTATTCTTAATCTCTTTTATTCTTTCTCTCTCTAATATTCTCTGAAACGTTTTCTCTCAGGACTTTTATCAAACACCTTGCAAACACTATCTTTCTCACTTAATTTCTACAGAGATGGCACCAAAAGACTTGATTTTCAATGGAGCTAAGTTTGTTCCTAACAATGACTCGTCTATTCTTAGCAAGGCTGAAGCTCCATCGGAACTTCAATTTATTCAGGATTTCCTTGCTAATTCTGATATTGGGTATGCTTTGACCCAACCTGAAGTAATCTATGGAACCCAAGTGCTGGAGTTTTGGAGAAGTGGAATCTATGATGATGGAGGTGCTCAAGGGTCCCCAAGTATTACCTTTACAATAGGGGAGGATGAGCATGTTATTACTTTGGCTACAATTCGTCAAGCATTGCAGCTACATGAGAACTGTGCTTATACAACTGTTGAGGAGCCAGTTCTTCAAAATATGATGGCAATTCTGGGGTATAAAAAGACATTGGCAAAGCTGGGTCAATTGAAGAGATCTAACATAAGGAGGGAATGGAGTTTCTTCTTTGACTGCATTACAAAGACCTTCGCCAATAAATATTCTAATTTCGATGCAATCCCCATACTCAGTCAACAAATCGGGTATGCTCTCATTAATCAAACTGATTTTGATTATGCAAGTGCTGTTTTAGGCTTTATTGGGGTTAGGATAACAGAAGATAGGAATACTGTCTATTTTGCTAGATTCTGTCAGTTTATCTATAGTGTTTGTTGTTCTGATAAGCCCCAATTAGCTGGTGAATCACTTTCACCATTTAGACTAGCTAAAAGAGCTTTTAATGACTTATTATCTACTGATAATAAGAAGGTTGTGTTAAGACCCCTCCAAATTCCTTTTATCTGTCAAACAGGCCTTAATAACCTATGATCTAGTTACATACACTGCACTATATCCTGATGTCCATCTATCTGAACCTCAACCATCAGCACCTACCACCATTACCCATACACCTCAAACTTCTCAACCATAACCAAAATCTACCATCAGGACATCTTTCAAACCATCAACTCAATCATCTCAACCTGAATCATCAGCACATACCATCAGATCTTCATCTTCCAGGCCAAAGAGGACAAAGTCTGTTCCTCAACCTCCACAAAAGAGAAGGAAGATGATTCTCAAAGATGAATCTAATAGTGATAAGGAAATAGTTGAAGCACGGGTTCATGCATCAGAACCTGTGATAGTTGGAGCTGAGAATGTTACTTCTCAGAAAGAAACTGCAGCTTAAAGTTTTGATACTTTGAAAAAGGAATCTTTAAGTTCTGAAGCTGCTAAAGCAACTCCTTCACTCGCAAGGAGACTAAATAAAATGAGGGCAGAAAGGTACAAGGCCAATCCTATATCTAAGGATTCAACTGAAGATGAGGAAGAGGATCAGGAATCTCTGATCTCATCAGAACCTGTGGTAATTAAAGCTCTGCCATTCCCTACTCAAGCTCAGGATACTGTGTCAACACCTCATGTCTCTCCTATTAAAGCTATAGATGATGCTGAAGAACAAACTACAACTTTTAAAATAGATATTCATAATTTGAATATACCAAATGTTCTTTATCTGGAAGCTCCATCTAAAGAAGCTCAACAATCTCCAACTCATTTTCCAATTTTAAATGCTGATATACCATCTACATCAACCACACCAGCTCTGGGGATAAATTCTGATGTTCAGAATTTAAATGAAGCTGTTCCTGAATCTCCAGATGCTTCATACACTGTTGTGCTATCAGAACATAATGAGTCTTCCTCAAGTTCTGAAACAATGTTTCTGTTGAGACTCCAGTTCCCATTCTGGGAAAGGAAGAATTGGTGAAGAAATTTGTTGAACAGGAAGCACCTATTCCTTGGGAGGATACTCACAGAGGTGTGGAGTGGACCAAGAAGTGGAATGACACTGATTTCATTCCAAGTTCTAATGTTTTGACAGAGCATATTGCTAAAGCTGATGAGTTGCTCACAAATGTTGATTTAAAGACACAACTCAAGATCACTGCTCTCTCTACCAAACATCTTCAAGGTCTACATTCTTCTACTCATGAAAAGGTTGATACACTAAAGGAACATGCTGATAAGCTAGATCTACAGATCAAGCTTGACAAGAACAGATATATCAGACCTACTCTTGAGAAAATTGAAGCCATTGAGAAGATTCAAGAGAAGCAATAGGCCCAAATTGATGAGGTCCTGGCTAACCAAGTTTCTCAGAAAGCTCAATTGGATGGAATCCAATCTTCAGTTGAACTTCTTCTTTCTCTCTTACTTCCTGATGACGCCAAAAAGGGGGAGAAGGTAGTTAAGTCCAAATGCTCACCTACTCAAATACTGAAGAAAAAGGATGATAAAGGAGATGACCAAGGAAACTCTGATAAGAGCAGAGGTCAAGGAAAAGTTCAAGGAAAATCTTTTACACAGAACAAGTCAAGTTCTGATGCTATGAATGCTAAAAGTCTGAAGTCAATTTCTGATAAGCAAAGTCTGATGTCAAGTTCTAATATTCTGATTCAGTCAGGATCTAAAGACTCTCAAAAGTTTTTACAAACTCTGAAGCTAAAAGGGAAGAAGACTACTGTTTATTAAAAAAATCCTAAAATCCAGACACTTGATGAGGAGATAGCTAAACAAAATCCAGGAATGGATTTGGAAACTCTCAAGGAGGAAGAAGCTAGATTTGCAGCTGAGAAGATAAATCTTAACTCTAAAGCTTCTGATATAAAGAAACCTCCAAGGCCTAAGGAAAAAGGCATTGTGATCAGGGAAAAGTCAAATTCCGAGACTTCAAAGTCCAAGACTAGATCACAAACTGAGATTGATCCTAAGTCAAATGGAAAAGAAAAGGTTAGTGAACCTTTAAAGATTGAGAAAAAGATAAGTTCTTCCATTCTAGTCTATCAAACTACAATGCATGATGATGATTTGATAGAAGATGAAACTGTTCAAATTCTGAAGAGAAAAAAGATAATTAAAGAATCTAAAACAACCTCTGACACTGCTCAAGTTGTTCAGAATGAAGAACATCAAGTTACAGAAGAAACAGCAAATTCTGATCAAGTTATATTGGAAAAGATGACAATTGCTGATAAGAAGAAGCTGTTATTGAAGAAAGCTAATCTAGTTGAACCAAAATCCAATCTTATGTTGAATCAACTCGCAACATTTGGGTTGAGATCCAAGCAACCTAGAGATATAACTGGATTAGGTTCTGATGAAGAGAAGATACACACAGGAGTAGAAGTTACTCTAAGAGATCCTTTCATGTTGAAACCATATGAACAAATCAAACAAAAGCACCTTGACAAAGTGTTGTCTGCTCAAATTGTGATAGATGCTCATGATAAGGATAATCTAAAGGAGAAATTAATTTTATTTCTCTATGATGGATTAACTTACAGACTAGTTGATACTGATGTGCTAAAGAAGTCTGTCAGAGAACTTCAACATATTCACTATCTTCTGGAAGTAAAATCTGATGTTACAAGAAGATGGTCAGAATACATTTTGAAGTCTATAAGACTTCTATTTAGAATCTCTAGTACAAAGACTTCTCAGTATATACCAATGATTACTGAAGGTGATGGAAGAGATATTCCTATGCTGAAGAATTCTACTAAGGTGGAAGTTATTCTGAAAGGAAAATGCTTATGTTATAATGAAAACTCTTCACATCCTAGAGTTATCAGACTTGGTGATGGACTTGAAAGAACATCAATTGAAGCTCTCAGAACATCCATTTATCAAATTGGTGATAGTAAAGATGAAGAACTGATGCAGGTCAAAGCACAGTTAGTTAAAGTTCTGACGAAAGCTGAAGACAAGCTGGTAAGAGATTTTCTTAAGAATCATTATGGATTCATATTGATCCAGTGAAGTTGGTAAAGCTACAAGGACTGTAAGTTGTAGTTAATAGTCTTTTTAAACTCTCATTGCATTTGAACTTAAATGTTTTTCACATCATCAAATCTATTAACTTGTATATTTTGCATAATTTACAAGTTAGGGGAAATTGTTAGATATATATGAGATGTCATGTCTAATATGTTTCATGTTTAGTTCTCAGATCTTAACAAACAGGAAATATCAGTACTTACTGGAATTAGTACTTAATGGAAGTCAGAACTTAAGGATATCAGAACTTATATTATCAGAAGATAAATATCAGAAGATGGATATCAGAACTTAAGTACGAGAGGACTAACAGTTAAGGAAGGAAGCTGATTTACAGGAAAGAAGATCAAGACTAATACAGAAGAAGATATGCATGGAAAGAGTTAGAGGACTGAAAGAATTGTATAAGATATCTGATTGATATATTTTAGGAGACATAATTATATTTCATATCAATTAGAAGTTATCTTGTAACTGTGTACTATATAAACACAGACATAGGTTTACATTATATATGTTATCATTATCGAAAAGATCATACATCGTAACCTAACAGCTCTCGTGATATTTGTTCATCACTGAGAGAGAATAGTTCCATTGTTACAGAGTTTATTATATGGAATATATCTATTTACTGTTACTTGTGTTTGAAATCGATTTGATTGTATTCTACACTGTATTCAACCCCCTTCTATAGTGTTGTGTGACCTAACAACATATGGCCTGTCATAACTGTAGCTATCAAATCTTGTATATGTTCCAATCTCAGTCTTTTAATCACCTCTTGAACTGAATCTGTAAAAGTCTCTAATACGGAATAGATATGCTTGATCCTTGGATATAGCTTTTATATTCTATCTGAATCCAATATGACCAAACTTTCCTGACATGTGAATCACTACCCTGACGTCCAGTCCCTCAAGTACTTCTACCTGAGCTTCTTCTGATTCAGATATCAGTAACTCTTACATTTTGTCCTAAGGTTCCAACTTTACTACATGTGACTGAGATGTTTGTTTGTCCCCACTATTCTCTCTGACATCTATAATTCCTGCCTGTATGATCTCATTGATTCCCGGATAAATGTAGCATTGGTACAAACCACTGTGTGACTGTATAATCTGGAATCATAGAGTTATCTTTAAAATCTTCGAGAAATATTATACCTGTAGAAATTTCATTCAATTCCTGCATCTGAAAACCTAGTGGTATCCTATGGAGTAATCCTTTAAGGAAGTTTCACAATTTTTGTCTGTAGGTCTTGAAATCAGTTCCATTAGAGTAAGAAAACCATTATCTTCAATTTTTGTGTTCGGGAATATTCCGTCTGAATAGCACATGATCTTCATTTTCTTTAGAAGATTAAAAATCCACTTTAAAAGCCCGGAGGAATCCTAAGTCTACCAATACTTTCAGTACCCTTAATTTAATATTTAAGAAAAATTAAATTTCCAGTATTTTTAATTTTCTTAGAAAATAAATTAATCAAAAATAAATATTTACGTAAAATCTAATTTTCAAGAATTTCGAATTTTCTTAAAAATTAAATAAAACTTAAATTATTATCTAAAAAAATTAAATTTAAGAATTTTAAATTTTATGGAAAAATAAATAAATTGGAAATAATTAATTTGGGGCTACAAATAATGATTTATGGTGACTCCTGTAGTCCTCCTGCTTAAATACTTAGAAAATATTTTTGTTGCAAAGCTCGGGTGTGGAGACAACAGGAAGTACAGGGAGGGAGTTAGCATTAGTATATTTTTTTAACTCCTCTGTGGTGACTACTCTGCATCCCTGTACAACTTCTGTGGCGACTCAGTGCGCCGACTTTTCCTTAAAAAATATTTGAGTTGCAACTCTATGGCGACTAGAGTAAATGCCTTGGTTTTATTTGTGCAGAGACTACAGGGAATAGTATTTTCTTCCGCGTGTGCACAATCCCGCGTGTATCTATCTGCTCAGCAAATAACTCCCACGCGTGGGCTTCAAATAGAGGCAGTGTTAACTTATGTTTGTGTTGCGCATGTGTTTCAATCTCCAGCCTTGTTCGATAACTTTGCCAGATGCGTGACACCATATCTAAGCTGCCAATTTACTTAAAACCAAGCCAGTTTCATTTACTACCAAACTTTTTATTTGACTTGAATAGAAATGGCAGCTATTGGCAGGTAAAAACACGAAACTAGAAAGCAAATGTACTAGAATTAATAACTGGTACCCCAAAAAATAAATTAAATTAAAAACTCTTATTTATAAAAAGCTGGTCAGTCGGTCTAAGAGATCAGTTAAAAAAGCTTGTCTGATGAACATTGTGTGTAACACAATAAGAAATGAACCCATAGAACTGGTCACGTGTAACTTCCATTTTATGCTGATGAAAGTCATATAGCTTATCCCAGTCAAGAGCTTCAAGGACATATTTGATATGTTTCTTTGGTTGTTTACGCTTCCATACTAACAAAAGCTTCACAAATAAACTGAAGCTTTCTGTCTAAAAAATAAGGTGAGAAAAAAGAAGAGTGATCAACTCTAGTGAAACAGTGAAAATAGTTTGATCAGCCATTTGAGAAAGCTTTGGTGAAAGATGTAGTTAACTTGGTACATTTGAGATTTAAAGAAAAGGAATGTGTAAATACTTAATGGACAATTATGGAGTGCACTTGTCATGGACAAAAGGTTGTGAACATTTCATCTTCCTTACGTGTGTAATATAGTTTTCTTGTCTGGAGGAAAAACTATAAATATATTAATTTGTATGTATTTATTACATGTTTGATCATTTCAATAAATATAGGAATTTACATTCTAATTGGATACATGTTTTACAATTAATTTAATTTTAAAAATTATCCACAAGTAATCCAAAATTATATTTATTTTTTCAACACAAAGAGTCGATATAAACTTATTCCCAAAACCATATTTTACTTATAAAATATCATGTAAAATTATTTTTTGTGCATACGTGAAAACTTTTGGCAATAATTATTCACTGTTGAAAAAGGCTGAATTTAGTCAATAACATTTATCTCGCGCAAAATAATTTCTGTAAATATGTAAAGATGTTTTAAAATATACAATTTTCTTTAATGTATGTCAGCAAATCAAGAAAAAATTATTGTATCTTCTTTTAAAATAAAAGTGTAACTTGCTAAATGTGTTGCATTTTACTCAAAGTTCTGTGGTTTAATTTTGTTACCTTTGTTTTATGTAACTTGGTTGATTAGTTTACGGTTAGACGTGATTACATGTAAAATATTATATTGTATTATTTCTCTAATTTTGTTTTAAATACATATTTTTTTTGAATTTAAATTTAAAGTGAGTTTGATTTTTGTAATATAGTTGGGTTTTTTTTAAAACCAAAATATTAAACTAAAATTTAGGAATTAATATATAAACTTTTTCATAAAAATATCTTATTTAAGTATATTTGGATATATTGTAATAAATTATATACCTGAAATTTTGTATCTGGCAACGAATAGATGGAACATGTATATTAGAGATGTATCAAAGTATTAACTAGGAATTAGTATTTATATATGATATGGAAGTTATATATTTAATAAAAAGTTATTAATTTTTAAATTTACCAGATTATAACGGGACTATAAAATATTATTAATTAATCTATGATAATAATTTATAGAGTATTATTAAATTAATTTTTAAAGGTTATTAAAGGGAGCCCAAAGTACTACTTAGACAGAATCATCTTAGATTTGTCTAGACTGTGGTTTTGAAACTCTCATTCACGGTAAAGTAGAAAGATGGATCAGATGTAGATGAAGGTAAGTTTAATATCATGGTGTCCAATTTCAAATTGTGTTTTAGTTAGGGATATGTAATGGCAAGTTTGTAATTGAAACATCTCTACTTGTTATTGAAAATGACTTTAGATTCTTTAAGTGCTCTGTAACATGCATGTCCAAGAAGCTAACACATATTTATATAGTGAATTCGTGATAGTTGAGTTATGTAGAATGTATGATTATAACTTGTTTTAGGATTGTTCAAGTATATATCTGATCTAAGTTTATATGACAACATCATGACCTTTCCCGGACTGAATTTAAGCTCTATAATATATCCTGAGTAATTTGTTTGGACATCATAAGGATTATTGATGAAACCAGGTTACAAAGGATTTCAAACTTGAATTTTGGTCAAAATAATGTTACATGTTTCTCGTAAATCTTACTAGGCTAATATTCGATTGAAGTTAGATATTTAGTACAATCAGGTTTATGTGTTATGTTAGCTACGCAAACTTATCAATTACTATTAAAGATATATTACCCTGATTTACAGAAAATTAAGGGAAAATTCCTTTCCTGTGGCATAGAATGGGACATGGGTAAGCAGAAATCAATTATAATATTTTCAGTTACAGTAATCATATTTAGTGATAATGAAGGTTAGGTCGTAAATTACTTTTAGGTTAGGGTCGGAAACAATTGGCTACCTTTATTTCTACGAATGTGGAGACCGATGAAGAATGGACATTTGTAAGTGTTTCTATTATTAGTTGAATTAGATAAATTCCATCCATAAGTAATTTTAACCGTCTAACAAATTTTTCTATATCTTGTTGGAAACTTTTAAATACTTTCATTCAGATACTTAGCCGCAAACTTGACCATTTTTGGCACTTAAAGTGTAAGACTGTATTGTGGAATGCAGTGTACAATAGGCGCGGGAAGAAAATATGTGGTATGGTAGAATTTCTTAGGTTTCATGCATTAAAAATGTACTTTTTTATGATATTTGAGTGTTATGGATATGGAAACTTCACCAGTTCACTGTTACAATAATTTGGCAAGTGCAATCTTTACTCCAACAGTTGACCCCCTTGATTATTTTGTGTATAAGCACTCGGATGATCCAAGGCTTCATGAAATTATCCATAGTATAGACCAGTTAGAAACTGAAAACTATTTAGGACTATTCTCTCATAATGCTATAAGAAACAATCATGAGGAATACTTGATTGAGGTTAGAGGAATTGGGATTGAAATATCTATGCGAAAATCAATGAGTATACAATCTCAAATTTCTAAACATATATGGCTATATATGATCTCTCTTTATTTGTGCTCCGTATTGTAAACAATTAAGTCTAAACTTTCCCTTCAAATGCAGACTGTATTGGATGAGCTATATAAAAAATGGAAAGGTATAAAGATTATTTTGTTAACTTTTGGGGTCAGAGAATGGGATATTCAGCTGCAATGGAATGGTGATACGTGTCACTTTGTAAGTGGTTGGGAAGCATTTGTCTCAGATATAGAGGTTTTTATTGGAGATGTTATTGGCTTCAATTTGAGGGAAACATCTTCCAATATTGTCCACATTTGTGTGTTTAAACAACAACTTATACAATCTGAGAAGGAAGCAAGTAATTTCAAATTTAATTGCCTATTAATGAGTGGCTACAGATGATCAGAGTTCTTTTGATAAAAAAAAATTGGTAAACTAACACAGCTACTTGAAATTGTAATTCAAGAGAGAAAATTGGAAGAAGATCATTTTTTAAAATTCTGGACAGTGGAGCAATAAATCATGGACATGTCGTAAGTTTAGTGTAATTTATTTAAGAAAATTTTGAAATATGATAATCGAATTTAATGATTACTAATTTGTTTGATTGCTGAAATAGGTTTTGCCTAAGCTGTTAGGTCAGGAGACGGAACGTAGTCTTTGTGAAATTGAATGTATCGTAATAAATGGGTTGAAATGGAAAATAAAAAATAATAAGAAGTTGAGATTCATATATGGTTTAAAAAAAGTGATCACATACTTTGGATTGATGGAATGTGATAGTCTGCATGTGACGGCCTCAACCCCGGGGTCAGGAGTTGACGTCACTAAACACAATTACCAAAAATATAAACAACAGAATTATTATTAAAATATACTAACTCGACCCCGAACCAAGATCCGATCCAGGTTCAAGTATAATTCAGGTTCTCATTATTACAGACTTTTTATTCCACATCTAGGACACACTAACTTTATTCAGCAACTCCTCAGACCTCATAGCCTGATACAAACTACCTCAAAGGGTCCTATGAATCTAGGGCTAAGTTTACCCTTCTGACCAAATCGTACTAACCCTTTCCAAGGCGATACTTTTAGTAACACCAAAGCTCCTATCTCAAAGTCCATGTCTTTCCTATGCAAATCCGCGTATTTTCTTTGTCTATCTTGAGCTGCTTCCAACCTTTTCCGAATCAACACTATGGCATCTCTAGTTCGCTGAACCAACTCAGGGCTTAACACTTTCTTTTCTCCTACCTCATCCCAGTACAATGGTGATCTACACTTTCGTCCATACAAAGCTTCATAAGGTGGCATCCCAATACTGGCATGGTAGCTGTTATTGTATGAGAACTCAATCAAAGGTAAGTGCTCATCCCAATTACCTTTAAAATCTAGAACACAGACTCTCAACATATCCTCTATGGTCTGAATCGTCCTCTCACTTTGGCCATCCGTCTGAGGATGATAAGCGGTGCTCATATTCAATTTCGTTCCTAGACATTCTTGAAATTTAGTCCAAAACCTGGAATTAAATCTAGGGTCTCGATCCGACACTATAGAAACAGGAACTCCATGTTTGGTAACTATCTCATCCAAGTATAACTTAACTAACCTTTCCAATGAATACCTTTCATTAATCGGAAGAAAATGCGCCGACTTAGTTAATCTATCAATGATTACCCAAATAGCATCATAATTCACTCTCGTCTTTGGCAATCCCACTACAAAATCCATAGCAATTTCTTCCCATTTCCACTGGGGAATCTCCAAAGGTTGTAACAATCCACTCGGCCGTTGATGCTCTGCTTTCACCGTCTGACACACGTGACACTTACTTACCCAATTGACAATATCCTTCTTCATTCCTGGCCACCAAAAATTTCTCTTCAAATCCTGGTACATCTTGGTGCTACCAGGGTGGATAGAAAACCTAGAGTTATGTGCTTCCTGTAATACTTCGTTCTTCAACTCTGTTATATTAGGAATCCAAACTCTAGACGAAAATCTATACAAACCTTGACTATCTTTTTGATTACACAACTCTTCTCCTGTCAAAGTATCCAACTCTTGTTCCATAACTCCTTCTTGACATCTTCTAATCTTTTCCATCAAGGCCGGCTGGAAAGTAATTTCATATAGTTGCTCTTGGCTTCCGTTAGATCCTCGAACTTCAATTTCCATTCTTTCCAAGTCTCGTGCCAATTCCTCAGTAATCTTAACCATATTCAGCCTTTCCTTCCTACTTAAGGCATCAACCACTACATTGGCTTTACCTGGGTGATAATTATTCGAACAATCATAGTCCTTAATCAACTCCAACCACCTTCTATGCCTCATATTCAGATCTTTCTGCGTGAATATGTACTTCAGGCTCTTATGGTCTGTATAAATGTCGCATTTCTCGCCATACAAATAGTGACGCCATAACTTTAAAGCAAATACTATAGCCGCCAACTCAAGGTCATGAACTGGATATTTCTGCTCGTGAGGCTTTAGTTGTCTGGAGGCATACGCAATCACTTTGCCATGCTGCATTAACACACATCCCAATCCTTTCAGAGAAGCATCACTATAAATTACAAAGTTTCCAGTCTCATCTAGCAATGCTAATATTGGAGCCGTCACTAGTCTTCGTTTTAACTCCTGGAAACTCTCTTCACACTTTTCCGTCCAAACGAACTTCTCATTCTTCCTGGTCAACTTGGTTAGTGGGGATGCAATCTTCGAGAAATCTTTCACAAACCTTCGATAATATCCTGCTAATCCAAGAAAACTTCTTATTTCCGTTGGTGTTTTCGGTTGCTCCCATTTTGATACTGCTTCAATCTTAATCGGGTCTACTTTGATACCTTCTTTACTTATTACGTAACCAAGGAACTGTACTTCCGTCAGCCAAAACTCACACTTAGAAAACTTAGCATACAATTGCTTTTCTTTTAACTTTTGAAGGGCAATCTGCAGATGCACCACGTGATCTTCTGGATTCTTCGAATATATGAGGATGTCATCAATAAATACAATAATAAACTTATCCAGATACTCCTTGTATACCCTATTCATCAAATCCATGAAAGCCGCTGCCGCATTCGTCAATCCAAACGACATTACTAGAAACTCGTAATGGCCATACCTTGTTCGAAATGCAGTCTTGGGGATATCCTCGGGCTTTATCTTCAATTGGTGGTAGCCAGACCTTAAGTCAATCTTTGAAAAATAACATGCTCCCTTAAGCTGATCAAACAAATCATCGATTCGCGGCAAAGGATGTTTATTCTTTATCGTCAACTTGTTCAGCTCTCTGTAATCAATACACAATCTCATACTTCCATCCTTTTTCTTCACAAATAACACTGGAGCACCCCACGGGGAAACACTGGGTCGAATAACTCCTTTATCCAATAACTCCTGAGGTTGCTTAGCCAATTCTTTCATTTTCATCGGGGCCATTCCGTATGGAGCCTTAGAAACTGGTTCAGCTCCAGGTATCAAGTCAATGGAAAACTCTATCTCACGATCAGGTGGCAATCCTGGTAATTCTTCTGGAAAAACATCAGGGAATTCTCTTACTATAGGGATGTCCTCCAAAATAGAGGTCTCTTTCTTCGTATCCACTACATGAGCCAAGTACGCTTCACATCCTTATCTCAGCAATCTTCTTGCTTGCATCACTGAGAGAAACTTGCTATCTTGCCTCTGCCCTTGGTAACTGACCCGTCTATTATCTGAGCTGTACAGAACAACTCTCTTTTTCTTACAATCAATATTTTCCCTATATCGAGACAACCAATCCATACCTAAAATAACATCAAAGTCTCCCAACTCGAAGGGTATTAAGTCAACAGGGAACATATACCCCGAAATCTCTAGGGAACAACTAGGACAAAATTGCTTTACAGGTACTTTATTTTTATTAGCCACTTCTATAGTTAGAAGTTCGTCTAAGTCTTCTAACATCAATTGCATTTTATTCACACAATTCACAGATATAAAAGATTTGGACGCTCCCGAATCAAACAAAACGTTTACAGGTACGGAATTAAGAATAAGCGTACCTGCAACCACATCAGAGTCATGAACTTGAGACTTCTGGGTCATCTTAAAAGTCCTAGCTCTCGCAGTACTGGTTGCTGGTCCTTGGGACACACTCCTTCCAACATTACCTTGAGTTACTGACTTGCAATTCCTAGCTATGTGTCCCACTTTGCCGCAACTAAAACAGGTAACTCCTTGAATCTCAGACTTACACTCTGTGGAATAGTGACCTTTCTGTCCACACTTAAAACAATTAACATTCTCTCGGCACTGTCCACTGTGCTTCTTCCCACATGTCTTACACTCAACCACTGGCTTACTCATCCTCGTCGGGGCACAGTTAACTGATGTTGTACCGGGCTTCGCCTGAGGAATATCCTGACTCTTGAACCTTTTATTCTTATTCCTTCCAAACCAACGCTGAAACTTTTGACTCGCTATTCCTGATTCTGATCTAGCAGGTCCACTTTCAAATTTTCTTTTCTTCTCACCCTGCTCTTTTGCCGCTAATTTCTGATCACTTTCTATCACTAGGGTAGCCTGAACTACCAAAGTATATGTCTTGAGTTGTAAGGCTACAACTCCACTCCTTATTTCTGGCTTCAACCCTTGCTGAAACCGCTTCGCTCGTTGAGCTTCTGAACTCACATATTCTGGTGCTATACGGGCCAACTCCGTAAACTTTGCTTCATATTCCGTTACACTTTTATCCCCTTGTTTCAATTCCAAAAATTCCACTTCCATTTGACTATGGAGACAATCTGGAAAGTATTTCTCCAAAAACAACTCTGTAAATCTGGTCCATGGTAGTGGACCTTCTCCTTCTTGGGCTCGCGTAGATTCCCACCAATAGTTCGAATCATTCCTTAGAAAATAACTAGCGTAATCAGTCTTTAAATTCTCACTCACCTTGGTGAGCGCAAATGCCTTTTCCATCTCTTTTAACCATATCCTGGCAGCAACATGATCTACCTCTCCCTTAAACTCTGGGGGCTTCACTGCTTGAAAAGATTTAAAACTAACATTCTGGTTTGCCCCTCTTATCTCATGCTGCTGCTGGATTTGTAGTTGCTACTGTTGGATTTGTTGTTGTTGTTGTTGTATGAGCTGCTGTTGCTGTTGTTGTTGTTGTTGCAATTGTTGTTGTTGCTGCTGGAATTGTTGTTGCTGCTGGGCTAGCTGTACAGACTGCTGACGCAACAAATTCATCATGTCACTCACGGAAGGATCCCCAGCAGACCCGTTATTAGGCTGAGAATTTCTCTTTGGTGGCATCTCCTGAAACATAACAGTCATATATAAGAAGATAGATTGCTCCAGCAATTTATATTTATGCAATCAGGAGAGCGTTGCCACTAAGTCAATATTCTCATCCCTCATTAAAATTGGATCCGTCCTGAGTGAATGATTATGATCCAAAAATACCAGCAACAGAAACAACAATAATAATAACAACAATAATAGCAACGCACAATATATATATATAAACTGAACAATAAGATAAAGCAGCTGGAATACAATAACCAACAGAATCCACTAGTACAACTGAAAATCCAACTAAAAAGAACCATCTGAATACACACCACAATTGACTGTTATAACAGCCTCACCTACTACAAACTATCACAACATAATATACATATATATGGAAAACAACCACAGAACTCCTAGAAGTCACTCTGAGCTCTGCATCCCTCTATAGCAGCTCTGTCTAGCCACTACCACTGCCACCAATGGAACCTAGCTCAAACACTAGCCAGTTCACTAGGTCCTGATACTGCACAGCTCTGAACTCTGAACTAATGAAACGGTCAACAAATCTAGCCCTCTCTACAGCCATCTGGGTCAATGCTCTCACACGGGCTCGCACCTCAGGGGAAGGGGCAGAAATACCCTGAAATGGTGCAATAGGTACCTGATCCAACTGGGCAGCAAACTCTGGACTCTGATCTCTGATAAAATAAGTATTCACCGCCCTATGGACATGATAAGGGATCGGTGAAGAAGTACCACTAGGGGCCACAGGAGGTACCGGAGGTCTCATCATGGAAGAACTGGGACCGCAGCCAGGAGGGAAATCCCTGACAGCAGATACAGACCTACGTACCCAACGGGGACGAGGACCAGATCCAGGGATGTCTCGAGGCACAAAAGAAGAAACTGGGGGATGAGGCATAGGGGTCTCCTCGGTAACAGCATCAAGGGGTTTCTCCGAATCTGAGCTATCCGAATCAGAAGGATTCTCCCGAGATGGAGAACTTGAAATCGCAATAGGCCACTACCAACATGATAAATATACAGGCAAGACACAACTAGGTCAAGGCAATTCTATCAAAACATTTAATAGATGTCAGGGTAACGCCGTCGGAACCCTCGACTGACTCTAAAGGTTTGCTCCTCTATATGAGTTGCTGACTCACACTTAAAGACTCAATTTATCACCTACTTAACATAATCCCTAACCTGAATCAGGGACTTGAACCTGTAGCTCTGATACCAACTGTGACGGCCTCAACCCCGGGGTCAGGAGTTGACGTCACTAAACACAATTACCAAAAATATAAACAACAGAATTATTATTAAAATATACTAACTCGACCCCGAACCAAGAAATGATCCAGTTTCAAGTATAATTCAGGTTCTCATTATTACAGACTTTTTATTCCACATCTAGGACACACTAACTTTATTCAGCAACTCCTCAGACCTCATGGCCTGATACAAACTACCTCAAAGGGTCCTATGAATCTAGGGCTAAGTTTACCCTTCTGACCAAATCGTACTAACCCTTTCCAAGGTGATACTTTTAGCAACACCAAAGCTCCTATCTCAAAGTCCATGTTTTTCCTATGCAAATCCGCGTATTTTGTTTGTCTATCTTGAGTTGCTTCCAACCTTTTTCGAATCAACACTATGGCATCTCTAGTTTGCTGAACCAACTCAGGGCCTAACACTTTCTTTTCTCCTACCTCATCCCAGTACAATGGTGATCTACACTTTTGTCCATACAAAGCTTCATAAGGTGGCATCCCAATACTGGCATGGTAGTTTTTATTGTACGAGAACTCAATCAAAGGTAAGTGCTCATCCCAATTACCTTTAAAATCTAGAACACAGACTCTCAACATATCCTCTATGGTCTGAATCGTCCTCTAACTTTGGCCATCCGTCTGATGATGATAAGCGGTGCTCATATTCAATTTTGTTCCTAGACATTCTGAAATTTAGTCCAAAACCTAGAATTAAATCCAGGGTCTCGATCCGACACTATAGAAACAGGAACTCCATGTTTGGTAACTATCTCATCCAAGTATAACTTAACTAACCTTTCCAATGAATACCTTTCATTAATCGGAAGAAAATGCGCCGACTTAGTTAATCTATCAATGATTACCCAAATAGCATCATGATTCGCTCTCGCCTTTGGCAATCCCACTACAAAATCCATAGAAATTTCTTCCCATTTCCACTGGGGAATCTCCAAAGGTTGTAACAATCCACTCGGCCGTTGATGCTCTGCTTTCACCGTCTGACACATGTGACACTTACTTACCCAATTGACAATATCCTTCTTCATTCCTGGCCACCAAAAATTTCTCTTCAAATCCTGGTACATCTTGGTGCTACCAGGGTGGATAGAAAACCTAGAGTTATGTGCTTCCTGTAATACTTCGTTCTTCAACTCTGTTACATTAGGAATCCAAACTCTAGACGAAAATCTATACAAACCTTGACTATGTTTTTGAGTACACAACTCTTCTCATGTCAAAGTATCCAACTCTTGTTCCATAACTCCTTCTTGACATCTTCTAATCTTTTCCATCAAGGCCGGCTGGAAAGTAATTTCATATAGTTGCTCTTGACTTCCGTTAGATCCTCGAACTTCAATTTCCATTCTTTCCAAGTCTCGTGCCAATTCCTCAGTAATCTTACCCATATTCAGCCTTTCCTTCCTACTTAAGGCGTCAGCCACTACATTGGCTTTACCTGGGTGATAATTAATCGAACAATCATAGTCCTTAATCAACTCCAACCACCTTCTCTGCCTCATGTTGAGATCTTTCTGCGTGAATATGTACTTCAGGCTCTTATGGTCTGTATAAATGTCACATTTCTCGCCAGACAAGTACTGACGCCATAACTTTAAAGCAAATACTATAGCCGCCAACTCAAGGTCATGAACTGGATATTTCTGCTCGTGAGGCTTTAGTTGTCTGGAGGCATACGCAATCACTTTGTCATGCTGCATTAACACACATCCCAATCCTTTCAGAGAAGCATCACTATAAATTACAAAGTTTCCCGTCTCATCTGGAAATGCAAACACTGAGGCCGTCACACTGCATTTTAGTTTTGATGTTGCAGGTGTGTTTTACGAATGAATTTTTCAGATGGATGGAATGGAGATGCAAGGTCGCAGCGCAAAAAGTAACATCACAGAAAGATGCTTGTCTGGTTGCTTTCTTTTCAAGGATTGGTGTCTAAATAAATATCATCACAGTGGTAAACAAAATTTAACTAACATCTTGTATCCTTTATGTTGGTAGATGTAGTAAGTTTATACATTAGATTAACATTGTGTTTAAAATGTCACCAGTAGCTGAGGGTGACGTGAATAACACTCAAGTTATAGAAGTCAAAATGCTAACAGAGGAAGAGGTTGCAATCAATGAAGATGGTGCTCAAGTTCCTGGGACTGTTAATGTAGGAGAAGATGTTGATATGATCGGTAACCAGACTGAAGCGCAAATGCAGGAAGCAGAAATCGATCAGTTCTCCAAGAAGATTTTTGGGAGCAACCTTAAGAACAGATGCCACAGAGTGGTAAGCAATAGTTAATAATTCATATATATTGTTATTTTAAACAAAAAATATGCATAAATTTCAAAAAATTTGCTTCATAATGACTGTGTAAATGCTAAACATCCTTTGCAAATTATATACTCATTATTTAGCACCTACCTACAAACATAAGGTTCCATAATCGAGATTGGAAGAGTGGAGAATATGTCAAATTCAGAACAGGACAATCAACCTGGGACATTAAAATTATCTTGAATGATCGTAGAGCAAGGTTTTCTGGTGGGTGGAGTAAATTTATTAGGGAGATGGAGCTCAAATATGATGATGATTTACGATTCACATTGCGCCAAGACGAAGAAATTCCTACCTTTGATATTGAAGTTAATCCCCGTGATTGAAGACTGTCAACAATGTTGAATGATTGATATTTAGATTTGGAATTTATTTAGTCTTCAAATGGCATTTTGTTGGATTCTGATATCCATATACCTATTTTCCAGATTTGTATGTCAAATTTATAAATCTTGTGTTGGATTATTGTGGTAATTGAATGCATGACTTGTATAACTTTGTGTTTAAATGTTTGCAGCATAATGTATGAAAATTGTTCATATTTTAAGTGGTTACCAACAATCGCTTTGTTTTTATGTTTGTGATTTACTAGGCTGCACGTATATGTGAACACACTCCAGTTTAAGAAAATCACCGAATGTATGTAAACAAAACCCAAAAGTTCTATACGAATTATATTTTTTGGTCTTATATTTTATAAAAAACCGACCGTATTAAAATAAGGGTATGTGTAGTTTTTTTATATTTTATCATATGTTGATGAATTTTTATTTTAAAATTTCCGTTTTACGTGTGTAAGCAAATCTAGTACAAATTAATTTATCTCGTATTAATGAAAGAGTGTAATGTGTTATGTTTGTTACGCTTTTCTCGAAGTTGCTTGTTATTAGTTCATTAATTTTTTTATTAAAATTACCTCATTATTTATTTAATAATTTTGTTTTAAAGAAAATTTGTTTCGAATTTGAATATGAAGTTAGTTGTTTTCTTGTCTAATATATTTGGAGTATTTTTTTTAAAAATAAAATATTATACCAAAATTATGGAATAATACATACAATATTGTCATGCGATATCACATGTTACTATTTTTGGAGTTATTTTTATAAATATATATATATATATATTGATTTTTAAACTTCATTTTGTAGTTTATGAAGATATTAATTAGTAATTTAGTGATATTTCAATTAGTAATTAGTAATTTGGGCCTAATTTTTGTGATCCAAACCATAGCAGTTAATTAACTACCTCTCTTTTTTAAGCCCAAACTCCACTTTTAAGAGACTTAAAAAAGTATAATTAAATTATAACTGATTAAATTATCCCTACCAGCGAGATGAAGATGAGCAATGCAGTTATAGAGGAGAATGCAGCCAATTGATGTCAATAAGAAGATTACTTAAAGTTTATGAAGGTTAGTATGTAGATGGTAATCCAGAATAAACATGATAGTATAATATTTTTAAAGTTCTGTACTATGGAGTTGGATTAAAAATTTATGCAATATCCCATTTTGCTATTAGGTTGTAATTGACGAATAATGTGATATTTATCCGAGTATTCGAAGTTGTAATGTCGATCGCATGTGTAGGAAAATAAGTTGTATGCACTGAATGGATTTAATGTATCATTACAGTAGACCGAACATAGAAAACTAATATTAGACTATATTAATACCAAAATAATTGAGATTATGTTTGAACTGTAATGTGTATTTGCAGGAACTTTAAAAAAGCATATTCCATGGGAGGTTGATTGGGATATGGGTAATACTTCAATTATTTTAATTTATTTTATAATGGATTAGTGGCTACTGAACATTTTTTACAGGTTTAATAAAAATATGTTTAATGTAGGAAGAGGACGAAAACCATTAGCGACCTTTATTTCACAGAATATCGAGACTGATGAGGACGTTGCATTTATAAGTGGTCATATTATTTTATTAAATATCCTGATCAGAAGTATGGTAATTTTTTTATTAAATACATAATAAAATTAATTTTGCAGAGAGTTCCATCATCTTTTATTGAGAAATTCGGACATAAACTTCCTTCCTCTGTATATCTCAAGTGTAGGACAGTAGTTTGGAATGAATTATATGGTAAGTATAGAAAGAAGTTATGTGGACTATTTGAATTTATGAGATTTTATGACCTCAAAATGTACTCTGTTGTGGTATTTGATTATTACGGAAATGGCAATTTTACTGTGCACTTGTACAACCATATGGCGGTTGATATTACTTATCCAACAATTGACCCAGTGGATTTTCTCTGAGAAGAATACTGTATTCCTTGGAACTTGGATGAGTTTATATATGGTTGTAATCACTATGTGATAGAAAGGTACCTTGCCTGTATTGACTATAATGTTGTGAGACTTGATTTTAAGCATTTCTTCTTGGTGATCAGAGGGTGTGAAACAACAGAGGACTTACCACATATGGTGACCTCTCAAAATTTGTACACATTGATTATAAATGCTTAATTGAGTAACATGCATCTCAAGGTTTTTATTGTACTCATATATGTATTAATTTTGTCAGGAATTGCCTATTGAAATGGAAAAATTGTATATCAAATGGAAAGGACTGGAAAAGATTTGTTTAAATCACTGATGTAGAAAATGGGAAGTATTGGTAAATTGGGTGGAAGATAGACATGTTCTCGGAAATGGGTGGCATGAGCTCGTGAAGGACTTGGATATTTATGTCGTTGATGAAAGGAATATGTCCTAAGTCCAATCATGTATAAGGATTTAGGAATAACTTTTATGTAATCTGTTTTGATTTCATTGATATTAATAAAGACTTTTTTTGTTTTTATTACGGGCTTTATCTATTTAAGTGTTTAAATAAGATATACCATAGTTTAGAGTAAAGCTTTTTATGGATTATGATGAGATCATAATAGTGAGACCTAAAAAGATGATAACTCTAAACTTAAATAGTTCCTGGTCATAGGATTACTAAGTGGTAATTAATAATCCGCAAAGATCGGTACATACTATGCTTGCTTCATTATGAAGGATGTCTGTTCTCATAGACATTTGTGTGGTGACACTATAGCTAGTATGTAGGTGCTTATTATAGAATAAGTTCACTGAACATGACTCGCCTAGCTGAACAACTGATGGAGTTCACTCACGTGTCAGCAGTTGTTCGCTTAGTGATAGTTGTACAAGTATCCTTAGACTTGAGTTCATCATAGTCATCTTGTGTACACTGAACTATGCTTTGGTTTAGTTCTTAGTCTCCAGGGACAATTATTAGGGCTCTTCTGGGTATAGGAATTTGTACACGTAGATAGTGTATGATCAATAAAGGATCTACCCCTTCCAGTGAAGGAAGCGAATGTTCAAGGCTGATCCACTTATGCTAGTTCAGGAATCTCTGGCCAGAGTGAATGAAATTAGAAAGGAGTTTCTAATTTGCATAGAACTACGCATAGTAAATGGTAAGCAAGTGATTGAATTAGATAGGCTTGACACGAGATCCATGCCTTGTATTTAATCGGGACATTGTAGGGTAGAAGGAGTTTATTGTACGGTAACTATTCACTGACAGGTTCTTGGTATTCTAAGCAATGAATTCATATTATCCGGATAGTCGCGATATGTTGAGAAGCATCACTCACCATGTAGAATAAATGTGATTAATTAATTAATCATATTTAATAAATTAGAGAATTTATATAAATAATGATAAAATAGTTTTATTATTATTTATTTCTACTACCGGCTTAATATTGAACCTACAGGGTCACACCATAAAAAGAGAATGATTTAATGGTGGAGGAATTAATTAATAATGGCTGATAATTATTTATTTATGAAATAAATAATTAATTGGCAAATTTAATAATTGATTAAATGAGATTTAATTGATTATAAATTAATTAAGAAAAGTTCTTAATATTATTAATTAAATGATTTAATTTTTGGAAATTAAATCAGAAGAGAGAATTATTTCTAAAGTGTTTAGAAAAAGGATTAATAATTAAAAGGTGTTTTAATTATTAATGTGAATAATAAATGGGATAATAATAATATTATTTATGGGAAAATTTCAGCTGAAAATTTTGCCTATAAATACACTATTATAGACCCTAATTTTATTCTAGCCTTGAAACCCGAAAACCCAAAAAGTTTGGAAAACCCAATTCTCTCCACCTCCTTCCTCCTCCTTAACATCGTTTTCTTGGTGGATACCGGTGGAGTGCTTCACACTTGAGGAGCAACTGCTAAGGATCTCTGATCGTTGTCTCCGAATTATTTTAAAAGGTTAGATTCGATCCCTCGAATTTTTATTCACGATTTATATGCTTTTATTTGGATTTTGTATGTGTAAAAGTGTTTTACCATGCCCCCGCTGCGTTAAAAATCCAACAATGGTATCAGAGCATAGGTTGTATGCATATAGATCTGTGGTAAAAATTTCAGAATTTTATGTGCTTGTATGAATTAATTATGATTTTTACAAGTTATATCATGGATTAATTTTGTCTGATGAGAAATCGTTTCTCATAATAATTTTGAATGTTGATCTGGGTTCTACAAGTGTTATAGATCGTCTGGGTATTTTTTTCATAATTTTATGATGTATAGATTTTTTATTATGAATTTTTGAAGTTGTTTCAATTAAAATTCGTAATTTAATAAGTAAATATATATATAGTATATATATATGTTTATATCTGTACTGTTGTCATCTGCTGTTGAATGATGTCTGTGTTGGAACGGAAAGAAAGAGAAGTCAGGTACGGCTGCGCGCTGTTCGAGAAGAAAAGAAAAGACGGCTGCTGAGAAAGAAAAAAAAAATAAGGGGGTGTAACGCATTCCGGGAATGCGTTACACACCTGTGACGCATTCACGGAATGCGTTACACCCTTAAATGGCTTAAAAGGTGTGTAACGCATCACCGGAATGCGTTACAGGGCTTGTAACGCGTTCCTGTAATGCGTTACAGCCCAACTGTCCAGATTAAAATTGATTTTCTGGGAGTTTCGTAACTCCGTTTTAGGCGTGCAATATACCGTTGGATTCGTTTTTTCGAGACGGATCTAATGGAGTGATCAATTTTAGTTTATATAAAAGGTTTGAACTGTTTATATTTCCATGAAGTGTTTTAAAGTTGTTTTTGACTGTTTTAATTGCTTTTAAATGCTTCATGTGATACATAGAGATGTATAATGCTTAGACTAATGTGCTAGATGATGTAACATGTCTACCTTGATGTTTATTCATGTTGATATATGTGATATATGCTTAGTTTATCATGCGATGATAGATTTAGGTGAACTTAAATAAACATAAGGCGTTTGTTAGACAACCTAGTATAGTGAAATTGTTTCATAACCTTAATAATAATATAATGAATACAATCATGAGATTCTTGTGTTTATGAAACACGTATTTGAATATGAATTTTTGATATGAGAGAAAGGATGATTCTGTCAACAACAGATTTCTATCTATAAGAAAGGGTTATTAAGCGACGCCTGTTGACAAGGCTCCACCCGATCTGGGAATCATCTGATTATTGATTATTAATTTGAAATATTTAATTTAAAAGGAAGAATCTCTTTATAATATGATTATGATTGTAACGTAATATAATCCCTCTAAAATTAAATAATATCAAGTAGTAATTGGCCAATGACACAACGGGCTTGTGTCGGTCCTAGCCTTCCAACATGATAGAAAAGTAGTTCTTATTTTTGAATCATTGTCGGTTCGTGCTACAGCCGAGGGCTTCGATTTCGAAATAAGAAATACTTGTCTATTACATAGAGATGTGTACATTGAATAAGAATCTAAAGGTCGGTACATGCTACAGCCGTGGGCCTTTGGGGACTGATTCAACTATACGGAATATTGGGTTAGACTTGACTTAGAATATTGAGTTTGTCGTGCTACAGCCGAGACTCAATTATTCAAGAGGCTAAAGTTTGATTAGGGAATAACATGAGATGTAATTGACAAGAGTTGTCTGCCTATTGAACATTACATGGCGGTTCGTGCTACAGCCGGGGTCGTGTAATGGAATGTAGGATCCCTATTCCCACTAGCATTATGAATGCTTAATTTTTCACGTAGGGGGTTGAATAAATTAGGAAAACTAGTGGGAGCCACTTATGAATAAAGACCCGATTCATATAGTGTTTTAAAATGAAATCGAATATTTTCTAAGTGTTGTTATGTGTTTATCATTTTCAGATTTATTTTGTACGTTATGTCTTCTGCATTATCACTCAGGAGCATACTAGATGCTCACAAATTGACTGGTCCTAATTATGCTGACTGGCTTCGAAACTTGAGAATTGTTCTCAGGATTGAGAAGCTGGAATACGTGATTGACTCACCTAAGCCTACTGAACCTGCTAGTGATGCACATAATGATGAACATGTTGTGTATCGTAAGTGGATAGATGATGCAAATATTGCTCAATGCATCATGCTAGCTTCCATGAACATTGAGCTACAGAAGCAACATGAGCATATGGATGCTCACACTATCCTCATGCATCTATAAAAGTTGTATGATGTGGCGGGGAGGACAGCTCGATATGAGATATCGAAGGAGCTGTTCGGTTGTAGGATGTCTGAGGGATCATCTGTGAATGACCATGTACTTAAGATGATCAATTTGATTGAACGTCTTGGACAACTTGGTTTTGTCATGGATGGGGAGCTGAGCCAAGACCTGGTCTTGCAATCGCTTCCGAGTTTGTTCTCGCAGTTTGTTGTGAACTTTCACATGAATAAGTTGGAAGTCAGCCTGCCTGAACTCCACAACATGTTGAAGACTGCGGAATCGAATTTTCCCCCTAAGAAGAGTTCTATTTTTCTAATTGGTGAAGGTTCCAATCCTAAGAAAAGGAAGAAGAACCCTTCCAAGAAGAAGAAAGTAGGTGAGAAAATGCCGGTTCCACCAAAAGCTGAAGACCCCAAGAGCAAAGTTGTTTGCTTTCACTGTAACAAGGTGGGGCACTGGAAGAGGAACTGCAAGGTTTACCTTGCAGAATTGAAGAAGAAGAAGGGTAGTGAGACTACCGCTTCTGATTCAGGTATGTTCATGATAGAAATGAATATGTCATTAAATCAAATTTCTACTTGGGTATTAGATACCACCTGTGGTTCTCATATCTGCAATTGTTGCAGGGACCAAGGAGAAGTAGGACTCTTGAGGAAGAGGAGGTGATTTTACTGATGGAAATGGAGCAAGAGTTGCTGCTGAAGATGTAGAAACATTTCATTTACATAGGCCTACGGGCAAGACTATTGTTTGAAATAATTGTTATTTTGTTCCCTCGATTGTGAGGAATATTATTCCCATGTTAGACTTGGCTGGATTTTCATTTATTATTGAGAATAATGAATGTTCTATTCTTAGAGATAATATTCTTTATGGACGTGGTGCTTTAAATAATGGTCTATATGTATGTGACATAATTTACTTCAGATTGAACAAACTAATAAAATAAAAGGGATGATGAAAATCTCACTTCATTGTGGCACTGCAGTCTCCATTTAGTAGACATGGAGAGAGGGCTGCAAATTTGCTAGGAATGGTACACACAGATGTATGTGGACCAATGTCTAATCAAGCCATGGGTGGATTTTCAAACTTCATTACTTTCATAGATGATAGATCTAGATTCGGATATGTGTTTGATGAAACACAAGTCTGAAGCCTTTAAAAAGTTCAAAGAGTATAAGTATGAAGTGGAGAAACAAACCAAACAGAGTATTATAATTCTTCGATTAGATCGAGGTGGTGAATACTTTAATGGAGTGTTTCTAGATTATCTCAAAGTAAATGGTATAGTCTCCCAGTGGACTCCTCCAGATTGGTATCTAAAATGAGAAATCGAACTTTGTTAGACATAGTTCGGTCCATGATGAGCTATGCAAATCTTCCAGTATTCCTATGGGGTTATGCATTGGAAACCTCAGCATGTTTACTGAATATGGTGCCTTCCAAAATCTGTTCCTCAAACTTTGTATGAGATATGAAAGAAAGGAAACCGAGTCTTAAACATGTTAAGATTTGGGGATGTCCAGCTTATGTCAAGAAAGTTGACCCAGATAAGCTGGAATATCGATCCGGAAAATATAGTTTTGTGGGATATCCTAAAGAGACTTTAGGGTATTACTTTTGCACCGATCATCGGGTTTTTGTCTCCAGACATGCTACGTTCTTGGAAAAGGAGTTTATCCTTGAAGGAAACAGTGGGAGCAAAATTGAACTTGATGAAGTTCAAGAAGCACAAACTACTACAGATCGAGTGGAAACACCTGTTCTGACTGAACAACCTTTTGTGGAACAGCCCATTCATAGGTCAGGGAGAGTGTCTCGCCAACCTAAGAGGTAATATGGCCTTGTCATTGAGAATGACAATGAGTTTTCGATCATTAATGATGACGACCCTGTGACCTATAATGAGGCTATGAGTAGTGTTGACTCAGAGAAATGGCATAGTGCCATGAAATCCGGAATGAATTCTATGTATACGGGATACAAAAGAATGATTAGAGCAGATGGCCAGGTGAAGACCTATAAGGTCAGGCTTGTGGCAAAAGGATTCAAAAAAAGGCAATGGATTGACTTTGATGAAACCTTTTACCTGTAGCCCTGTCATAATCAGTTCGGATTTTGCTTGCGATTGCTGCTTACTACGACTATGAGATCTGGCAAATAGCCAGATGGTTTTCTTTCCAAGGGAAAAAAAACCTAGTGTGTAAGCTACTGTGAACCATATGTGGTTTAAAGCAAGCTTCTTGAAAGATGGAACATTCATTTTGATGAGACAATCAAAGAGTTTGATTTTATCAAAAACGCAGATGAACCATGCGTCTACAAAAGGGTTAGAGGGAGCGCGGTAACATTTCTTGTATTGTATTGAATTAGAGTTGACACACATAACAACATAACAGACCCACTCACAAAGCTACTTTATGAAAGTCACTTTGATCGTCATAAAGACAAGATGGGTATTAGATACCAGAGTGATTGGCTTTAGTACAAGTGGGAGATTGAAAGGAATATGTCCTAAGTCCAATCATGTATAAGGATTTAGGAATAACTTTTATGTAATCTGTTTTGATTTCATTGATATTAATAAAGACTTGTTTTGTTTTTATTACGAGCTTTATCTATTTAAGTGTTTAAATAAGATATATCATAGTTTAGAGTAAAGCTTTTTATGGATTATGATGAGATCATAATAGTGAGACCTAAAAAGATGATAACTCTAAACTTAAATAGTTCCTGGTCATAGGATTACTTACTGGTAATTAATAATCCGCAAAGATCGGTACATACTATGCTTGCTTAATTATGAAGGATGTCTGTTCTCATAGACATTTGTGTGGTGACACTATAGCTAGTATGTAGGTGCTTATTATAGAATAAGTTCACTGAACATGACTCGCCTAGCTGAACAACTGATGGAGTTCACTCACGTGTCAGCAGTTGTTCGCTTAGTGATAGTTGTACAAGTATCCTTAGACTTGAGTTCATCATAGTCATCTTGTGTATACTGAACTATGCTTTGGTTTAGGTCTTAGTCTCCAGGGACAATTATTAGGGCTCTTCTGGGTATAGGAATTTGTACACGATGATAGTGTATGATCAATAAAGGATCTACCCCTTCCAGTGAAGGAAGCGAATGTTCAAGGCTGATCCACTTATGCTAGTTCAGGAATCTCTGGCCAGAGTGAATGAAATTAGAAAGGAGTTTCTAATTTGCATAGAACTACGCATAGTAAATGGTAAGCAAGTGATTGAATTAGATAGGCTTGACACGAGATCCATGCCTTGTATTTAATCGGGACATTGTAGGGTAGAAGGAGTTTATTGTACGGTAACTATTCACTGACAGGTTCTTGGTATTCTAAGCAGTGAATTCATATTATCCGGATAGTCGTGATATGTTGAGAAGCATCACTCACGATGTAGAATAAATGTGATTAATTAATTAATCATATTTAATAAATTAGAGAATTTATATAAATAATGATAAAATAGTTTTATTATTATTTATTTCTACTACCGGCTTAATATTGAACCTACAGGGTCACACCATAAAAAGAGAATGATTTAATGGTGGAGGAATTAATTAATAATGGCTGATAATTATTTATTTATGAAATAAATAATTAATTGGAAAATTTAATAATTGATTAAATGAGATTTAATTGATTATAAATTAATTAAGAAAAGTTCTTAATATTATTAATTAAAGGATTTAATTTTTGGAAATTAAATCAGAAGTGAGAATTATTTCTAAAGTGTTTAGAAAAAGGATTAATAATTAAAAGGTGTTTTAATTATTAATGTGAATAATAAATGGGATAATAATAATATTATTTATGGGAAAATTTCAGCTGAAAATTTTGCCTATAAATACACTATTATAGACCCTAATTTTATTCTAACCTTGAAACCCGAAAACCCAAAAAGTTTGGAAAACCCAATTCTCTCCACCTCCTTCCTCCTCCTTAACATCATTTTCTTGGTGGATACCGGTGGAGTGCTTCACACTTGAGGAGCAACTGCTAAGGATCTCTGATCGTTGTCTCCGAATTATTTTAAAAGGTTAGATTCGATCCCTCGAATTTTTATTCACGATTTATATGCTTTTATTTGGATTTTGTATGTGTAAAAGTGTTTTACCATGCCCCCGCTGCGTTAAAAATCCAACAGTTGATGTGCTTGCTCTGAACATGGCAGTAGATCTACCACAAAATGTTTTTCTCTTTATTTTCAAAAAGTAAGATGTGGAATCTGAGAAAAGTACAAGTACTACCTAAATTTCTCCAATTTGGTTTTACGGTGCCTGTCTAAGTGTATTTTAAAATTGTTGTCATGTATATTTTCAAATTTGGGATGTTAACAAAATAAGAATTCATAATTACAAATCAGGGGAAACGAATGAAAGCAGATCATTTTATAAACTTCTCTGTACGAGCGCTTTACGCTACTGTTATGTTGTGAGTAAACTAATGATCTCTGTAATGCACTTCTTTAATTTTTCCATTTAAACTAATTAACTATTTAATGTTTTAAAATCATAACAGACAGTCCTGACTTTTCTCGGACAGGAGACTAAAAAGCAGTTTACTGGTATTAAACATATTATAGTCAATAGAATTAAGTGCGAAATCAGATACAATGATAAAATGGGAATTATTCATCGGTTAAAAGCATTTTTTAATTTTTTTGGTCTATCGGAAAATGATATCATATTGTTTAGTATTGATGTGAATGGTGAGTTGTCTGGAAGGCTTTTTATGTCTGAAGGTCTGGAAATAACATCTCCAAAAGCAGAAAGTAGTAGCAGGAGTATGGGGACTGGCATTTATTCTCATGCTAAGTACACCAGAGTGGAGACAACTGATGAAGTGGGTATGTAATTATAATTTGTAATTGAGTTATAATTCAAGTATCCTTTCAAATCAATAGGATGACAGTGTATTATATGTGTATTTAGAAACATGTGTGGATCAAGTGATATTGGGTAGTGGAATGGAAGTAGATGATGTTGCTATGGATAAGGGTCATGCTAGAACAACAGATGTGGTCATGAATGAAAACCACAATGAGGATAATGTTCATGAAAAGAACCATCTCCAATTCTCTAAAAGTTTGTCCAGAAGCAACCTAACTAATAAATGCCACGGAGTGGTAATTTCATAGACATTCGCCTGGATTAGAACATGTTAGATATATTTGAGATGTCATGTCTAATATGATTTGTGTTTAGTTTCAGAACTTAACAACAGGACATATCAGGACTTACTGGAAGTCAGAATTAATATCAGAACTAAAGGTCATATCAGAACTTAAGTGTGGGAAGACTTTCAGATAAGGAATGAAGCTGATTTACAGGATAAGATCGAGACTAAAATAAAAGAAATATGCATGGAAAGAGTTAGAAGACTGGAAGACTTGTAGAAGATATCTGATTGATATATTTTAGGAGACACAATTATATTCCATATCAATTAGAATATATCTTATAACTGTATACTATATAAATACAGACTTAGGATTTACACTATATGTGCTATCATTATCGAGAAGATTATAAATTGTAACCTAGCAGCTCTTAGTGATATTTGTTCATCACTGAGAGAGAACATCAGTTCATATTGTAATAGAGTTTATTGAATATACTTGATCATGGTTACATACTTGTGTTAAATCGATTTGATTGTATAAATACTGTATTCAACCCCCTTCTACAGTGTTGTGTGACCTAACAATTGGTATCAGAGCTTTTCTGTTAACACACATACAGTAAAGATCTAAACAATCATGTCTGAAGAAGCACAAACTCCAACCAAGCCCACCAAAACTCAAGAAAGTCAAAACACTCAAACTCATAGTCGATATGAGACTATTAGGGTTCCCATACTGAGACCTTCTGAGTATTCCATATGGAAAGTGAAGATGGCTATGTTTCTGGAAGTTACAGATCCAGAATAACTTGATAGGATTAATGAAGGACCATATAAGCCTACCAAGCTCTCTGTTGCAGTTGCTGATCAACCAGTAAAGTCCATACCAAAGGAGAAAGGTGATTACACAGCTGAAGACATCTCATCTATTGCCAAGGATGCAAGGGTAAGGCATTTGCTGCATAGTGCCATTGATAATGTCATGTCAAACAGGGTAATTCATTGCAAGACTGCAAAGGAGATATGGGATGCTTTGGAGAAAAGATGCCAGGGAACTGATACAATCAAGAAGAACAGGAGGACTATACTCACTCAAGAGTATGAGCACTTTGACTCAAAAGCTGATGAGTCATTAACTGACTTATATGACAGGTTTGTCAAACTCTTGAATGATCTGTCACTAGTGGACAAGGAATATGATCTTGAAGATTCAAATCTAAAATTCCTTTTAGCTCTTCCTGAAAATTAGGATTTGAAGTCTACTACCATAAGAGACAACTATGACCTTACTGAAACTACTCTTGATGAAATTTATGGTATGCTCAAGTCTTATGAACTTGAGATGGATCAAAAGAGCAAGAGGCATGGAAGAAAGTCAAGGACAGTTGCTCTTAAAGCTGAGGACGAATCTCCTAAAGTGGTTTCCTCAAAGAGGGGCAAAGGAAAGGATCTCATCATAAAGTCTGATTCAGAGTCATCATATTCTGATGATGATGATTCAGAAACTAAAAGTTTACCTGAAATGGATGCTGATGAAGAGATGATGACACTGTGTGCTCTTATGGTGAAAGGTATCACAAAGATAGCCTACAGGAAATTCAGAAAAGGCAAGAAGTTTTCCAGGAAAAGTGGAAGTTCTGATAAGAAAGGGTTCAGAAAGTCTGAAGGCAAAGGAGGAAAGTCTGACAGAGGATACAACTCAAATGTCAAATGCTACAATTGTGGTGAAAGAGACCACATATCTCCTGACTACAATAAGGAAAAAGTGACAAAGGCAAGGCACTTGTCACAAAGAAGAAAAGCTGGACAGACACTTCAGATTCTGAACATGAGGTGAACTATGCCTTGATGGAAAATGCTGATAGCAGTATTGAAACTACTGAATTGAAGGTACCTCCAACAACTTATGCTTTTTATACTGATGATATTACTAAGTTGAGATTATATCTTAAACCATGTTCATTAGTTATAGAAATTAGACTTTAACATGTGAAAGATTAACATCTGAAAATCTTGCTTTTAAAAATAGGAATGACTATTTAGAAAAGGAGTTAGTTTTTCTTCATCAAACTAAGAAAGAAAGAGATGATGCTTTGTATGTTAGAGATGAAGTGTTAAAATTGAATGAATCTCTAAAAGCTGACTTAGAAAAGGAAAAGGAGATTATCAGAACTTGGACTAACTCTGGCAGATCAACTCAGAATTTACTAAGTAGTGGAAACTGGAAAGAGAGCTTAGGTTATGGAAATGACAAAAGTGAGAAAGGAACTGAGCAAATTGAGCCAATTGTTGTTAAACAGACTGCTAAGCCAAAGGTAAATCCTGTTAAGTTTGTAGCAAAAACTGTAAAGTCTGATTCTGAAAAGATGAAAGAGTCTAAGACAGAAGTCAAAGAAAAGTCAACTTCTGACAAATTAAAATAGGATAAACCAGCTGAAGTTAACATAGGCTTAATGACAAAGAAGCATCTTAAGTATAAGCTGAAAGAGATTAGAAATATGAACAAGGTAAAGGAAGCTAGGAAAAATAGGAATGGAAAGGAAGGTGTGAATAAAAGCAATAATTATATGTCTATTCCTAATGCTCCTAGAAAGAAATGTTATAACTGTGGAAACTCTAACCATATAACTGTGGAAACTCTAACCATCTTTCTTCTTTTTGCAGGAAAAATAAAGATATAAACTCGTTACCTCCTAGATCAGGAATTAAGAGTCAGTCTGTTAGGTTTAAGCCACACAATCCTTGTTTTCATTGTGGTAGTTTATGGCATTCCATTTATACTTGTAAGGAATATCATAGTTTGTACTATGATTATTATCAAATAAAACCTTCTTTGAAGAAAGTTAGTATTATTCCTTCTAGTGTAAAGTCTGCTGCAAACTATGATTAGTATTATTCCATTTATACTTGTAAGGAATATCATAGTTTGTACTATGATTATTATCAAATAAAACCTTCTTTGAAGAAAGTTAGTATTATTCCTTCTAGTGTAAAGTCTGATGCAAAGTCTGATATAAAGTCTGATAAACAGCATGTTAGCATAAACTCTGAAATTAAATCCACTGCAAATTCTAATAAACTTAATAAGGCCAAAGGATCCAAACAAGTCTGGGTCCTTAAAACTAACCAATAGTGGTATTTGTGACTGCAGGACAACAGGAAAAATATCCTAGTACTGGATAGTGGATGTTCAGGACATATGACTGGAAATAAAGCCCTGCTATCAGACTTTGTGGAGAAAGCTGGCCCAAGAGTTTCTTATGGAGATGGCAACATGGGAAAAACTCCGGGATATGGCAATATCAATCTTGGGAATGTCATCATTGAATCAGTAGCTCTTGTCTCAGGACTTAAACACAATCTGCTGAGTGTGAGTCAAATCTGTGACAGAGGTTATCAAGTGAATTTCTTTGAAGAACACTGTGAAGTTGTAAGCAATTCTACAGGCAAAGTGGTTCTGAAAGGTTACAGGCATGGTAACATTTATGAAGCCAGACTTCGAATAAGTTCTGATGGTTCTACAATCTGTCTGTTGATTAGAGCATCAATTGAAGAAAGCTGGAATTAGCACAAAAGACTCTCTTATTTAAATTTCAACAACATAAATGAGCTAGTAAAGAAAGATCTTGTGAGATGACTGCCAAAATCAGTATTTGCTCCTGATGGCCTTTGTGATTCATGTCAAAAGGCAAGACAAAGAAAATCTTCATTCAAGAGCAAAGCTGAATCTTCAATTCTTGAGCCTTATCACCTACTACATGTTGATCTATTTGGTCCTGTCAATGTCATGTATATTGCAAAGAAGAAATATGCTATGGTTATAGTGGATGAGTTCACTAGGTACACTTGGGTGTATTTCTTGCACAAGAAGAATGAGACTGCATCTACTCTAACTGATCATGTTAAACAGCTGGATAAATTGGTCAAAGATTCTGTCAAAATTATAAGAAGTGATAATGGCACTGAGTTCAAGAATTCAATCATGGAAGAGTTCTGCAAAGAGCATGGAATAAAGCAAAAATTTTCTGCACCTGGAACTCCACAGCAAAATGGAGTTGTAGAAAGAAAGAACGGGACTCTTATTGAAGCTGCACGAACTATGCTTGATGAAGCAAAGCTACCAACTTACTTTCGGGCTGAAGCTGTGCAGACTACTTGTTTTACACAGAATGCTACACTCATAAACAAGCATGGAAAAACACCATATGAGATGGTGAAGAAAAAGAAGCCAAATCTGAAATACTTTCATGTATTTGGTTGCAAGTGTTTTGTTCTAAAGACTCATCCTGAACAGCTGTCAAAATTTGAACTAAAAGCTGATGAAGGAATTTTTGGTGGATATTCACTTTCCACAAAAGCCTTCAGAGTCTACAATTTAAGAACAAGGGTTGTCATGGAATCTATCAATGTATCTTTTGAAGATAAGAAGATTACTGGACTTGAAGATTTCATTGATCATGATAGCTGAGATTTGTAAATGAAGATTTAAATTCTGATGACTTAAATCCTGATCATGTAAGTTCTGACGGGTTAAGTTCTGATATCATTGAAATTGTGGTAACTACTCCAAGGGAAAATGCACCTGTCCAAGGGGAGCAAGCTGAAGATCCTACCACAACTCAAGACTCTCAAGAAACATCAGAACCTCTCACTGGCTCTTCAAGTTCTGATTCATCAAGTTCTGATGATCCAAATTCTGATAATTCTGGAAACTCTGATACTTCAAATCCTGAAGGATCCAACTCAAATTATGAAGTCTCAGAGAGCATAACTACAAGGGGAGCATCAGAAAATACAGATGAAGATAGCATGGATCATGGAAAGGATCCAGTTCTAGAGAACAACTTCCATCTGCAAGGAAGTGGACCAAATCACATACACCTGACTTAATAATTGGAGATCCGTAAGCTGGTGTCAGAACTAGAACTGCAACATCAAATGAATGTCTATATCATTCTTTTCTATCTCATACTAAACCAAAGAAAGTGGAAGAAGCTCTTCAAGATGCTGATTGGGTGCAAGCAATGTAGGAAGAGTTAAATGAATTTGAAAGAAATAAAGTCTGGACCCTAGTACCAAGACCAAAGAACAGATCAGTTGTTGGCATAAAATGGGTGTTCAGAAACAAAACTGAAAGTGATGGCATAATTACAAGAAACAAAGCAAATCTGGTTTCCAAAGGCTACTCTCAACATGAGGGTATTGATTATGATGAAACATTTGGACCAGTTGCTAGACTGAAAGCCATAAGAATCTTTTTGGCTTATGCTGCTCACAAAAAATTCAAAGTCTTTCAAATGGATATGAAAAGTGCTTTTCTCAATGGAGAATTGGAAGTAGAGGTATATGTTGAACAAACTCCAGGCTTTGTAAATTCAAAATTTCCAAATCATGTCTATAGGCTTGATAAAGCACTTTATGGCCTTAAGCAAGCTCCAACATCATGGTATGAGACTTTAGCTCAATTTCTTCTGGAAAGTGGATTTCATAGAGGTACAATTGATAAAACACTGTTCTACCTCAACCATGGAAAGGACTTACTTTTGGTACAGATATATGTTGATGATATCATATTTGGTTCTACAAATGCCAAACTATATGAAAGGTTTGCAAAGCTAATGCAGTCAAGATATCAAATGAGTATGATGGGAGAACTTAGCTATTTTCTAGGACTTCAAGTCAAGCAAAATGAAGAAGGTACTTTCATAAATCAATCCAAGTACACCAGAAATTTACTCAAGAAATTTGGAATGCAAGACAGTTCAACTGCATCCACTCCCATGGCCACTGCAACCATGTTAGATAAAGATACCGGTTCATCAGTAGATATTACTAACTACAGAGGTATGATTGACTCTTTACTCTATTTAACTGAAAGTAGACCTGATATCATGTATGCTACCTGTCTTTATGCAAGATTTCAGGCTGATCCAAGAGAACCTCATCTAATAGCTGTGAAAAGAATTTTCAAGAACCTCAAGGGTACAGCTGATCTAGCATTGTGGTATCCTAGAGAATCAGATTTTAAGCTAATAGGTTACTCAGATGCAGATTTTGCAGGATGCAAAATAGACAGGAAAAGCACTAGTGGAAGCTGCCAATTTCTTGGAGGCAGATTGGTTTCTTGGTTTAGCAAGAAACATAAATAAATTTCCACATCAACTGCAGAAGCAGAATATATTGTTGCAGGAAGCTATTCTGCACAGATTCTATGGATGAAGAATCAATTACTGTACTATGGGTTAGAATTTTCTAAAACACCTATTTACTGTGATAATCAAAGTGCAATTGCTATGACAAGTAATCCAGTTCAACACTCAGTGATAAAGCACATCAGCATTAGGTACCATTTCATAAGGGAACATGTGATGGAAGGTACAGTGGAATTGCATTTTGTTCCAACAGATCAACAACTAGCAGATATCTTCACAAAACCACTATGTGAAGCTACTTTTACAAGACTGGTAAATGAACTTGGAATGGTTTCAGGTTCTTTCTCTAAATCTACTTAGTTTTTGTTAACATACATCAGACTTTATGATCAGTGTTTACAGATTGTCTTATCTTCATGAAATATGTGCTTAAATTGTAATACATTAAATACTGATTGTTATCTGATGTGGATCTATATACTCTGATAGTGTTTTGAATGTTCTGTGACTACTCAACCCAATGAGGATAACTGTGCTAGATGCTGACCTAGTAGTCTTTAAAATACTAGAAATACCATGTTTGAATTAGTTGTTTATGTGGAAATTCATTAACACAAGCAAATTCTGATGTTGAGCTTAGTCAAATTTACTTTGTGTATCTTATTACTAAGTCACAAACTAGATTCTTGCTTCTCATCTGTCAAATTCTGATGTCAGTAAATCTAAAGGATGAACCACATGCTTGATAAGCCTCACTTATCTAAAGAAAAGAAAAGAAAATTGAAGTCAGGTACTCCTTTGAGATCTAGAGTAAATATGTGGAAGGGAAGACCCAAGTGCATTGCTGGTATTAAGTAATATGCATTAGAAAAGGAAATAAATTTTTCTTGGTGACTTTTCACATTCTCTGATTACTGGAGAAATACTCTGATAATAGCATAAATTCTGATAGCAGTTGTGACTCACATACACTGAGAAGCCACTGTAAAAAGAATGTTAAAAGATGCATAAAATGTGAACAAATAGTTGAGGTGAATTCTTGCATAAATTTAATCTATAGTAGACTTCATTATTAATGATAGATTTTAAGCACTTTTCTTAGTTATGCCTTATTTCTAAGATATACTGAAGTTTATCAAACTTTAATCTTTATCTGTTATTCTGCTAATGCACACACTATCACTCCATATGAATGATAAAAATTACTGTGGTGATTAAGTTGTTTTAGATAAATAGTTAAGTGTCATATACATAAATTCTGAGGATAAGTTCTGATGATTAAACTCTGAAGAAACAAGTCAGTATTTGTATGAAGAATCACAGTAACAAACATTTACTTTTTGAGTACAGAAGCCATGTTCTGATGACCGTTAAATTCTGATGTTAGTCAAGTTCTGATGCAAATCTTGATGGAAACTCTGATGCTTACGTGGCATTATTTATTTACTTGACTTATTTGTGGTAAATACTGAAACGGTCATATTTTATCAGAATATAATTAGGTGAGATAAAAACAGTCATAATCATTTGGTTAAGTGGGAAACGTGTTTGTCTTGAAAAACTTCATGTGCACATTAATTATTGCTTAGTTCTCGTGCCCACTAACTCCTGCTTTAATTTTTACTGACTGTTCACATGTTGCCAGGTGTAAATTGTCTACCATGCTTCAAAAATATAGATGTTATCACATGGGATGTATAAATAAGAGAGTTAAAAGATTTTCTAATCTTTTACCTACTTTTCTTATTCTCTCATCTCTCTTATTTTCTCTCACCCACTAATATTCTCTGAAGCTATTTTTCATACAGGCATTTTATCAAACACCTTACAAACACTCTTTTTCTCATTTGATTTTTCACAGAAATGGCGCCAAAAGACATTGTTTTCAATGGAGCTAAGCTTGTTCCCAAAAACTACTTGGCTATTCTTAGCAAGGGTGAAGCTCCATCAGAAATTCACTTCATTCAGGACTTCCTTGCTAACTCTGAGATTGGGTATGCTTTGACCCAACCAGAAGCAATCTCTGGAACTCAAGTGCTGGAGTTTTGGAGAAGTGGCATGTATGATGATGGTGGTGCTCATGGGTCCCCAAGTATTATCTTTTCAACATGGGAGAATGAGCATGTAGTGACTTTGGCTACAGTTCGACAGGCTTTACATTTGCGAGAAAACTGTGTCTGCAGTTCAACAGTTGAGGAGCCAGCTCTTCAATAGATGATGGCCAATCTGGGGTATGAAAAGACTTTGGCAAAGCTGGGTCAATTGAAGAGACCTCGCATATGGAGGGAATGGAGTTTCTTCTTTGACTGCATCACAAAGGCCTTTGCCAACAAATGTTCTAATTTTGATGCAATCTCAATTCTCAGTCAACAAATCGGGTATACTCTCATTAATCAAACTCATTTTGATTATGCAAGTGCTATTTTAGGATTTATTGGGGATAGGATGACAGAAGATAGAAATACAGTTTACTTTACTAGATTCTGTCAACTTATTTATAGTTTTTGTTGCTCTGATGCACCCCAACTAGTAAGTGAGTTAATTGAACCATTTAAACTTACTAAGAGAGCCTTTACTGACTTATTATCTACTGATAATAAGAAGACTATTTTGAGACCCCTCCAAATTCCTACATCTGTTAAACAAGTCTTCGTAAATTCTGATCCAGCCACCTATGCTGCCTTATATCCTGATGTCAAACCAACCCAACCTCCATCAGCACCTCCAATAACTACACAACCAACCACCTCTCAACCTCAACCAACTCAACCTACCATCAGAACTTACTTCCAACCATCAGCTCAATCTTCACAACAACAACCATCTGCTAAAGCATCAAGATCCAAACCTTCTAAGAGGGCAAAGTCTGTTCCTCAACCTCCACCAAAGAGAAGGAAGATGATTCTCAGGGATGAATCTGATAGTGAAGAGGAAGCACAGGTTCATGCATCAAAACCTGTGACTGTTGAAGCTGAAACTGTGATTTTTCAGAAAGAAACAGAAGCTGAAGGGTCAACCTAACAGATAAATGCTAAAGCTGAGGGTTCAGGTACTTTGAAGAGAAAGAGAACTGCTAGTTCTGAAGCTCAAGCAACTTTTTCACTATCGAGGAGATTAAAGAAAATGAGGGCAAAAAGGTACATGGCTAAGCCTCCATTAGAGGATACTGAAGCAGTTGAGGAAGGGGATCAGGAATCTCTGATCTCACAGCCAATTGTACTTGAAGCTTTTCCATCTCCATCTCAAGCACAAGACACTGCTCAAGATACTGTGCTCACACCTCCTATCTCTCCTATTCATGCCAAAGCTACATATAATGTTGAAGAACAAGCTGCAAGTTCTAAAATAGATATTTACAATCTGAATATACCAATTGTTCTTTATCTGGAAGCTCCAACAACAGCAGCTCATCCATCTACAGTCAACTCTCCAATTATAAATGTTGAGATACCATCTACACTTATTCTGGAGATAAATTCTGATGATCAGAATTTAGATGAAGTTGTTCCAGAATCTCCAGTTTCCTCACATACTCTTATACTGTCAGAAGATAATGAGTCTTCCCCAAGTTCCGAATACAGTGTTTCTGTTGATACTCCAGCTCCCATTCTGGGAAAGGAAGCACATATTGGGAAATTTGTTGAGCAAGCTGCTCCTATTTCTTGGGAAGATACTCACAGAGGTGTGGAGTTGACCAAGAAGTGGAATGAAACTGATTTCATTCCAAGCTCCAAAGTATTGACAGAACATATTAAAAAAGCTGATGAGTTGCTCAAAAATTCTGATTTCAAGACACAACTAAAAGTCACAGCTCTGTCTACCAAAAATCTTCAAGGTCTACACTCTGCTACTCATGAAAAGGTTGACAAACTTCTTGGAAAGGCTGAAAAGCTAGATATGGAGACCAAACTTGATAAAAAGAGGTTTATCAGACCTTTTTCTGAGAAAGTTGAAGCCGTTGAGAAGATGCAAGAGAAGCAACAGGCCCAAATTACTGAGGTCCTACAAAATCAAGCCTCTTAGAAAGCTCAATTGGATGAAATCCAATCTTCAGTTGAACTTCTTCTCTCTCTCCTACTACCTGATGATGCCAAAAAGAGGGAGAAGATAGTTAAGTCCAAATTCTCTAATGATCAAGTACTAAAGAAGAAAGATGATGAAGCTGATGACCAGGGAAACCCTAGCAAGGGTAGAGGTCAAGTTCAAGGTAAAGAGCACAGCAGCAAGGTTTCTTCTAGGAAACTAATCTCTGATGCAAGCAAATCTTCTACTCAAAAGAAGACAAGTTCTGAAGCTGCCCAAACTCAAAATCTGATAGCAAGTACTGATAAACAAAATCCGATATCAAGTTCTGATGAGCAAAGTCTGATGACAAAGCCTGATGTTCTGATTCAAGGTGGAAGTCAAGACTCTCAAAAGTTTATGCAAACTCTGAAACTCAAGGGAAACAAGACTACTGTCTACTACAAGGATCCCAAGATTCAGACATTTGATGAAGAGATTGCTAGAAGATTATTTTTGAAGCATAATCCTGGAATGGATTTAGAAAACTCAAGAAGGAAGAAGATAGATTTAAAGATGAAAAGACAAATCTAAAGTCAAAAGCTTATATTGCAAAGAAACCTCCAAGGCTTAAGGAAAAAGGCATTGTGATCAAGGAGAAGTCAAAAACTGGGGCATCAAAGCCCAAGACTAGATCACAGATTGAGATTGATCCCAAAGACAAAGGGAAGGGAAAATTTGATGAACCAACCAAGCCACTGAAGATGAAAATTCCTCAAATCCTGATGAAACCAGTGTGCAGAATGGTTCAAGTTACTGATGATACTCTTGTTGAAGATGAAGATGTTCAAACTTTGAAAAAAAGGAAAATTTCTGAAGAATCAAAGACAACCTCTGACAGTGCTCAAGTTGTTCAAAGTGAAGAATTGCAAGCTACAACAGAAACAACAAGTTCTGATAGAGTTATCAAGACATCAACCTCTGACATGGCTCAAGTTAATTTAGACAAGATGAAAGTAGCTGACAAAAAGAAACTCCCATGGAAAAATGTCAAACCATCAGATCCAAAAAAAGCCAATTACTGTCTGATTTCATGACTATTGGGTTAAATGCTAGAGAACCAAGAGACAGGGCTGGACTAGGTTCTAATGAAGCTAAAATCAAGACAGGAGTTGAAGTTGCTACTAGAGATCCATTTTTGCTAACTGACAAACCTCTTGAAGATGTTACACAGAAACACCTTGATAAGGTTATCTCTGTTCAAGTGGTACTTGATGCTCATGACAAGCACAATGTCAAGGAAAATTTGATTCTATTTCTTGAAGATGGAAGGACATATCAGATGTCAGAATCAGATGTGCTAAACAAATCACTGAAAGACCTTCAATTCTTTCATTACCTTTTAGAGGTAAAGTCTGATATTACCATGAGATGGTCAAATTTCATATTGAAGACCATAAGAGATAAAGCTAGAATTTCTGGTTCAAGGGTTAAAGAATTCATTCCTAATATTGTTGAAGATGATGGAAGTAAAATTCCAATGAAGAAGGATTCTGCTAAACTTGAAGTGATACTGAAAGAGAAATGTCTATGCTACAATGAAGATTTTTCTCATCCAAGGGTAATAAGACTGGATGATGGTTTAGAAAGAAACCATATTTCTGCTTTAAGGACTGCAATCTACCAGATTGGAAGTCAGCATGAAGTGATAAAGCAAGTCAAGACTGCAATAGCTCAATTCCTGATGATTAAAGAATAAAAGCTGATATCAAACTTTGTCAAGAATCACTTTGGATTCAGATTGACTCAGTGAGATTGGTAAAAGCTACAAGGACTGTAAGTTGTAGTTAGTTATCTAGTTAAACTATTATTGCATTTGTACTTAAATGTTTTTGACATCATCAAATCTATTAACTTGTATATTTTATATAATTTATAAGTTGGAGGAGATTGTTAGATATATTTGAGATGTCATGTCTACTATGATTTATGTTTAGTTTTCAGAAATTAACAACAGGACATATCAGGACTTACTGAAAGTCAGAACTTAATATCAGAACTTAAGGTCATATCAGAACTTAAGTGCGAGAAGACTTTCAGATAAGTAATAAAGCTGATTTACAGGAGAAGATCGAGACTAAAACAAAAGAAGATATGTATGGAAAGAGTTCGAAGACTGGAAGACTTGTAGAAGATATCTGTTACATATATTTGAGATGTCATGTCTAATATGTTTCATGTTTAGTTTTCAGATCTTAACAAACAGGAAATATCAGTACTTACTAGAATCAGTACTTACTGGAAGTCAGAACTTAAGGATATCAGAACTTATATTATCAGAAGATAAATATCAGAAGATGGATATCAGAACTTAAGTATGAGAGGACTTACAGTTAAGGAAGGAAACTGATTTACAGGAAAGAAGATCGAGACTAATACAAAAGAAGATATGCATGGAAAGAGTTAGAAGATAAGAAGAATTGTATAAGATATCTGATTGATATATTTTAGGAGACAGAATTATATTCCATATCAATTAGAAGTTATCTTGTAACTATGTACTATATAAACACAGACATAGGTTTACACTATATGTGTTATCATTATCGAGAAGATCATACATTGTAACCTAGCAGCTCTCATGATATTTGTTCATCACTGAGAGATTACAGTTCCATTGTAACAAAGTTCATTATATTGAATATATTTTTTTACTGTTACTTGTGTTCAAAATCGATTTGATTGTATTCTACATTGTATTCAATCCCCTTCTACAGTGTTGTGTGACCTAACAATTGGTATCAGAGCCTATTTGTTAACATACATATAGTAAAGATCCAAACAATCATATCTGAAGAAGCAGAAAATCCAACCAAGCCCACCAAAACTGAAGAAACTAAAAACACTCAAATCCACAGTCGATATGAGACTATTAGGGTTCCCATACTGAGACCTTCTGAGTATCCCATATGGAAAGTGAAGATGGCTATATTTCTGGAAGCTACAGATCCAGAATACCTTGACAGAATTAATGAAAGACCGCATAAGCCAATCAAGCTCTCTGTTGTAGTTGCAGATTAGCCAGCAAAGACCATACCAAAGGAGAAAAGTGAGTATACAGCTGAAGATATCTCATCTATTTCCAAGGATGTAAAGGTAAGCCATTTGCTACATAGTGCCATTGATAATGTCATGTCAAACAGGGTAATTCATTGCAAGACTGCAAAGGAGATATGGGATGCTTTGGAGACAAGATGTCAGGGAACTGATGCAATCAAGAAGAACAGGAGGACTATACTCACTCAAGAGTATGAGCTCTTTGACTCAATAGCTGATGAGCCATTAACTGACTTATATGACAGGTTTGTCAAACTCTTGAATGATCTGTCACTGGTGGACAAGGAATATGATCTTGAAGATTCAAATCTAAAATTCCTTTTAGCTCTTCCTGAAAGTTGGAATTTGAAGTCTACTACTATAAGAGACAACTATGCTCTTGATGAAACTACTCATGATGAAATTTATGGTATGCTCAAGACTTATGAACTTGAGATGGATCAAAAAAGCAAGAGATATGGGAGAAAGTCAAGGACAGTTGCTCTTAAGGCTGAGGAAGAATCCCCCAAAGTGGTTGTCTCAAAGAAAGAAAAAGGAAAGGCTCTCATTATAAAGTCTGATTCAGAATCATCAAGTTCTGATGATGATGATTCAGAAACTGAAAGTTTACTTGAAATAGATGCTGATGAAGAGATGATGAAATTGTATGATCTTATGGTGAAGGGTATCACAAAGATAGCCTACAGGAAATTTAGAAGGGGAAAGAAGTTTTCCAAGAAAGGTGGAAGTACTTATAAGAAAGGGTTCAGAAAATATGAAGGCAAAAGTGCAAAGTCTGACAGAGGAGACAATTCAAATGTCAAATACTACAATTGTGGTGAAAGAGGCCACATATCTCCTGACTGCAAGAAAGGAAAGAGTGACAAAGGCAAGGCACTTGTCACATAAAAGGAAAGCTGGATAGACTTTTCAGATTCTGAAGATGAGGTGAATTATGCTTTAATGGCAAATGTTGATGGAAGCACTGAAACTGCTGAATTAAAAGTACCTCAAACAACTTATGCCTTTCACACTGATGATATTACTGAGTTGAGATTATATCTTTAAACCATGTTTATTAGTTATAGAGATCAAACTTTAACATGTGCAAGAGTAACTTCTGAAAATCTTGCTTTTAAGAAAAGGAATGATTATTTAGAAAAAGAGTTAGTTATGTTCCATCAAACTCAGAAAGAAAGAGATGATGTTTCTTATGTTAGAGATGAATTGCTAAAATTGAATAAATCTCTAAAAACTGAGTTAGAAAAAGAAAAAGAGATTATCAGGACTTAGACTAACTCTGGAAAAACAACTCAGAATTTATTAAGTAGTGGAAACTGGAAAGAGGGCTTAGGTTATGGAGATGATAAAAGTGAAAAAGGAACTGAACAAATTGAGCCAATTGTTGTTAAACAAACTGTTAAGCCAAAGGTAAATCCTATTAAGTTTGTAGCTAAAACTGTAAAGTCTGATTCTGAAAAGATGAAAGAGTCTGTGACAGAAGTTTAGGAGAAGTCAACTTCTGATAAATTAGAACATGATAAATCAGCTGAAGTCAACATAGGCTTAATGACAAAGAAGCAGCTTAAGTATAAGCTGAAAGAAATAAGGAATGTCAACAAGGTTAAGGCAGCTAGGAAAAATAGGAATGGAAAGGAAGGTGTGAATAAAAGCAATAATTATATGCCTGTTCCTAATGCTCCTAGAAAGAAATGTTATAACTGTAGAAACTCTAACCATCTTGCTTCTTTTTTCAAGAAGAATAAGAATATAAACTATTTACCTCCTAAGTCAGGAGTAAAGAGTCAGTCTGTTAGGTTTAAGCCACAAAATCCTTATTTTAATTGTGGTAGTTTATGGCATTCCATTTATACTTGTAAGGAATATTATAGTTTGTACTATGATTATTATCAAATAAAACCTTCTTTGAAAAAAGTTGCTTTAATTCCTTCTAGTGTAAAGTCTGATGCAAAGTCTGATATAAGTTCTGATAAACCGCATGTTAGCATAAACTCTGATATTAAATCCGCTGCAAATGCTAACAAACTTAAAAGAGCCAAAGGATCCAAGCAAGTCTGGGTCCTTAAAACTAACCATTAGTGGTTTTTGTGATTGCAGGGTAACAGGAAAAATATCCTAGTACTGGATAATGAATGTTTAGGACATACGACTGGAAATAAAGCCTTGCTCTCAGACTTTGTGGAGAAAGCTGGCCCAGGAGTTTCTTATGAAGATGGCAACATGGGAAAAACTCTGGGATATGGCAATATTAATCTTGGGAATGTCATCATTGAATCAGTAGCTCTTGTCTCAGGACTTAAACACAATCTGCTGAGTGTGAGTCAAATCTGTGACAGAGGTTATCATGTGAATTTCTTTGAAGAACACTGTGAAGTTGTAAGCAATTCTACAGGGAAAGTGGTTCTGAAAGGTTACAGGCATGGTAACATTTATAAAGCCAGACTTTCAACAAGTTCTGATGGTTCTGCAAGCTGTCTATTGAGTAGAGCATCAATTGAAGAAAGCTGGAATTGGCACAAAAGACTCTCGTATTTAAACTTCAACAACATAAATGAGTTTGTAAAGAAAGATCTTGTGAGAGGACTGCCAAAATCAGTATTTGCTCCTGATGGCCTTTGTGATTCATGTCAAAAGGCAAAATAAAGAAAATCTTCTTTCAAGAGCAAAACTCAGTCATCAATTCTTGAGCCTTATCACCTACTGCATGTTGATCTATTTGGTCCAGTCAATGTCATGTCTATTGCAAAGAAGAAATATGCTATTGTTATAGTGGATGAGTTCACAAGGTACACTTGGGTGTACTTCTTGCACAAGAAGAATGAAACTGTATTTACTCTAACTGATCATGTCAGACAGCTGGATAAGTTGGTCAAAGATTCTGTTAAAATTATAAGAAGTGATAATGGCACTGAGTTCAAGAATTCAATCATGGAAGAGTTCTGCAAAGAGCATGAAATCAAACAGGAATTTTATGCACCTGGAACTCCACAGCAAAATGGAGTTGTAGAAAGAAAGAACAGGACTCTTATTGAAGCTGCACAAACTATGCTTGATGAAGCAAAGCTACCAACCTACTTTTGGGCTGAAGCTATGCAAACTGCTTGTTTTACACAGAATGCATCACTCATAAACAAGCAAGGAAAAACACCATATGAGATGGTGAAGAAAAAGAAGCCAAATCTGAAATACTTTCATGTATTTGGTTGCAAGTGTTTTATTCTTAAGACTCATCCTGAGTAGCTGTCAAAATTTGATCTAAAAGCTGATGAAGGAATTTTTGTTGGATTTCCACTTTCAAAAAAAGCCTTCAGAGTCTACAATTTAAGAACAAGGCTTGTCATGGATTATATCAATGTATTTTTTGATGATAAGAAGATTACTGGACTTGAAGATTTCAATGATCACGTTCAGGTGAGACTTGAAAATGAAGACTTAAATTCTGATTCTGTAAATTCTGATGACTTAAACTCTGATCCTGTAAGTACTGATGTCATTGAATCTGTGGTAACAACTCCATAGGAAAATGCTCCTGTCCAGGGGGAGTAAGCTGGAAATCCTACCACATCTCAAGACTCTCAAGAAGCATCAGAACCTGTCACTAGCTCTTCAGGTTCTGATTCATCTAGTTCTTATGAGCCAAATTTTGATAATTCTGGAAGCTCTGATACTTCAAATCCTGAAGGATCCAAGTCAAATTCTGAAGTCTCAGAGAGCATAACTACAGAGGGAGCATCAGAAAATGCTGATGGAGACAACATAGATTATGGAGGAGGATCCAGTTCTAGAAGTCAACTTCAATCTGCAAGGAATTGGACCATATCACATACACCTGAATTAATTATTGGAGATCCTGAAGCAGGTGTCATAACTAGAACTGCAACATCAAATGAATGTCTATATCTCTCTTTTCTTTCTCAGACTGAACCAAAGAAAGTGGAAGAAGCTCTTCAAGATGCTGATTGGGTGCAAGCAATGCAGGAAGAGTTAAATAAATTTGAAAGAAATAAAGTCTGGACCCTAGTGCCAAGACCAAAGAACAGATCAGTTGTTGGCACAAAATGGGTGTTCAGAAACAAAACTGACAGTGATGGCATAATTACAAGGAATAAAGCAAGGCTGGTTGCTAAAGGCTACTCTCTGCAGGAGGGTATTGATTATGATGAAACATTTGCACCAGTTGGTAGATTAGAAGCCATAAGAATCTTTTTGGCTTATGTTGCTCACAAAAAGTTTAAAGTCTTTCAAATGGATGTGAAAAGTGTTGTTCTTAATGGAGAATTGGAAGAAGAGGTCTATGTTGAACAACCTCCAGGCTTTGTAGATTCAAAATTTCCAAATCATGTCTAGAGGCTTGACAAAGCACTTTATGGCCTTAAGCAAACTCCTAGAGCATGGTATGAGACTTTAGCTCAATTCTTTCTAGAAAGTGGATTTCACAGAGGTATAATTAATAAAACACTGTTCTACCTCAACAATGGAAAGGACTTACTTTTGGTACAGATATATGTTGATGATATCATATTTGGTTCTACAAATGCAAAACTCTGTGAGAGGTTTGCAAAGCTAATGCAGTCAAGATATCAAATGAGTATGATGGGAGAACTTAGTTATTTTATGGGCCTTCAAGTCAAGCAAAATGAAGAAGGTACTTTAATCTGTCAATCCAAGTACACCAGAAATTTATTGAAGAAATTTGGAATGCAAGATTGTTCAACTGCATCCACTCCCATGGCCACTGCAACCAAGTTAGATAAAGATACTGGCTCACCAGTAGATATTACTAACTACAGAGGTATGATTGTTCTTTACTCTATTTAACTGCAAGTAGACCTGATATCATGTATGCTACATGTCTTTCTGCAAGATTTCAGGTTAATCCAAGAAAACCTCATTTAATAGCTGTCAAGAGAATTTTCAAGTACCTTAAGGGTACAGCTGATCTGGGATTGTGGTATCCTAGAGAATCAGATTTTAAGCTAATAGGTTACTCAAATGCATATTTTACATGATGCAAAATAGACGAGAAAAGCACTAGTGGAAGCTGCCAATTTCTTGGAGGCAGATTGTTTTCTTGGTTTAGCAAGAAATAGAAGTCAATTTCCACATCAACTGCAGAAGCATAATATACTGCTGTAGGAAGCTGTTGTGCACAGATTCTTTGGATGAAGAATCAGTTACTGGATTATGGGTTAGAATTTTCTAAAATACCTATTTACTGTGATAATCAAAGTGCTATTGCTATGACAGGTAATCCAGTTCAACACTCAATGACAAACCACATCAGTATTAGGTACCATTTCATAAGGGAACATGTGATGGAAGGTACAATGGAATTGCATTTTGTTCCAACAGATCAACAACTAGCAGATATCTTCACAAAACCACTATATGAAGCTACTTTTACAAGACTGGTAAATGAACTTGGAATGGTTTCAGGTTCTTTCTCTAAATCTGCTTAGTTTTTGTTCTCATGCATTAGACTTTATGATCAGTGTTTACAGACTGTCTTATCTTCATGAAATTTGTTCTTTAATTGAAATTCATTAAATGCTGATTGTTATCTGATGTGGATCTTTAAACTCTGATAGTGTTTTGAATGTTCTGTGACTATTCAATCCAATGAGGATAACTGTGCTAGATGCTGACCTAGTAGTCTTTAACATACTAGAAATCCCATGTTTGAATTAGTTATTTATGTGGAAACTCATTAACACAAGCAAATTCTGATTTTGAGCTTAGTCAAGTTTACTTTGTGTATCTTATTACTAAGTCATAAACTAGATTCTTGCTTCTTATCTGTCAAATTCTGATGTCAATAAATCTTAAGGATGAACTAAATGCTGATAAGCCTGACTTATCAAAAGAAAAGAAAAGAAAAGTCAGGTACTCCTTTGAGATCTAGAGTAAATATGCGGAAGGGAAGACCCAAGTGCATTGCTGGTATTAAGTAATGTGCATTAGAAAAGCAAATAAATTTTCTTGGTGACTTTTCACATTCTCTGATTACTGGAGAAATACTCTAACAACAGCATAAATTCTAATAAGCAGTCGTGACTCACTTACACTGAGAAGCCACTGTAAAAAAGGAATTTCAAAAGATGCATAAAATGAGCACAAACAGTTGAGGTGGATTCTTGCATAAATTTGTTCTTAAGTAGACTTTGTGATTGATGACATATTTTAAGCACTTTTCTTAGTTATGCCTTATTTCTAAGATGTACTGAAGTTTATCAGACTTTAATCTTTATCTGAAATTCTGCTGAATGCACACACTTTCACTCCATATGAATGTTGAAAATTACTATGGTGATTAAGTTGTTTTTGACAAACAGTTAAGTGTTATTTCCATACATTCTGAGGATAAGTTCTGATGGAACTTCTAATGATTAAACTCTGAAGAAAACAAGTCAGTATTTATATGAAGAATCACAGAAAAAGATATTCACTTTTTGAGTATAGAAGCCATATTCTGATAACTATTAAGTTCCGATATAAGTTCAAGTTCTGATATTAAATCCTGATACAATCTCTGATGCTTACGTGGCATTATTCTTTACTTGACTTATTTGTGATAAAAACTGAAACGGTCATATTTAATCAGAATATTAAGGTGAGATAAAAATAGTCATAATCATTAAGGGTTAGTGGTAAACGTGTAAGTCCTGAAAAACTGCATGTGCGCGATAATTATTGCTTATTTTACGTGCCCATTAACTCCTGCTTTAACTTTTTTACTGACTGTTCACACGTTGCCAGGTGTAAAGTGTATCCCATGCTTCAAAAATATAACTGTTGAGTGGAGAGAGTATATATATGGGAGTTAAAAGATTTTATAATCTTTTACTTACTTTTCTATTCTTAATCTCTTTTATTCTCTCTCTCTCTAATATTCTCTGAAGCGTTTTCTTCTAGGACTAAGGCTGTTAATGTTAAGCATCTTAGACTAGGACTATCTTGTAATTTTTGTATGTAATCTATAAATTTCATGAAATGTACTCGTTCGATATATTAATGAAATTTCCCTTAATTGCAAGATTTAGTCTCTATTTTTCTCATATTATGTGACTATGAATGTTCTAATTGTAATTTGTTAATCTTTACTTCATCTATTTGAACTTTATCCTTTGATGAATGTTTTGATTAAAATTATGGTCAATAATAAATTGTGATGATTTGAGAAACAGTTGAAGCACGGGTTCATACATCAGAACCTGTGATAGTTGGAGCTGAGAATGTTACTTCTCAAAAAGAAACTGTAGCTCAAAGTTCTGATACTTTGAAGAGGAAATCTGTAAGTTCTGAAGCTGCTAAAGCAACTCCTTCACTGGCAAGGAGACTAAAGAAAATGAGGGAAGAAAGGAACAAGGCCAAGCCTATATCTGAGGATTCAACTGAAGCTGAGGAAGGGGATCAGGACTCTCTGATCTCATCAGAACCTGTGGTAATTGAAGCTCATCCATTCCCTACTCAAGCTCAGAATATTGTGTCAACACCTCTTGTTTCTCCTATTAAAGCCACAGATGATGCTAAAAACAAGCTACAACTTCTGAAATAGATATTGATAATTTGAATATACCAAATGTTCTTCATCTGGAAGCTCCATCTAAAGAAGCTCAGCCATATCCAACTCATTTTTCAATTTTAAATGCTGATATACCATTTACACCAACCACACCAGCTCTGGAGATAAATTCTGATGTTCAGAATTTAAATGAAGTTGTTCCTAAATCTCAAGTTGCTTCATACACTGTTGTGTTGTCAGAACATAATGAGTCTTCCTCAAGTTCTAAAGATAATGTTTCTGTTGTGACTCAAGTTCCTATTCTGGGCAAGGAAGAATTGGTGAAGAAATTTGTTGAATAGGAAGCACCTATTACTTGGGAGGATACTCACAGAGGTGTGGAGTGGACCAAGAAGTGGAATGACACTGATTTCATTCCAAGCCCTAAAATTCTGACAGAGCATATTGCTAAAGCTGATGAATTGCTCACAAATGCTGATTTAAAGACACAACTCAAGATCACTGCTCTTTCTACTAAACATCTTCAAGGTCTATATTCTTCTACTCATGAAAAGGTTGATACACTAAAGGAACATGCTGATAAGCTAGATCTACAGATCAAGCTTGACAAGAACAGATATATCATACCTACTCTTGAGAAAATTGAAGCCATTGAGAAGATTCAAGAGAAGCAATAGGCCCAAATTGATGAGGTCCTGGCTAACCAAGTTTCTCAGAAAGCTCAATTGGATGGAATCCAATCTTCAGTTGAACTTCTTCTTTCTCTCTTACTTCCTGATGATGCCAAAAAGGGGGAGAAGGTAGTTAAGTCCAAATGCTCACCTACTCAAATACTGAAGAAAAAGGATGACAAAGGTGATGACACGGAAACTCTGATAAGAGCAGAGGTCAAGGAAAAGTTCAAGGAAAATCTTCTACACAGAACAAGTCAAGTTCTGATGTTGTGAATGCTAAAAGTCCGAAGTCAAGTTCTGATAAACAAAGTCTGATGTCAAGTTCTGATATTCTGATTCAGTCAGGATCTAAAGACTCTAAGAAGTTTTTACAAACTCTGAAGCTAAAAGGGAAGCAGACTAGTGTTTATTACAAAAATCCAAAAATCCAGACACTTGATGAGGAGATAGCTAGAAGATTGTTTCTGAAATAAAATCCATGAATGGATTTGAAAACTCTCAAGGAGGAAGAAGCTAGATTTGCAGCTGAGAAGACAAATCTTAAGTCTAAAGCTTCTGATGCAAAGAAACCTCCAAGGCCTAAGGAAAAAGGCATTGTGATCAGGGAAAAGTCAAATTATGAGACTTCAAAGTTCAAGACTAGATCACAAACTGAGATTGATCCTAAGTCAAAAGGAAAAGAAAAGGTTGGTGAACCTTTAAAGATTGAGAAAAAGATAAGTTCTTCCATTCCAGTCTATTAAACTACAATGCATGATGATGATTTGATAGAAGATGAAACTGTTCAAATTCTGAAGAGAAGGAAGATAATTGAAGAATCTAAAACAACCTCTGACACTGCTCAAGTTGTTCAGAATGAAGAACAACAAGTTATAGAAGAAATAACAAATTCTGATGAAGTTGATTTGGAAAAGATGACAATTGCTGATAAGAAGAAGCTGTTATAGAAGAATGCTACTCCAGTTGAACCAAAATCCAATCTTATGATGAATCAACTCGCAATATTTGGGTTGAGATCCAAGCAACCTAGATAGTTTGAACTGGATTAGGTTCTGATGAAGAGAAGATACAAATAAACCTCCAAGGCCTAAGGAAAAAGGTATTGTGATCAAAGAAAAGTCAAATTCTGAAACTTCAAAGTTCAAGACTAGATCACAAATTTTGAGTGATCCTAAAGACAAAGGGAAAGGAAAAATTTATGAACCAACCAAGTCACTGAACTTGAAAACTTCTCAAGATCTGATGAAACCAGTGTGTAAAATGGTTCAAGTAACTGATGATAATCTTGTTGAAGATGAAACTGTTCAAATTCTGAAAAGAAGAAAGATAAATGAAGATTCTAAAACAACCTCTGACACTGCTCAAGTTGTTATTCAGAATAAAGGACAGGAAGGTACAGAAGAAACAGCAAATTCTGATCAAGCTATCAAGACATAAACTACTGACAATGCTCAAGTTGATTTGGGTAAAATGACAATTGCTGATAAGAAGAAGTTGTTATGGAAGAGAGCTACTCCAGTTGAACCAAAATCCAATCTCATGATTAATCAACTTGCTACATTTGGGTTGAAATCCAAGCAACCTAGAGATAGAGCCAGATTAGGTTCTGATGAAGAGAAGATTCAAACAGGAGTAGAGGTTACTCTAAGAGATCCTTTTATATTGACAGACAAACCATATGAATAAATCAAACAAAGGCACCTTGACAAGGTGTTGTCTGCTCAAATTGTGATAGATGCTCATGACAAAGAGAATCTAAAAGAGAAATTGATCTTATTTCTCAATGATGGAAGGACTTATAGATTAGCTGATATCGATGTATTAAAGAAGTCTATGAGAACTTCAACATATTCATTATCTTTTGGAAGTAAAATCTGATGTTACAAGAAGATGGTCAGAATACATTTTGAAGGCTATAAGAGATCTATTTAGAATCTCTGGTACAAAGACTTCTCAGTATATACCAATGATTACTGAAGGTGATGGAAGAGAAATTCCTATGTTGAAGAACTCTACTAAGGTGGAAGTTATTCTGAAAGGAAAATGCTATGTTATAATGAAAACTCTTCACATCCTAGAGTTATCAGACTTGGTGATGGACTTGAAAGAACATCAATTCAAGCTCTTAGAACAGCCATTTATCAAATTGGTGATAGTAAAGATGAAGAACTAATGCAGGTTAAAGCACAGTTAGTTAAAGTTCTGAGGAAAGCTGAAGACAAGCTGGTAAAAGATTTTGTTAAGAATCATTATGGATTCAGATTGATCCAGTGATGTTGGTAAATCTACAAGGACTGTAAGTTGTAGTTAATAGTCTTATTAAACTCTCATTGCATTTGAACTTAAATGTTTTTGACATCTTCAAATCTATTAACTTGTATGTTTTGCATAACTTACAAGTTGGGGGAGATTTTTAGATATATTTGAGATGTCATGCCTAATATATTTCATATTTAGTTCTCAGACATTAACAAACAGGAAATATCAGTACTTACAAGAATCAGTACTTACTGGAAGTCAGAACTTAAGAATATCAGAACTTAGATTATCAGAAGATAAATATCAGAAGATGGATATCAGAACTTAAGTACGAGAGGACTTACAGTTAAGGAAGGAAACTGGTTTACAGGAAAGAAGATTGAGACTAATACAGAAGAAGATATGCATGGAAAGAGTTTGAAGATAAGATGACTTGTATAAGAAATCTGATTGATATATTTTAGGAGACAGAATTATATTCCATATCAATTAGAAGTTACCTTGTAATTGTGTACTATATAAACACAAACATAGGTTTACACTATATGTGTTATCATTATCGAGAAGATCATACATTGTAACCTAGCAGCTCTCGTGATATTTGTTCATCACTGAGAGAGAACAGTTCCATTGTAACAGAGTTTATTATATCGAATATATATATTTACTGTTACTTGTGTTCGAAATCGATTTGATTGTATTCTACACTCTATTCAACCCCCTTCTACAGTGTTGTGTGACCTAACAATATCTTATTGATATATTTTAGGAGACAAAATTGTATCCCATATCAATTAGAATATATCTTGTAACTGTGTACTATATAAACACAGACTTAGGGTTTACACTATATGTGTTATCATTATCGAGAAGATTATACATTTTAACCTAGCAGCTCTTAGTGATATTTGTTCATGACTGAGAGAGAATAACAGTTCATATTGTAACAGAGTTTATTGAATATACTTGATCTTTGTTACATACTTGTGTTAAATCGATTTGATTGTATAAACACTGTATTTAACCCCCTTCTACAGTGTTGTGTGACCTAACAGAACAATTCTCATATTACACTTATAAATAGTTTTTTATAAGAAAGTAGTGGGAGTGATACTGAAATAATATATTATATGCAGCATATTCCAAGGGCTGTGAGTTTTAGGAATCAGGATTGGAGAAGCGGTGATATTGCAAGGTTCAGAACACACCGAGGAGTGTGGGAGATTAGAATAGTTATGAACCATATGATGGCTATATTTTCGAGTGGATGGAGCAAATTCGTCAGGGATCATGACATCAAGGAATATGATGTTCTGCATTTTACTTTGCGGGAAAATGATGATGTTCCTACATTTGATGTTGAAGTTAAGCCTGTAAATTAGTACGTCATGTCTGCAGTTTGATACCTTCCCATGCAATGATTAATATTTTAAATGTATTTGTTCTGGTACTAAGATAATGTCAGAGTATTGTTATCAAAATTGTATATTTGTGGAACTGGTTGTGCTTTGATACATTGTTATTATTCATGTAATTTCTTTGTGGATGATATGGGATACTTCAATATTTATGCGACTACGACGGTCGTAAAAATCTTAGGTTGAATTATAATGTCTATTTTTTCTACACATTTTACTTTAGTTTGCTTAACTTTAGGAATTCCTTCTGATTTGTACTAAGTTAGTAGCTTCAATTACAATTACAGAGTCATTACTATTAAATTTCACATATGATGTCATATTAAACTTATCTCTCACATCCAATATATATGTGACTATAATTTTAATATACTAAATATATCATGTTCTCTTTTAATGTAATATTAAAAGATTCTGAACATAGAAGTACTAATTTAAAAAGTGTAAAAAGTTTCAGCATAATGCTACCCAAAATTTTAAATAGATAATACGTAACTCTAATATCCCCATAAATATACACTCGGAAAAACCATAAATAACATTGCTCGAAAAAAATTAGCACGCTTAATTCACATCTCGAAATCACTTTATTTCAGGTAAATATACTAAGCTCTTGCATATCATAAAAAGTCTGGCTGCAGCGATTCATGTATCAATTATTGATATTGAGTAACCTACATAACACGTGGAACATTATAGTTAAAGTACGAATATTAAATTATAAAATATTAAATTCTTAAATATCTGTTATGGATAAAAAACATATATTTATTTATTGCATATATTTACTGTTAGGGTTTGATAAGCTTCGAGCTTGAATGGCTGCGCTTGCGTTTCGTGGCTTGAATCTGTCCTCACAAGATGCCTACGTGGATCAAGCCAAAATGTAATTCTTGGTGATGCTTGCCCTCGGGGCTATGGTAGCGAGAGCTCACCAAGGATGGAGTGACTTTCATGTCCTTCGAGGATTGAGTCTAAAATATCATACCATGTAATGGCCATGTGGCTTGTAGGATACCTTCACGGCTTTGTGACGTGTGGAACTCTTGTCCCAAAAAAAACATCCTTCTAAAGTTGAAGGGGTAAGACCCTTTATATAGACGTTGAGAGTCTAGGAATTAGGGTAGAATTGGGTGACTTGGTGGATAAGTCTTCTTCTTTTATTGGACTTTGGAGTCTTAGAAAGCAGAATTTAGTTTTCTTCTGAATTTAGCTTGCTTGGAGGCTACTTCTTGTAAAAGTAGTTACTTATTTGAACACATTCATTGGGCTGTTTAATTAGCCCACATATTAATTATGAAATTAAATAATTAGGATTTTGGGCCTCATTAACTGGGCTTTTCCCTTTGACCAAATCGGGTCTAATTAATGCGACATTAACTCTGCAATTAGGGTTATTTTTATTCCATATCATTAGCCCCCCAACTTCTGGGAAACACACTCGATGATTTGTCGAAGTTAAGTTATCTCTTACCCTATCAGGGGTATCGTGTTTAGCATAAAGTGTGGAGGGACCTACACATTTACAACGATTTTCCTTATCCGAGGCTTCGGGATATTTTATGGAATGTTCATAATTTTCCATACTCATTTTTTTACCTTATTCTTATATTTAGGAACTTTCTCGTATTTTCCCCTTAATTTTTGGGGATTATCTCATACCCACAAGTATTTTTTATGAATTTTTAAGAATTGTTTCGTACCTCTTGGTATTTTTCCTAATTTTCCTAATATTTTAGGAATTATTCTATACCTCCGGGTATTTTTCGTAATTTTTTCTAAAATTTTAAAAAAAAAATCTTAATTTTCGGGAAATTTTCCTTAATTTTCGGGGAATTTTTCTTAATTTCCAGGAATTTTCCTTAATTTTCAGGAATTTTCCTTAATTTTATAGAATTTCCTTAATTTCCAGAAATTATCCTTAATTTTCTGGATATTTTTCTTAACTTTCCGGGAATATTCGGGAATTTTCCTTAATTTTCCGGGAATTTTCCTTTATTTCCAAGAATTTTCCATAATTTTCCGGGAATTTTTCTTAATTTTCCAGGAATTTTTCTTAATTTCCAGGAATTTTCCTTAATTTTTCGGGAATTTTCCTTAATTTTCTGGGAATTTTCCTTAATTTACAGGAATTATCCTTAAATTTCTGGGAATTTTCCTTAATTTTCCGCGAATATTCGGGAATTTTCCTTAATTTCCAGGAATTATCCTTAATTTTCTGGGAATTTTCCTTAATTTTCCGGGAATATTCGAAATTTTCCTTAATTTTCCGGGAATTTCCTTTTATTTCCAAGAATTTTCCATAATTTTCTTGGAATTTATTTGCAAATTTTACAAAGTTCAGGGACTTTATCGTAAAATATAAAACTGCAGGACGAATTTTGTAAAGTTTGTGCTACTTGGGGTACCAAGTTGCACTTTGCCACAAAATTTTAAAGCCACGCGCGGTGCTTTACTCCTGGTCGAATTATAGTTGCTTATTTCCTGGTCGTGGTTATTTCGACCAGGACACCCACGACTAGGATTCTGATCGACATATTTTTTTTTTCAATTTCCCCTTCTTTTTTTAATATTATTATTAAAAAATAATATTATTTATTTTATTTAATATTTTTGAATAAATATGAGCCCCATGTCAGGAGTGTCCAACCTGGATAAAAAAAATTTACTGCCCTTTTGAATAAAATATTTTTCGAAATAATAGCCCACACCGGGTTAAAAAATCTCGAATGAAATTTAACTTGGATTAAATTTTTTGAATAATAGCCCAAACCGGCTTTAAAAAATCTGGAATAAAATTTAACTCGGATTAAATTTTCCGAATATTAGCCCAAACCGGGTTAAAAAATTTTGAATAAAATTTAACTCGGATTAAATTTTCCGAATATTAGCCCAAACCGGGTTAAAAAATCTCGAATAAAATTTAACTCAGATTAAATTTTTCGTTTATTATTATTATTTAAAAAAAATCAACCAGGAATCCATTCGATCATAATCCTGGTCGAATTATGGTCCCATAGTGTCTGGTCGAAGCTACTTTCGGTCAGGATGATTCGATCAGGATCCTGACCCCATGGATCAGGATTATGACCCCTGGCCGAACGATTCACAATTTAGATAAGGAATCCTGACCCCTTGGATCAGGATTATGACCCTTGGTTGAACGATTCCCAAATTAGATCAGGAATCATGACCTCTTGGATCAGGATTCTGACCCCTAGGACTAGGATTCTGACCCTTTGGACCAGGATTCACAATTTAGTTCAGGAATCCTGACCTCTTGGATCAGGATTCTGGCCCCTTAGACTAGGATTTACAATTTAGACCAAGATTCTGACCCCTTGGACTAGGATCCCTAAATCTTAGACCGGGAATCCCCAATTACGAGCTGCGAGCCTTTCAACAGCCATCACTTTTTGCTAACTTTCTCGATCTGAGCTTATAATATATCAAATCGAAGCTTATTCCGGGCTCTTACTTATAATAGCATTCTCCTCTTACCACTTATAGTCCTTGATCCTTTAATCGGATAAAATTATGGTTCTACGAGCGTTTGCTTCGACGATACTGTTAGGAATATGTTGTGTACTTGATGATAAGCTAAACAAAACACCTTAGTAGATTTAACTTAGTGAATTTTGTAGCGCCTGATGGATGATCAATTACAGTCCCGACGGATGATTAAATATAATCCCGACGGATGACTAATTGATATCCACTGGGTGAGTAGCTTATGTAACAATAAGTAATGTAGCACATTTCTGCAAACAACTTTGTGTAGATTATGTAGTAGCATATGAGTCATGTTGACTGCTAGTAGATATGCAGAATAGGTTGATTAATTGTAAATATAAGATGTCTTGTAATTCTGCATAAATAAAATGGAGTCAAGTGTTAAATAGCTACCCGACGGATGATAAACAAAGCTACTCGGCGGATGAGCAACAAAGTTACACGACGGATGTCAAGAAAGTACCCGACGGATGATCAATTCAAATATCTGTTGACAGTGACAACACAATTACATGCGTTGGGTGTTTGCAAAAGGAATTTGGCAGCCTGTTTAGCAGGAAAATGAGAATAAAGAAGCATTACCATTTCCATGCTATTGTGAAGATATTCAAAGATGCTGGAATAGAGTAGTGAAGTAGCATGGAGTTAGACTTGATAGGTTTTGTTTTATTATCCTGTCTTATTACTATGTAAACTTGGTGATATATAAACCAAGTGTAGCTAGTAGAACAAACAACCAAGAAAACACATTTCAGAAGAGAAATAGATAAGGCTGTAACTGTTAAGAATTCCTCTATAGTTTGTTTATTCACTTGTAAAAGCAGTTGTGAGCTATTCAAGCGTCACAGGGTCCTGCTAAACAGGCTGCCACATTCCTTTTAAGATTTTTCTGGTGGATACATTCAAATCCCCCAGAAAGTTTTAAAGACTTGTGTTTTTATTACTTGTATTTTGATTTATATAATTCTTTCATTCTGCACTTTGCAAATCAAACACTTATATATTATTGAGTTAGAACAGTTTGAAAAATCTTAAAAAGAAGCCAGAATTACATTCAACCCCCCTTCTGTAATTCTTATTGTATTGTTAGGGAATAATAATTGGTATCAGAGCAAGCTCTTGAAGTACAAAGAGTTTAAAGATCACAACAAACATCAAGATGAACAAGAAGGATGTTGGAGTTAAAATTCCATTTCTGGACAAAGACAATTATCACCACTGGAAGGTGATAATGCACCTACATCTTCTTTCTCAAGATGAGGCCTATGTGGATTGCATAGAGAGAGGTCCTCATGTACCATGAGAGCTGCAACAGGGAATGAACCATCTGTGCCCAAGCCTAGGCATGAATGGTCAGATGCTGATATTGAGCAAGTCAGGAAAGACAAGAAGGCCATGAATATATTGTTCAATGGAGTTGATGGTGATATGTTTGATAACATCATTAACTGCAAAGCAGCCAAGGAGGTTTGGGACACAATTCAGATTATCTGTGATGGTACTGAGCAAGTATGGGAGAATAAGATGCAGCTGCTAATTCAGCAATATGAGCACTTTCACTGTGAAGATAGTGAGTCTCTCACTAACATTTTTAGTAGATTTCAAAAACTACTAAATGCTATGAAGTTGCATGGAAGAGTCTATTAGACAAAAGACTCCAATCTCAAGTTCCTTAGATCTCTTCCAAATGAATGAAAACCAATGATAGACTCATTGAGAAACTCTCAAGACTACAAGGTGTTTACCTTGGAGAGACTGTATGGCATCCTGAAAACTTATGAGCTTGAAATAGAGCAATATGAGAGGATGGAGAAAGGAAGGAAGAAAGGAGGGTCCATAGCACTGGTTGCTGAGTTAGAGAAAATTGAGAATTGAGTGTAAGATTGTTAAGGATGAATTAACTGAGTCCTTGAAGAAAGAAGAGATTTCAAAGGAGCAACTTGAACGAGAACAAGAGGTGATTAAGGCATGGAAATCATCCAGAGATGTTCATGCTCAAATCACTAAAGTTCAAGGTATTGAGTCCTTTTGTGATGCATCCTGGAAAAAGAGTAGGGAGAAGCTGGAATCCAATTTGGTTGAAGGATTTCTAACAGATGTGGACTCGACGGATGATGAGAGTGACAGAAATCCTCATCCATCGGCTGTAAGCAAACCTGTGAGCAAAGCCAAGCTGGCCAAGCTGATTGAGAAATATGGATCAGTTTCCAAAAACTTTGTTTCAGGAGAATCAAGTAAAGTGAAGAAGGAGAAGAAAGTGAATGTTGGTCATCTGTCCATCAAACAATTGAATGACAGATTAGAAAAAATAGAGGTTAAAACAGAAATTAAAAAGAAAAATAATAGAAATGGGAAAGTAGGGATTAAAAAACATAACAACTACACACCTAATAAGTATACTCCAAAAAAAATTTGTGTTAAGTGTGGTAGTGTTAATCACTTGTCTGTTAATTACAAAATTTCCATGCCTACTCCTATGTTTGTACCCTCTTCTTTTCCCAACATGACTGACATGCCTTCTATGCCTATGAATTCTATGTCTGCTCAGAATATGAATGCACAATTTGCTAATATGCCATTGCACCTAATCCTTATTATGCTGCATTTAGTATGTCTCAAATGTCATTTAGCATGCCTTACTGGAATAACATGTTTGCAAATAGCATGCCTTTCCCTGTTAATCAAAATGTGCATGATAATTTTGTTTTAATGATTGGTTTCAAAGGTCTAACTCAAATGACTAAGGATGAATTAGAGATTCCTGAGTCAGATGAGGTCAAACCTAAGAAACCAAAGAAGAAAGCTAACAAGGCAGGACCCAAGGAAACTTGGGTACCAAAATCAACTTGATATGGTTTTGATGTGTGCAGGAAAACAGAAAGAATCTTTGGTACCTGGATAGTGGTTGTTCAAGGCACATGACTGGAGATTCTACCCTGCTCACAAAATTCAAGGAGAGAGCTGGCCCAAGTATTACTTTTGGAGATGACAACAAGGGTTATACTATGGGATATGGCTTGATTTCAAAAGACAATGTCATCATTGAGGAGGTTGCCCTAGTGGATGGTCTCAAGCATAATTTGTTGAGTATCAGCCAGCTTTGTGATAAGGGCAATTCAGTAACCTTCAACTCAGAAGCCTGTGTTGTGACAAACAAAAGAAGCAACAAAGTGCTTCTCACGGGAGTGAGAAGAGGAAATGTGTATCTAGCTGACTTTAACTCATCAAATGCAGAAACTGTTACTTGTCTTCTCAGTAAAGCAAGTCAAGATGAAAGTTGGCTATGGCACAAGAAGCTATCCCATCTAAACTTCAAGACCATGAAAGAGCTTGTCAAGAAAGAACTGGTTAGAGGCATCCCTCAAGTGGAATTTTCTAAGGATGGACTGTGTGATGCCTTCCAAAAGGGAAAGCAGATTAGAGCATCATTCAAAAAGAAACTTGATTCAATAATTGAAGAACCTTTGCAATTTCTACACATGGATTTGTTTGGACCAGTCAATATGTTGTCCATCTCAAGGAAAAGATTTTGCCTAGTAATTGTAGATGATTTCTCAAAGTTCTCTTGGATATATTTCCTAAAGTCTAAAGATGAGGCTAGTGAAATCATCATTAATCACATAAGGCAAGTCAACAATCATCCTGATTTCAAAGTAAGAAGAATCAGGAGTGACAATGGAACTGAGTTCAAAAATTCTGTAATAAGATCATTTTGTGAAGAGAATGGAATAATGCGTGAGTTTTCTGCAGCAAGAACCCCACAACAAAATGGAGTGGTATAAAGGAAAAATAGATCTCTTATTGAAGCTACAAGGACAATGCTTGAAGAATCAAAGTTACCAACATATTTCTGGGCTGAAGCTGTGAACACTTCCTGCTACACTCAGAATATTTCTTTGGTGAACCAAGCAAAGTGCCTGACACCATATCAATTGTTCAAGAACAAGAAGCCAACTCTAAATTTTCTTCATATCTTTGGATGCAAATGTTATATCTTGAGAAATCAGACTGATCAACATGAGAAGTTTGATACTAAAGCAGATGAAGGAAATTTTTGTTGGATATGCTGTGGGAAAAGCATATAGAGTCTACAATATAAGAACCAACATTGTTATGGAATCAATACATGTTGTGTTTGATGATAAAAAGATTGAAGGACTGCAAGATGAAGATTCTCATGAGAGTCTCAAATTTGATAATGTGGAGATGGTTAGTGATGATAGTGATTATGAAAGTGATCAGGAAATAATGGCAAAGGATAATATAGACAAATCTACTACAAATGAAGCACAAAATTCAACATCTGTCGAGTTGCAAAATGCTTCATCCGTCGGGAGATAATCTGCTTTATCCGTCCGGAGACAATCAGCCTCATCCATTGGAACACAAAGTGCACCATCCGTCGGGTCATCAAAAGAAGCTGAAAGTCAGAATAGATCACTTAAAGAAAATTCTCCTTTCTCAAATCAAAGATTCACAAACTCAGGGGGGGTTTCTAATAATCAAAACTCAGTCACACATCAAGACAATAATGAGGCCTCCTCATCTAGAGCTAATCTATACCTCAACAAAGAAAATGGACAAAAGATCACCCTTTGAGCTCATCATTGGTGATGTGTCTTATAGAGTTCAAACAAGGAGAGTAACTCAAGAAGAATGTCTATATAGCAGCTTTCTATCTAAGAAAGAACCAAAGAAGGTAGAAGAAGCTTTGTTAGATCCTGATTGGATTTTAGCTATGCATGATGAGCTAAACCAATTTTAAAGGAATAAAGTATGGAAGCCGGTACCCAAGACTAAAGGAAAGAATCTAATTGACACTAAATGGGTATTCAGAAACAAGATGGATGAAAATGGCATAGTAGTAAGGAACAAAGCTAGATTGGTTGCTAAGGGCTATTGTCAACAAGAAGGAATAGATTTTGATGAAACTTTTGCTCCTATTGCAAGACTTGAAGCCATCAGAATTTTCTTGGCCCATGCAGCTCATGCCAATTTCAAAGTCTATCAAATGGATGTCAAAAGTGCTTTTCTGAATGGAGATTTGGAGGAGGAAGTCTATGTTAGTCAACCCCCTAGTTTTGAAGATCCAAATTTCCCAAATCATGTCTACTATCTTTTGAAAGCACTGTAAGGACTGAAGCAAGCACCTAGAGCCTGGTATGACACTTTATCAAAGTTTCTTTTGGAAAATCACTTCATAAGAGGTATTGTTGATAAAACTTTATTCTTTAGAAATGTTAATGGCTCTAGTATACTTGTTCAAATTTATGTAGATGACATTATATTTGGCTCCACAGATGAAAAACTTTGCAAAATGTTTGCCAAATTGATGCAAAGTAAGTATGAACTGAGCATGATGGAAGAACTAACTTACTTTCTTGGTTTACAAGTTAAGCAAGTTAGTGATGGAATATTCATTAGTCAAACTAAATACATTCATGATCGTTTAAAGAAGTTTGAACTAATGGATTGCACATATGCAAAAACTCCCATGGCCACTGCAACTAAGCTTGAATTAAACACTACTGAAAAGTCTGTGGATATTTCAAGCTATAGGGGCATGGTTGGCTCACTTCTGTACTCAACAGCTAGTAGGCCAGATATAATGTTTGCTACTTGTCTTTGTGCTAGATTTCAGGCTGATCCTAGAGAATCTCACTTAGTAGCTATAAGAGAATTTTTAGATATCTCAAGGGAACACCAAAATTTGGAATTTGGTACCCTATAAATTTTGGTTTTGATCTAACTGGTTATTCAGATGCAGATTATGGAGGTTATAAAATAGACAGAAAAAGTACAACAAGAACCTGTCCATTTCTAGGGAACAAGCTTGTGTCCTGGTTCAATAAAAAGCAAAATTAAGTTTCTACTTCTACAGCTGAAGCTGAATATATTGCTGCCGGCAGTTGCTGTGCACAGATTTTATGGATGAAAAAACAATTGTTGGACTATTGTCTACAAGTGGATAGGATTCCTATTTTCTGTGATAACACAAGTGCAATTGCCATCACTGAAAATCCAGTACAGCATTCAAGAACAAAGTACATAGACATCAAGTATCACTTCATAAGGGAACATGTGATGAATGGTACTGTGGAACTGCATTTTGTTCCAAGTGAAAAGCAGCTTGAAGATATATTTACCAAGCCACTTGATGAATCCACCTTTTCAAGGTTGGTAATTGACTTAGGTATGCTTAATTTTTCTTAAATCATTTCAGATATTTTTGCAAGTTGCAATGTAGCCAGAAATTTAATTGATTTTTCTATTTTGGATGAAATTTTGGCTAAGTCAAAATTTACATCCCGATGGATGATCATTATCCATCGAGTTTGATCATCTGTCGGAATACAACTTGTCAATAAAAATCAATTATTTTTCTGGAATATTTTATATCTCAACGGATAACTGTTTTATCTTCATCCGTCGAATTGTCTCAATCCTAGCCGTTAATTCTCTAAATATTATCCATCGAGTATACTTACAGCTTGTAAGCATGACACGACAGATAAGTGACATAATTTTTACAGTTTATTTATTTTTTAAACGGCTATTTTAGGCAATTTTTATTGGTCCTTTATTTCACTTTATTATTTTTGTCATTTTATTTCTGAGATAGTATAAAAGCTAAATTATTTTTCATTCTTTTCTTTTATCATTCTCAAGATTCAATTGCTCTAACTTCTTTCTTCTCAAAAGCAAATTCTCTCTCTGCAAACTTTCAAATCTTTAGCAATGGCACCTGTAGTGAAAATCATGTCTCAAACCGGTTACATCTATGAGAAAAACAACTTCTCAGCTTTAGTAAACAAGGAGATTCAACAGTCTGGTGACTATCATAAAATGATGGATTTTGTGAAGAACTGCAAACTCAAGTATGCCATGATGGAATCACCCACTATTTACTGTGAGGTTGTAGAGGAGATATGGACAACTGCAGTGTACAACTCAACAGACAAGACCATCACTTTCACTCTAAAAGATAAGCAATTTTGCATAAATAGTGATATTATCAAAGCATGCTTCAAAATCCCTGATAACAATGTTACTACTTCACACACAGACACTGATATTGTTAACATGCTTAATTCCATGGGCTATGCACTATCTACTTCTAAGTTAAGTGAAATTAGAAGGTTGGGTCTTAGGTAAGAATGGAGTTATCTGTGTGATGTGGTAACTAAAGTGTTTTCTGGTAAAGTTAGCAATTTTGACTCTATTAATATATCCATGCTTAACATGCTTTACATGCTAGTTACTGATAAGTATTTCAATTTTTAATGACTTGGTTTTGTTTGAGTTAGGCTTTAAGTTAGGAGAAGTTAATAAGAGTGGTAGAAGTGTCTATTATGCTAGAAGATTCTTTATGATGCTTGCTAACCATCTTATTGAGAATATTGTGATTGAGAACCCAACCAACAAGTTGAATTGTTGGGTTTAAGAAAGAAGGATTATTGCAGACTTAAATAGAGCAAATCATCATAAGGAGGTACCCTTATACTACTTTCCAGTAATGGAGGGACCTCAGGTAAGTGAGGTAATTTCTACTGTCTCTACTCTTCCAACCTCACATATTTCTTTTCCTTCTAGTGTAGCTATAGCATCTGCAATGACCAAACAGATGCCTACCCAAGCTGCCAAAACTAAAGTTCTAAAATCCAAAGCTAATAAAGCCCCCTCTGATTTCTTTCAAAAGAAATCAGTTGTAAAATCTACTAAACCTAAATAGGGGAGTGTGAAGGAGGGTAAGAAAGGTGAGGGACAGGGTGAAAATCAAAGAAGCCCTAAGAATAAGGTTGGAGAGGTGAGTGTTTCCCAGCCTATCCACACTGTAGTTTCTCAACAAACTGCAGCGCTTAAAAAGGATTTAAGCTCAATGCTAGTTACATCCTCCCAAAAGGATGTGACTATTGAACAAAGCTCTCAGCCAAGAGCATAGGCCAAGAGGGTAAGGGACACTATCTCACCCCAAACTTATTCCAGAAAGAAGAAATCTAAACCAACTGGGGATGCACAGGGCACACACTTAGTGCAAACTGGTGCTAAAGACCCAGTCACTGCACCTTCTCAAAGTCAGGTTGATGTGGCTCCAATAAATGTGGAGTCACAGCCAAAATCTCTCATAATTGAAGCACCTGATACACCAAATTCTCCCAAACACTCACTGGATGTTGACATGATCAATACATCACTTCCAAATTCTCCATCTTTAACTCTCTTGGAGAAGCCAAATATTCAAGTAAGTGAGCATCATCTTTTAGATGATTTGTGGGCTCATTTACCATTCCTTTCTGAGACTATTGAGACATCTGTGCCAAAATTTTCATCAATCTGCACATAGTATACAATAGTCTCCACTCCAAACTCTTTCATTTCTACTATCCCGATAGATATTCATCATCCGTCGAGTAGTGATTGTATCCCGATGGATAAGCCTAACAGCAGTCATCCGTCGGATAGCCATGCTACTAACTCGATGGATAATCATCATCCGTCGGGTGTCTCTACACAACTTCAAATTTCTTCAATTTTTACAAGTGCAGAAGACTTAGTAGTAGTGCAATCACTCTTAGGATTGAGGGAAGGGAGTGATTTGAGTGAGAGCCTGGGTTGCTCCCAAGAAAAAGGAGAGAGAAAGAGTGAACAAATGCAGTCCATTTCTTCAGGACTGGCAAAAGTAAGTGAGAGGAGTCCCACCTTAGATGGTGAAGGTGAGGGTGTGAGGGTGGGGAGCCAAGGGGAGCCCTTGATGCAAAAAGAGAGAGAGAAATTGAGAGAAATGCAAGTACAGGAGGGATAAGGATGGATATCATTGCTAGTGAGTCAATGAATGTGAATAATGCAGACATTGAGAGACTATCTCAGCATAATCAAGCTGTTATAAGTTCCATCTCTTTGGATGCTGAGGCATTTACTCATCTGTTCCAGCATATCAAATTTTGGCTGGACAGGGCAATGAACATGCAGAAAGGATACTGAACTTAGTGCACACCACTCAATCAATACAAAGAGCTAAGGATGCCATCACAGCAATGCCACCTAGAGCTGATGATGATGTTGATTATGGGACTGGGAAATCTGCTGATTTCTTTGGTGATGCAAGTGAAGAGGGGTCACTGGACATAGGGGGAGAAGAAGGCCCTAGTTCCAGATTTGGTATGCCATCTTGGGCATTTTCAAAGCAATGTGATGAACACTATTTCAAGACCACCCTCATTCAACTTATAAATCAGACACACTCTGCTCTTCAATCCACAATAAGTGCGAGCACCAAGAAGCTCCTACAAGCACACCTTACTTCTCTTCAATTATAACAAATCCAAGCTTTTCAACACACTCAGGATGTCACTTATATCAAGGGTGAAATTGATCAAATGAAAAAGGACATTTCTGAAAGGTTGGATTCTAAACTTCCAGAAGCTACAATGTTTGATATTAAGAGACAACTCAGGAAGAATTCTGATCTTGCCACAAAGATAGATTCCTTGGATACCAGAATGACTGCAATGGAGGCTTTTTTAACAGCTATACATCTACATCAAGCTCAGCAAACTCAACTACTACAACAACTAGTGGCTGCACAATCTTCATCCTCCACTCTACTTGATGATAACAAAAAGGGGGAGAAAAGCTCAAGTAAGGGTGAGGGGGAGAAAGGCTCAAGTGAGGGTGAGGGAGAGCTATAGCTAAATATACAAGTCAACAAAGTGATTGTGCCAACAATTGCTTTCCCAAAGCCACCAGTGTTGGATAACATTGATCTAATCCAAATAGCAGCTGAAAAGCTTGTGTCAAAGTCAAATCCTAAGATGCTTGATGTTACAGCTATAGAGAAGGAACTAAAAGAAAAATGGAGAAAGATAGATACTAATATACAATAAAAGTTTGGGCCAATTTAGAAACCATATAAAGTCTTCAGTCATCACTCTCAAGTCATGAAAATCTATGTGAATGACATAAGTATGAACTATCTGGAAAAGGGTCAAACTTCCTGCATAAAATCTCCAAAAGCAAATTTTATCATGAAGCCTAAGAGAAACTATCCAAAGTCTTGAGACAAAAATCATATGGATACTGTGTATGAGACACCTAGGCTAGATGAGAAGAAGCTGTTGGCTAGGTCGATTACCCTCTACAAAGATCCAACTGATTCAGCACTAAAAAGAAGATTAACAAAGATTTACAGAAATGGTAAGGAAATTTGTGTGGTGGCAGGACACCCCATGTTTGTGGAAGCTAAGAAGGAAGAGAAAGAGAGAATCAGGCAAGAAAAGAAGCAAGCTACTTTGGATGCTAAAAAGCTCAAACAAAAGAAGAAGCAAGCTTCTATCTTGACCAAGCTTCAAGCTTTAAAAACCACAACATAAATTTCTGCACAACCAACTGTGATTGCTGAACCTAAGGATCAGAAAGTGGAAGTTGAACCTCAACAGACAAAGAAATCAAGATACAAGCAAAGAATCAAGAGAAAATTGGACTTCAGTGATGAGGAAAAGGAAGACTCTATTCCCAAGAAGCCTACAACTACAACTCAAACATCAAAACCCTCTGTGGTATTTGAAGAATTCAAAGTGGTGGATCCAACAGGGAATATTCATGATGAGCCCATAATTCCTAAGGATGAGCCAGTAGACTGGGATAGTTTGCCAATTCCTGAACTAAACTTTACAATCTTCAACAAGCCAAAGAAGACAAAGACTAGAGCAATCAAGAAAGTGAAGCATGTGCCTCTCAGATCCAAGACACCAATCAAAGCTAAATCTACAGTCAACAAGGGAGACATGTTGTACATTTGTGACATTAAGGAGTTTTCTGACATAAACCTTTACTTAGATGAATTGGATGAAGTTAGAGGAATTCATGCTCACAGACATCTTCCTGAAAGGCCGGTATTCAAATACAAGGGAGGAAGAGAGATCATATGGCTACTTCACAGGATCCGTCTAGAAAGTCAGTCTGTTTTGATAAAGGTCTACTCTTCATTCAAAAAGAACTTTGGGTACAATGTGACAGCAAGAATATTAGTTCTAAAGAAGATTGAGGAGCTGAGGAGTAATAGAGCCAAATATGCACTATCAAAAACTCTGTCAATTTCCTTCACAGGAAAGAGAGTGCATATGAGGCCCTATTGGTTGATGGAATTCAGGGATGAAAAAGGAGTTAGAAGATTCTTCAGATTGGAGGACCAATTGAGTATCTCTAGCAATGAGACTTTTTTGGAAATGCAGAAAATGCTAAATCTCTCAGAAGCTGATGAACTTGAAATCCACAAACAACTCTAGAATCAAATTGAAGAAAACAACAGAAGGCTTGGAAAGAAATCCATACAATCAAGGAAATAGATCTATCTGCTCAGACTAGAGGAGCACCTTGATAATTATTGTGAGCAATTTTTTTGTGTACTTTGCATTGTTCAATTTTTAATAAATCCTGTAGCCCTTATCAGTTTTATCTACTATTTTTCAATCTGTATTTTTAGGATGTTTTATTATCATCAAGTTTCTTTTAATTTATGGCTATAATTCCAGTAGACATAAATTGGGGGAGATTGTTAAAAATATGTTGTGTACTTGATGATAAGCTAAACAAAACACCTTAGTAGATTTAACTTAGTTAATTTTGTAGCACCCGATTGATGATCAATTATAGTCCCGACGGATGATTAAATATACTCCCGACGGATGACTAATTGATATCCACCGGGTGAGTAGCTTATGTAACAATAAGTAATGTAGCACATTTCTGCAAACAACTTTATGTAGATTCTATAGTAGCATATGAGTCATGTTGACTGCTAGTAGATATGCAGAATTGGTTGATTAATTGTAAATATAAGATGTCTTGTAATTCTGCATAAATGAAATGGAGTCAAGTGTCAAATAGCTACCCGACGGATGATCAACAAAGCTACCCGACGGATGAGCAACAAAGCTACCCGACGGATGTCAAGAAAGTACCCAACGGATGATCAATTCAAATATCTGTTGATAGTGACAACACAGTCACATGCGTTGGGTATTTGCAAAAGGGATGTGGCAGCCTGTTTAGCAGGAAAATGAGAACAAAGAAGCATTACCATTTCCATGATGTTGTGAAGATATTCAAAGATGCTGGAATAGAGTAGTGAAGCAACATGGAGTTAGATTGGATAGGTTTTGTTTTATTATCCTGTCTTATTACTATGTAAACTTGGTGATATATAAACCAAGTGTAGCTAGTAGACCAAACAACCAAGCAAACACATTTCAGAAGAGAAATAGATAAGGCTGTAACTGTTAAGAATTTATCTGTAGTTTGTTTGTTCACTTGTAAAAGCAGCTGTGAGCTATTCAAGCTTCACAGGGTTCTCTCCATATATATATATATATATATATCTGGTAGATACATTCAAATCCACCAGAAAGTTTTAAAGACTGGTGTTTTTATTACTTGTGTTTTGATTTATATAATTATTTCATTCCGCACTTTGTAAATCAAACACTTATATATTATTGAGTTATAACATTTTGAAAAATCTTAAAAAGAAGCCAGAATTACATTCAACCCCCTTTTGTAATTCTTGTTGTATTATTAGGGAATAACAGATACGTGTCTTCTCCTTGCCTTCAACCGGATGGAATGTGGCCTCTACGAGCCCCCCGACTTCTTTTCCCTTAGTTCGTATGACTAAGTGCGTTATCCTATTTGGATGCTTGATTTAAATAAACCCTCAGGTTTAAAGTGTGTCAAGTCTAAATACCTCCTTTTCTTTAAACATTTTCAAGCTTATAGGAGCCTCATCTGAATTCTGTTCTTGACTAGATGCGGCCCTTCGAAACATGGGATTCATCTTTCCTTTCTGCCCAACTCCGGGTGCATTAATCTCTCTAGGTAGTAATGCCCATTGTCAACAAAATCATTATTTTACTTCTTATGTTATAAAAACTCATTTTTGATCCTCAACAATCCCGGTGTTGGATTAATCAAATTTAGAGCGTGTGTCATGTATTCTTCATTTTTCTTGGAATCAAAGGCCTCGACCCTTGGGATGGAGTGATTCCAAAGGGCATACCAACCTTATCTTTGTAGGTTAACAATAATGACATACTCCTGCATTTACCTTGTAAGTGGCACGATTCACCCATGATATGGGAAGTAGATAGTCTGCTGAAGCATTTCTCGAATACTCAATCCTCTTCTTTAGTCCATCTAGGACTATTCACATGGCCGTCTTGGCTTGCTTATTCACTTTGGACAAGCATGAAGTAGGAATCACGGACTATCTCCTCATAATTGCTTATTTGTTTTAAATCCTTGTTCTTGAGCTGATGTTCATCATCCGTCACTCGAATTCGCGAAAGTCCATATTTGCGTATCACGCTTTCTCACAGAAATTGTGTCACTTGATTGGTGGTTATCATAGATAAATTATAACACCCCCAAATCCGGGGTCGGGGATCCGGGTTGTCATGAGTTCCATTTCCCTTAATAACACCCAATCTTAATAAACAATCAACTACTCCGTACTGTGACCCCACAATATACACACACACGCCACAAGTTATAGTCTCAGAGATGAATACCAAAAATAACACAAGTCATTTTATTCCACATTATAAGCCATTACACCTCAATAGAGTTTCTGAATAAATTTACATTTCTTTGCCATTATTACAATTCATATAGATACATAAGTTCGGTACAACAAAAGTTGAAAGCCTAGCCTACTACTAGTTCCTACCTCAGCTACAACGGCATCAACGCCTATAAGAAACTGCGGAACGTTTCCTAACCGCTCACGAATTGGGAGCTTGATCCTGTTCATCTTGTATATCTGTTGTTGTGTGATGAAAGAAGAAAGCAAGGGTGAGCAACAAGCCCACCAAAATAATATGTATAATGAATAACAATATATGAGCATTCTCATAGCACTCATGAAAGTCTTGGTCAAGAAGAATTGAACCAAGTTGATATCTTAACGCGATCAAGTCGCAAAATATTCAGTATATATATACATATATACTTTTCACAATCTTTGAAATCCTCTGACATGTATAATATACACAGAGTTCCAGTTTATAACTGTATAAAAATATCGTTGCAAGGTGATCTCATATATCTAACCTTGTCTTAACGTTTTTTCTGAAAACCTTTGTCATTCATAAGATAATCATTAACTAGATATAAGTTGAAAAGATGAAGTTACAAGATACTCCAATATACTTATATCTTTTTCCGAATACTACTTGAACTACCACCGTTCAAGGTATAAATAGTTCATCCCATAGATGAAGCTACACGACAAAACTTATATAGAATCAATCTTTGAAATATCATCAAAATGAAATGAAGTTACGAGATACTTCATTTGATGAAAACATCATTTTGAAAACTCGACCCTGCCAACACTCAACAATCGCCCAGCCGTAGCCTTTCTATCGAAGTGCTCTGGGTAGTGTTGCAGAAATATCCAATTGGATGATGAACTCATTACGGGAGTTTGCCATGCCAGGAAGACCACTTACGATGATCAGTCGCAGTAGTGCAACCCCACCATTTTCTACATGTAGAGGAGAACAGTCGGATTTACTTGTCAACCGAACCCTGGACTCCTATGGAATGGACCGTCTTAGAGGAACTTCCGGGCCATTTAGGCGAATAAATAAGGCTGGGCCGGCGCCATTCGACCACTTACGCCACTCTTAGTTCAGATGAAATTCATGACTCTGAAACGTAAAGCTCGTCTCCCCTTTCCCCAAGTAGGAACTTGTTGATACGACTCCACCAAGAAGTCGCATCTAGTTGGAAAGAAAAACTCACCGATATTTCCTAGGCGATGCCTGTTAATGGATTAACTTATTCCAAGAATTTTACTTCCCGAGTGTTGGGTAAGTAATCAAAAACTCTTTTATCAAAACAGCAACCTTGTTGCGAATATAAGAATACATCACGGAGCCGGATCCCTCAGATTTTTGAGCGAGTATTTAAATCCCCTTCGAAAGGAAGATCTTAAATTTGAAAACGAGTTTTGGGATCCGCTCTAACTTTTAAAATCATTTTGAAGACTCGAAAACATTTTTAAGAATGTTTGGAGTAATGCTGATTTAATAAAATAAATCAGTCCCGATATATTAGAAAATATCTGAATATTATTTAAATAATATTCCTACAAGGATAATCCTTATAAAAATAATTGAAGTAGAAGTTTTAAAACTTATACTTGAAATGAATAATAAATAACCAAAGATATACTTATACGAAAGTACGATCTTTATTTGAATAATCGAAAATAAGTTTGATTATCGAAACATTATTCTTTAATAAAAAAAGAATATTATTTAATAAAAGAAGCGGAGTCATAAGTCCTCGAATGAATATTCAAAATAATATTCATTTAATAAAATAAGCGTAGTCCTAAGTCCTCGAATGAATATTCAAAATAAAATTCATTAAATAAAATAAAGTTATCGAATAAATCTTATTCGATTAATAGTTTTGAAAACTATATCTATATATATATAAATAAATAAATATATATTATACTCGGGAACATCGACTCCCGGTTTAAAAAATGTTCACCTTTGGGTCCCCTATACTAAGGGTATACGCAACGACTGTTTATCTCTAGCATAGGTATTATGCAACTTATAAGCATTTGAATCAACAATTAGATATCAAGATTACGAAACGGACATGCATATATACCATATCAACATGCTCCAATATATCGCAAAATTTGTTAATAACAATCATGCACTTATCACAAGATAATGCATATACATATATTTACATCACAACAACAGTATAACGGGTAGAAAATTTACCTGAGTGCTCCGGGGTAGACTTAAGCTTAGAGTGGGTCCGGTAACCTATGAACAACAACATAAGCTGGAAGTAAACCACGTTCGCTTAAGAAACTAGACTTTAAGCAATTGAACCCTAACGTTTGCTTATGGTCATTTCTACGCTTAACAAATCATATAAGTCGTTCGAGTACTCTCGGCTCCACCATTTTTAATAAATTAACCGTTACGAATTTTAAGGCGACGCTTTTACGAATACCCTACCAACTGCCTAGTCCACTTTAAATAATTGTTTCATACTCCAATTAGTCATTTAAGGGCCCTAACCAAGGTTTCAAAGTAAGGCGAGGTGTAATGGTTCGTTCGCGAAACGCCGTTACTTAAAACGGTCGTTTCTCCTAAACCGTACATCGGATTCAAGAGAACCATATATCAAAATGAAGCTCATAACATGACCTATTTAAACATTGCAAAGGTTAGAATCTTTCAGTAAGTTCACGGGTCCTAAAGTTAAGAACAGAACAGTTAAGGAAAATGGGGCATTATGACATTTATGTTTACGCGATTTCTAATTTAATTAACACTCTAAATTATCATCAATTCACTCACAACCACCAATACAACAATATTGAACCATCATACTAAAAACTCAGTCCCCAACTCCAAGTTTTCCCAATTTATCCAACCAATCAAAGACCCAATATTCAAAATCAATACAAATCCACCAAAACTACTTCTAATCAAAGATCAAACCTTAATACTAACAATGCTTCAATAAAACTTAATGGAATCATAAAATCAAAGCTAGGGTTTGAATTTGATACCTTCCTTGGTAAGTGTTAAGTTGCTAGGAAGCCTTAGGGAGCCTTAATTTAACCTCTTACAAACTTGATATTTCCAAAGAAATCAAGAACACAAAGTTAGGTTTTGAAGTTTCTAAAAGTCCGATTTAAAGAACTGTAAAACTGAGGGTCTTACCTTACTTATTTGGATGAGACTTGTGAACAAGACTTTTAGGCCATCTCAATAGCTTTCCAACGAGCTATAGAACACAACATTTGAGTGAGTATTGAAGGAGATATGGTAGTTTTAAGTTGCTGCTCTGGTTTTGTCCGAGAGCAAGGGAAGAAATAGTGAAGTAAAAATATTTCTAGTTTGATTAAATGATTTGTGTGGTGTTTAGCTTGGTTACTTCCTTTTGTTTGTTTAATTAAATTGTTACCATGATAAAAATTGTGTGGCTTATAATCAACCAACAAATCCTTCCCATTTGGTCATGCTTATATCATCCACTTATGTCATCTTCTCACACTTGTCTTCTTCTTGTTGGTGTGATGACATCATCATCATTAACCTCTTTGATTAACTCCTAATTACTTGGCTAATGATCGCTGATCTGTTATACGGTTCGCTTAACTTTCGTTCTCGTTTATCATTTGAGGGATCATACCCGGGATTTTATTACTTGGGTTCCCTTAACCTTTCTCAATACATTATATTCCTTTTATGATCCCCTCTTATAATCCTTGAATTTAAATCCTTTTTATCCTGTTACCTTATACTCAATTCTTTCGGTATCTGGTGAATTTTCGAGAAAAATCAAAGTGTTCGGATTTGGATTGTGACGATCTTTACATACACTTATATACCATATTGAGTACTAATAAGACCTCAGAATATCCATAAGAGAACTGCTACATTGTGTGGCATGAAAAGTTTTCTTATTCAGCATAATCAGCAAAATCACTATTCATAAGGTTTACAAAAAGTCCAAAATTTTTGGGGTTATTACAGTCTCCCCTCCTTAAAAGGATTCCGTCCCGGAATCAGATAGAAAATGAATAGGGATACTTTCTTAGCATTGCACTTTCTAACTCTCAAGTCAATTTTCCCATATTATGGTTCTGCCACAAACCCTGACTAGCATGATAACCCTTCTTCTAAGCACTTGTCCATTTTTGATCTATAACCCTTTCTGGTTGCTCCATATAGGTTATGTCTGGTTGCATGTTTATGCGCTCATATGCCCCTATTTGTCTGGCATCCGGATTACACTTCCTTAACATTGATACATGGAACACATTATGAACTTACTAAGGTTCAGGGTAAGGCTAGCTCATATGTTAACTTCCCAATACGACTTAATATATCCAAGGGTCCAACAATTCGTGGCCTTAGCTTTCCTTTCTTTCCGAACCACATCCATCCTTTCCAAGGGAATACCTATAATAGCACTAGGTCCCCTACTTCTTATTCTTTGTCCTTTCGTGTCAAATCAACATACTTCTTATGTCCATCTTGGGCTACTACGAGCCGTCCTCTGATTAGATCTATTATATCCTTGGTCCTTTGGACTACTGTGGGTCCGAGCATCTTGCGCTGTACAACTTCATCCTAACATAAGGGAGATCGACATTTTCTTCCCTCAAGGATCTCATAAGGCGATACCTCGATACTGACATACGATCGATTATCGTAAGAAAACTCAATCCGCGTTAAGTGATCATTCCAAATTTCTTTCAAGTCTATTATACAGACTCTCATTATCTAATCTACTGCTTTTGCTTCTCGATACCCACTCTTTTCCAGTTCGTAATCGTTACTATCTTCCGTACCAAATTTTATACTGATTACACTTTTGCTCGTTAGTGTTCTATAACCTTTTAATAATCGCGTCAACCTTAGTATCACGAACGTGTTAGAATCAGAATACCACCATACTTGGTACCACTTCATCTCTAGCTGCCTTCATCTTCAAAATCTTGGTCCTTCATATAGAAGTAAAAGAATTTATTGAGAGATCACTATGATCATGAACACTTGTTACATTGCATAGTTAGTACAGAAGGTGGCCAGCCTTTAGTACTTGACAAGTAATTAAACAATAGATGGTATCCTACTAGGCTTCTATCACACAAATAGATAGTCATTCGGCAATACCTCCCCTTCTGGAAGGGTTGTTCTTCTCAGCTTATATGAAATGAAAAGGAGAGAAAAAAACGAATTGAAAATAATTGTATATATATAAAATATACTGCCACAAAATATCTGGCTTGGAATCTACCTCTGAACTATAGAGATTTGTCATAGGAGAATAAAACATATAAATATATATATATCAACATCAAGTATTATAGCATTGTATTTCACGTGTCTGAATATTTACTATTCCGTCCATCATTCTATGGACCCATGCTCTTGCTCGAGCTTATAAACAATCACCTTTGAAACTCCCTCGACATCGAAAATCGAATCTGGGATTTCATTCTAGACGTCATCGTTATTAGAATTCTATGCTTGCATCGCAACCTTCCTCGTATAGTAATACGACTCTCTATTGATAAGAAGGAATAAGTATTCAATAGGTAGATAATCGACTTAATTAGCCTATCAATGATAACTTATACACCACCACGGCCCGATTAGTGGTACTCACTCTCAACATCCATTCCAATACAACTCTCACGGTTGTAAGTAATCGGCTCATTACTCGCAGAATCATTCCTGCATTACTATGGCCCACCGTTGACCTACTGTAGTCATTCGTTTTCCATGAAGTTTTAATAGCTAACCATACGGAGTCCATTCATATCATATCGAATCCTTCTAAGGAGGTAACATAATCACCATTCATGATTCGTGAAGAACATTCCTGATCCTGACGTACATACGTGACATGAAGCAGATAAAATTACAGAAGAGTTTCAATCAAAGCAATGATAGCAGGCTAATACCATTATTAACCATATTTCTTTACTGGGAGACATGAAGCTCAAAGGTTCATTTAGTAATTTCGTAACATGCTCATGGCTTATCTCAAGATGGGACCTTCTAAGATAGAAAGCCCGCTCACGGCGCTAACATGAATTTAATCTTTACCAAACTACTATTACGGTTGAGTACCGCACAGTCATCAGAAGGAATGTCAATCTTTTACACCATAATACAACCTTCACGGAATTAACCATTATCACTGTATTCCTCTGGCACGAGCGCTGATAATTGTCCTCTTACACTTAAAGTGTTGGCCACCTCTTTGGCCTTTCCTGATAGTAAAATTTTCTTACAATCAATGTCATTTTAACCACCTCCAACTAAATTTTCTACCTCATTTCAATCACTGCTTATGTGAAAATGCTTCTCTTAAATCCTGGTGAGAAAAAAAATCACCATTTTTCCAAAATCATTGCCTTAGTCTTTAGATGTGAACATTGCCACGACTGACTCTCGATCATACTTAGGACGTCTCTTATCTTGGGTCCTTCTTGTTTTCACCAATCTCGACCCTCATTGGATCGATCTATACTTTCTTATGGTTCAACACGTGCCCCACCTGGAATTATTATAATTACGTCATATTTCCTTCATCAAAATTTCTATTCTTGAGAACTTTGAATATTACCTTTCTCCTTGTAAAACCTCTAAGGTTATCCTTAAATCCTTCATCAGGTACACCCTAGGCACAGGGCATATCTAGATACCATTTACTAATACCAGAATCATTGTCTATATACTTCTGAAAAAATTTTCCACTGATCCTTAAAGGTTGTTGTTACCTTAATCCTTTCCAATTCATACTGTCAAAACTCATGCTTTCCCTATTAAGGGTGAAATTCCAACCTTTATGCATTCCCCTAGGATTCATTTTAAGTTATCGGGGTTTTATCCTTAATTCCACCTTTATAAGATACTTACACTCTTTCATGGATAGATCTAGTTATATATACTTGATAGATTACCTTATTCAATCATTCTCACTTCGATAGTCTATACTTAATTTCACAATAGCATCCTTATTCAAACTGAGGTCAATCCATATGGCCTCCAAAAGATAACAACGGTTTTTTTTTCGCTTTGCTTGCCTAATTTGGTAATGACAACAGGGATGTTCTGGTAGATATTGGTCGTGTTCAACGTAAACTTCTTCTTAATAATTCCTTATTTACTTTTTTTGTTTATCTCAACAGTCATCTTAATGTTGGGATATCTTTCATACCTAATATCTCCCTTTCTGGGTATCAAGCCACCGGTCTTACACTTCACATTCTTGAAGGTCACTTCCTTCATCCAAATTTCCTAATTTCTTACTTCCTTGTCTCCTCAGTCTATCCGCGTCTCATTATTTATCCTTCGAACTATCTCAAGGTTTCCTCGAATCCTCCCAACTTACAGGGGATAAAATATATGTATCTCTTATGCCTTCAACCATCAATTTTAACTCATGGTGAATCACCCTCATCCTGATGATTACATACTTTTCTATTTCTATTGCTATGAGTCTTTAGGGTTTCCTCATACCCAACTCCCTTATCATTCCTCAAACTCTATTGCCTTTATATTCCTTTCCACTTCAGTTTCTTTTTATTTTCCTTTCTCTTATCATTATTTCATGAACCAACACAACATAAGCATTGATTTCAAACATCTCGTCATTCTGGATTCGTGTCCTCAGAACGAATCTTGACAACTTTTACAACTTAGATTCATAATTCATCATACTCGTCTGCCTTTGTTCTGGCTCTAAAGCTTTTACACTATCTCCATAACCTTGGGAAGTACTTTCCTGAAAACAATTGACTGAACTTAAATCAGTTTATTATAATCTCTTGCTCCGTGCCTTCCTTGGCCTTTCACCAGCGGGTGGCCTCTCTCTTAGGAGGGTAAGTGACAAAAACAGTCTTTTGTGATTCGTCAATCATTTAGAATCTCCAATGATTCCTATATTTCCTTTAGCCAGGCTCTTGCCTCGACTGGGTCAGCTTGTTCCTTGGAACTCTGAGAGCTTAGCGACTTAAAGGTCCTGAAAGAATTTCTCACCGCATTGTTTCCTCAGGGTGGTGGTTAGGGATAATAGTCTAATTTCTGTCTAGAAAGGTCCATAAATTATCGTATAGGAGTACCGTCTCGGGTCTCCTTTCCTTACTCGACTTCTGTTTCTTTAGTCTGAACATTCCCTCCTCATCCCCATAATCGGGGTCATCCTACATGTTTTAAATCCTCATTTTCCACTTCATTATGTTATGGGTTCCTTCTATCTTGATGGCGACCTCCCTGACTATCACGTTCAGGGTTTGCTCTAAATCTTATTCCTCAAACTAGCTTTCATCTAAGATCTCATCTTTAAGCTCTTGAATATTTGGAACCCAAATTCTGTAGGAATACCTCATTATTCCCTTGTCATCTTTCTCGGTATTAATCTCTTATCTATTTGTTGGCTCTCTGCCTTCATTCATCACTTTTTCTGGCACAATATGTTCTTTTCCAATAATTCAGGCTGTATTGCAATCTCAAACAGCTTTTCGGTACCGGCTCCAGTTACCTTCACTTCTATTTCCATTTTCTCAAAATCTCTTATAAACTCTCCCAAAGACATTATCATCCTGAGTCTCTCCTTTATACTAAGGGCATCAGCCACCACATTAGCTTTCCCCGAATGATAAAGAATCTCCCAATCATAATTTTTGATTAGCTCTAACTGCCTCCTCTGGCGTATGTTGAGCTCTTTCTACGTAAAAATGTACTAGAGCTCCTATGGTTTGTGTAAATCTTGCACTTCTCTCCATACAAGTAGTGCCTCCAATCTTTAGGGAAAAACTATTGCCACGAGCCCAAGCTCATGGGTGGGGATATCGAATTTTATATTCCCTTAATTGTTTTGACACGTACGTGATTACCTGTGTTGTATAAGAAGCACCCTAATTCCTTATGCGAAGCGTCACTACACATCACAAAATCTCCTTTTCCATTCGGCAACGCCATCATAGGGGCCGTCACCAATCTTTGCTTCAGTTCTTGAAAGTTGTTCTCGTATTTCTCTGTCCATTCGAACTTCTCAGTCTTACGAGTAAGCGCGTTAAAGGGGCTACAATCTTTACCAAATTGAACGAACCTCCGGTAGTAACCGGCCAATCCTACCTCTGGTAGTCGCCCTAACCATAGTCATCAATTCCTCAGTGGTCCTTTATTCATTCTTGTCAGGATCCTCCACGGGATTCTTCTCAGCAACAATCCGTTCTAGGACAACATCCTCAACCGCTACATCCTCAATATGAACATCATTCGGTACCGCGTTAGGACGCTCTATCGGATCCATAATCTGATCTCTAATAAGTAATAAAACATCATCACGTTGTTGTTCCTCAACCTCAGGGTTCGGAGTCCCGCTACCATATACGATAACGAACTACGCTTCTATCACGATATTTATAAGGGTTCCCATAAGGGTTTTAACTGTCAGTACTACGTTAGGTAGTCCGACTATGAACTTGGCAAGAGTTCTTATTATCTTAGTGAACTTATTATTTTAACGTCATATCATCTCTGAGGTTTATAACGCTTAGCTCTGATACCATTTCTGTAACACCCCCAAATCCGGGGTCGGGGATCCAGGTTGTCACGAGTTCCATTTCCCTTAATTACACCCAATCTTAATAAACAATCAACTACTCCGTACTGTGACCCCACAATATACATACACACGCCACAAGTTACAGTCTCAGAGATGAATACCAAAAATAACACAAGTCATTTTATTCCACATTATAAGCCATTACACCTCAAGAGGGTTTCTGAATAAATTTACATTTCTATGCCATTATTACAATTCATATAGATACATAAGTCCGGTACAACAAAAGTTGAAAGCCTAGCCTACTGGTAGTTCCTACCTCAGCTACAACGGCATCAACGCCTACAGGAAACTGCGGAACATTTCCTAACCGCACACGAATTGGGAGTTTGATCCTGTTCATCTTGTCTATCTATTGTTGTGTGATGAAAGAAGAAAGCAACGGTGAGCAACAAGCCCACCGAAATATTATGTATAATGAATAACAATATATGAGCATTCTCATAGCACTCATGAAAGTCTTGGTCAAGATGAAATGAACCAAGTTGATATCTTAACACGACCAAGTCGCAAAATATTCAGTATATATATACATATATACTTTTAACAATCTTTGAAATCCTCTGACATGTATAATATACACAGAGTTCCAGTTTATAACTGTATAAAAATATTGTTACAAGGTGATCTCATATATCTAACCTTGTCTCAACATTTTTCTGAAAACCTTTACCATTCATAAGATAATCATTAACTAGATATAAGTTGAAAAGATGAAGTTACAAGATACTCCAATATACTTATATCTTTTTCTGAATACTACTTGAACTACCACCGTTCAAGGTATAAATAGTTCATCCCATAGATGAAGCTACATGACAAAACTTGTATAGAATCAATCTTTGAAATATCATCAAAATGAAATGAAGTTACGAGATACTACATTTGATGAAAACATCATTTTGAAAACTCGACCCTGCCAACACTCAACAATCGCCCAGCCGTAGCCTTTCTATCGAAGTGCTCTGGGTAGTGTTGCAGAAATATCCAATTGGATGTTGAAATCATTACGGGAGTTTGCCGCGCCAGGAAGACCACTTACGATGATCAGTCGCAATAGTGCAACCCCACCATTTTCTACATGTAGAGGAGAACAGTCGGATTTACTTGTCAATCGAACCCTGGACTCCTAAGGAATGGACCGTCTTAGCGGAACTTCCGGGCCATTGGGGCCAATAAATAAGGCTGGGCCGGTGCCACTTGACCACTTACGCCCTCCTAGTTCAGATGAAATCCATGACTCTGAAACGTAAAGCTCGTCTCCCCTTTCCCCAGGTAGGAACTTGTTGATACGACTCCACCAAGAAGTCGCATCTAGTTGGAAAGAAAAACTCACCGATATTTCCCCGGCGATGCATGTTAATGGATTAACTTATTCCAAGAATTTTACTTCCCGAGTGTTGGGTAAGTAATCAAAAACTCTTTTATCAAAACAGCAACCTTGTTGCGAATATAAGAATACATCACGGAGCCGGATCCCTCAGATTTTTGAGCGAGTATTTAAATCCCCTTCGAAAGGAAGATCTTAAATTTGAAAACGAGTTTTGGGATCCGCTCTAACTTTTAAAAGCATTTTGAAGACTCGAAAACATTTTTAAAAATGTTTGGAGTAATGCTGATTTAATAAAATAAATCAGTCCCGATATATTAGAAAATATCTGAATATTATTTAAATAATATTCCCACAAGGATAATCCTTATAAAAATAATTGAAGTAGAAGTTTTAAAACTTATACTTGAAATGAATAATAAATAACCAAAGATATACTTATACGAAAGTACGATCTTTATTTGAATAATCGAAAATAAGTTTGATTATCGAAACATTATTCTTTAATAAAAAAAATAATATTATTTAATAAAAGAAGCGGAGTCATAAGTCCTCGAATGAATATTCAAAATAATATTCATTTAATAAAATAAGTGGAGTCCTAAGTCCTCGAATGAATATTCAAAATAAAATTCATTAAATAAAATAAAGTTATCGAATAAACCTTATTCGATTAATAGTTTTGAAAACTATATCTATATATATATAAATAAATATATATATATTATACTCGGGAACATCGACTCCCGGTTTAAAAAATGTTCACCTTTGGGTCCCCTATACTAAGGGTATACGCAACGACTGCTTATCTCTAACATAGGTATTATGCAACTTATGAGCATTTAAATCAATAATTAGATATCAAGATTACGAAACGGACATGCATATATACCATATCAGCATGCTCCAATATATCGCAAAATTTGTTAATAACAATCATGCACTTATCACAAGATAATGCATATATATATATATTTACATCACAACAATAGTATAACGGGTAGAAAACTTGCCTGAGTGCTCCGGGGTAGACTTAAGCTTAGAGTGGGTCCGGTAACCTATGAACAACAACATAAGCCGGAATTAAACCACGGTCGCTTAAGAAACTAGACTTTAACCAATTGAACCCTAACGTTTGCTTATGGTCATTTCTACGCTTAACAAATCACATAAGTCGTTCGAGTACCCTCGGCTCCACTATATTTAATAAATTAACCGTTACGAATTTTAAGGCGAAGCTTTTGCAAATACCCTACCAACTGCCTAGTCCACTTTGCATAATTGTTTCATACTCCAATTACTCATTTAAGGGCCTTAACCAAGGTTTCAAAGTAAGGCGAGGGGTAATGGTTCGTTCGCGAAATGCCGTTACTTAAAACGGTCGTTTCTCCTAAACCGTACATCGGATTCAAGCGAACCACATATCAAAACGAAGCTCGTAACATGAACTATCTAAAAATGGCAAAGGTTAGAATCTTTCAGTGAGTTCACGGGTCCTAAAGTAAAGAACAGAATAGTTAAGGAAAATCGGGCATTATGACGTTTATGTTTACGCAATTTCCAATTTAATTAACACTCTAAATTATCATCAATTCACTCACAACCACCAATACAACAATATTCAACCATCATACTACAAACTCAGTCCCCAACTCCAAGTTTTCCCAATTTATCCAACCAATCAAAGACCTAATATTCAAAACCAATACAAATCCACCAAAACTACTTATATTCAAAGATCAAGCCTTAATACTAACAATGCTTCAATAAAACTTAATGGAATCATAAAATCAAAGCTAGGGTTTGAAGTTGATACCTTCCTTGGTAGGTGTTAAGTTGATAGGAAGCCTTAGGGAGTCTTAATTTAACCTCCTACAAGCTTGATATTTCCAAAGAAATCAAGAACACAAAGTTAGGTTTTGAAGTTTCTAAAAGTCCGATTTAAAGAACTGTAAAAATGAGGGTCTTAACATGCTTATTTGGACGAGACTTGTGAACAAGAGTTGTAGGTCATCTCAATACCTTTCTAACGAGCTATAGAACACAATATTTGAGTGAGTATTGAAGGAGATATGGTAGTTTTAAGTTGCTGCTCTGGTTTTGGCCGAGAGCAAGGGAAGAAAAAGTGAAGTAAAAATATTTCTAGTTTGATTAAATGATTTGTGTGGTGTTTAGCTTGGTTACTTCCTTTTGTTTGTTTAATTAAATTGTTACCATGGTAAAAATTGTGTGGCTTATAATCAACCAACAAATCCTTCCCATTTGGTCATGCTTATGTCATCCACTTATGTCATCTTCCCACACTTGTCTTCTTCTTGTTGGTGTGATTACATCATCATCATTAACCTCTTTGATTAACTCCTAATTACTTGGCTAATGATCGCTGATCTGTTATACGGTTCGCTTAACTTTCGTTCTTGTTTATCGTTTGAGGGATCATACCCGAGATTTTATTACTTGGGTTCCCTTAACCTTTCTCAATACATGATATTCCTTTTATGATCCCCTCTTATAATCCTTGAATTTAAATCATTTTTATCCTGTTACCTTATACTCAATTCTTTCGGTATCTGGTGGATTTCTGGGAAAAATCAAAGTGTTCGAATTTGGATTCTAACGATCTTTACACACACTTATATACCATATAGAGTACTAATAAGACCTCAGAATATCCATAAAAGAACTGCTACATTGTTTGGCATGAAAAGTTTTCTTATTCAGCATAATCAGCAAAATCACTATTCATAAGGTTTACAAAAAGTCCAAAATTTTTGGGGTTATTACATAAATGCTTAGCCTGAATCTACCTTATGAAGTAACTTATGATTATTATCAAGAACTGCCTTTTGGCGTTGGCTATACGCTTGTTCCGGGCATCCATCATATTTTATTCTCATTATCTTTGTCATCAGCCATCGTCTCCGACCGATATAACCTAAATAGGATACGTTTTGAGCGACAGCCTTTGCCCCCCGAGCATAGCTTACGGTTCTTCTTTCCTTCAAGGCCAACTCCATTTTTCGGGGTTTCGGGCATTTCAAGTAAGGAATCACGAACTACTTTTTTCATAAAATCCTTGCAATCAGATTGAAGCCTTAAAGCTTTTCCAATATTTTTCATGCTCTCATGGTATCGTCGGGTCACCGACCAGTTTTGGATTAAGTCACCTAGGCAACAAGTCCTTACACGTATCGGTGCTATCAATTTTGTATTAGTTTTTGGTCTTCAGGACTTAGAAGTCGTTACACGTATCCTACCTCGAAGGCATACCTTGTAGTATTTAACATCATCTTGTGGTGCATCAGCACTTCAAATACCTCTCGGAGGTGTTTTATATATTCTGCCTTATCTAGGCTCTTAATTTTATTTTACCATAGACTCTCATGGTCTTTCAATAGAGATGCTTAAAAAATTTTACTTTCTAATATTTGGTAGGTGGCATCTGATTTTTCAAAATAAAAGCAGCAAAAAGATACATAATATTAAAAAGTTGGTGAGGAGTGGTACCTTAGTAATTTTGACCTTATACTCAGCTTATTATTTTATGGTTTCTCACCTGCCAAAAAAATTCCTCTTCATTCTCCAGATCCGCTGTTGGATTTCCTCCTTGCTCGTCGGCCTTTCAGAATTCCATGTCTTCTATTGGGAGGGCCTGCCCCCGATTCCATCAGGCCTTTAATCGTGGCAACATAACATAAAATGCAAGTTGGGAATCAACGAATCTCATTTTCCAAGAATCTTTCAGAGTTTTGTATCATAGTGTGACGATCATCGGGTCTTCATAGAGGAATTGCATCCCTTCTAAATCAAAATCAACAAAGTTAATGGAAATTTCCACTGTCGCTTCTTATGGTGTACTACCTTTCGGGCACAAGATTTCATTGAGCTTCTTCAAGTCCCATCGGTCGTTAGTCTTCTAAAGATCATATTGATTACTGGCACTCGGGGATGCGTGTTTCTCTGGAGTATCTTATTCTCCCCTCTTATTCTTTATAATATTTCACTTTATTGCTTCCTTCACTATCTTGGTGAACCTATTCGATATTCCTCTCTGGACTAGAAACTCAGTTTTATTCCTTAGCTGACGGCAATCATCGATGTCCTCTTCATAAAATCATGAATACAAATTCTTGTTCCTCTCTTTAGGGTTGACGCACGGTGGCTTTAGCCATCGACCATTTTATCTTTTCATGTTTATCAAGATTCGGCTTGTTGGAGCATTAAAACGTGCATACTTGGTGAACTTTGGTTCTCTGTTGTTCTTTCTCAGGGGAGAGTCTCCATCAGGGATACTTATCATTAGCACCACACTTTTGATCCTTCTTCTGCTTCTAGTCATTATTTTCATCGCCTCCTATCAAGGGTCAAATTCTTCTTCATGTTGTTTTATTTTTTTCTTCCCACTGTTACAATTTATGAATGCTTTTCATATTGGTTTCGGCCAATGATAACTTAAAGTTAACATCCCAGGCTCCTTGTTGGACTATCACTGACATCCTATTACTCAAGTATATGTTGATCATGGGTTTTCTTTAAATCGGTCTAGGTCATACAAGGATTCTTTCTATCCTCGTTTCATGTTCTTGGGGATGCAGTGTAGCTTATGCACTTTTGCACCATTATTGACTCCCCCCCGGGGTTTAGGAAAATGCCATGCTCCTTATCAGTCGTGCATTGACTGTTGTAGTAGAGAGGTTGTAAACTTTCTTACGTGGTTATTCGGATTACTAAATCCATCATACGCCCATATTGGGGTACCTTTAGCTTCCTTGAAATATAGGTATTCGTACTTTCTTTCATGGAGAGATACGCGGGATTATTCAGACCTTCAAGGGGCATCAAATTTTTGGGATCAATCCTTGGAGTTTTTGTCTTCCTTCTTCATGGAAGTCCGTTTGAACCAACTATATCTGGTAATCGACCCTCGGGGATCCAGGATTTCCAAATTTTGCAAGTAGTCGAGCTTGTTGTTCCCTTTTCAGGTTTCTTTTTCTCCATTAAATCGTGAGTTTTATGAGATGAATATTCGCTCTTCATCATCCTAAGCTTGCGGTCCTTGAGCCCCTCGAGGCTTAGGACATCCTCCTTCAGTCGGTTACTTCCTGAACGTCACCTTCTTGGAGTGGCATCCTTATCACTTCAGATTTTATCATCCTCTATATAGGGACTGTAATAATCACAAATTTGATCATTGATGGGTTTCAATCCTTGAACATAAAGTGGTGTATAGCCTTTGCATGGTTGATGTTGAATTCCGCTTCCTTGGTCATAATCTTTGAATCCATATCCCAGATCATCCAAAGTTTGAGAGAGAAGAATATTGGTAAAGCTAAGATCTCAACAACCATCTGAAATTGGGGATTTAACCCTTAAACTTGAGGATTGTATCTTTTGAATTTAGGGATCTTAAATCGTCCCTTCTTTTTCCTAACGCATCTCCAAACTTGTTAAGTCTTGTTGATGTGCTCCTCATGAGCTCGAATTATTTTTTGTAATGATTTCAGAAATCATCCCTTCGTGCCCTCAATTCTGTGAACGTATTCTGACAATGGGCTCTGTGTTTGGTCGTCTCCTTCTTAGCTTGGTCTCCTTACAAGATGGACTATCACTTTCCGAGGTATTGGGATAAAAAAGTCTCAAAATCTTTTACGAATGGGGCTCAGCTTTTGCAAATACCAGAATTCATACTTCTAATACGGTCGAATCTGAAGTTTACTTTAATCAGGTAGGTTAGGGCTCCTCCTAGATGAAAACATAATTTGTTAACATCTGAAATATGATTGGGGATTTACCCTTTGGTCTTCCACTCCTTGAGATTGGGTATCGGTCCCTTGAATCAGCATTCGGGTCACAAGGAATCCCATAATTACAGGACTGGCTTCTTGATATTGTGATTGAAAGTTGCGATATGGTGGAGACGATAACTTGAGTTGTGGCTGGTAGATCATGATTTCTCTATGATTCATGATTTTTTGGGGTTCTCGAATGTGTACTTTATGAGCACAAATCTTCTTCTTTATGATTCGGGAATTCATCCTTTCACGTCTTCGGGGCTAAAAATGCCCTTTGACAACAGGTTCCTCAATCGGCTACACCCTTCTTGGGGCGATCTCCTCTGCATATGAACGATCACTACCCTCGATATGGGGATCATAGAAATCATAACTTCTTCCTTCAATAAGGTTTAGCCCTTACAAATGCTAATGTTTGTACTCCTTATGTACTCGGTCTTGCGTTCTTCCTCAAAATTTTACATCCCGTAAGGTGGGTGACCATTCACCCTTGATGGAAGCACAATTATTAACATCTGAGATTCGGGTGTTCATTAGTGAGAGCATCATCTATAGTTTGGGACTCTTTTCTTAATTATGCATCCCTTAAGGTTGGAGACCGTTCTTTGATTCAGCAGTTGGGTAACGGGGATCTCCATCCCTGAGAGATCAGTTTCTCGGATATTGAGGTTTGACTATGGTGAAAACTCAACAATGGATGCGACATTGCGTATTGCAGCAAGAGGTTTCTCAGTGCTTCTTCATGATTTCATGGTTGTCATCTTCTTCATGCTTTCCTTCACTTTGATATACTTCCCGACCCTATCTTGAAGCTGTAACATGCTCTCAGGGGGGGCACTTAGCTAGGACATTTTGAAGAATTTATCCCTTGTTCCCCGATGTAGTGCTATCATAGCTACTTTTTCATCAAGGTCTGGAACCTTTAAGGCCTCCTTTGTGAAACGGTTCAGATAATCTCTCCCTTTGCTCCTTGCACAATACTCATGAGGGATGTCAAACATTTTTCATGTACTCTCCCACTAATGAATTGCTAGATAAAGGCTTGACTTAGATCTCCGAAGGATCCAATAGAATTTGGTTGCAAACGACTGTACCATCTTTGAGCCATTCCCGACAGGGTTTGCGGAAAGGCCCGACACTTAATAGCATCGTTCATGGGATGCAACAATAGTGCATTAGAGAATGTTCTAACATGGTTAGCGGGATCCCCAGTACCATCATATGATTTGATGGTGGGCATCTTAAACTTCCTTGAGATGTGGGCATTCATTATCTCTTCATTGAACGGTGGAGTTGGATCATCAGGATCTCCTAGGGGCAGAAGGTCACTTGGATTAACCCTTGGGACAACAGCCCTTCTTTGAATTGGACCATCCAAGTCTATGATTAGAGGAGGATTTCTCCTCCTCAGAGGTAGTCGGGGTCTCGGGGTGAGTTGCGCCTCTAGATCGTGCTTCAGCCTTTAGATCTCAGCTTTGTGAGTTCTGATCCTCTCTTGTACTTCTTGGGGATTTGCCCCTCGGGTGCTTCTGGGGCGGGTTAACATCAGGCATTGGTTCTTTACCAGCACGCCTCCTTATCGGAGCTAAATCGTCATCCGAAGATTCGGAGTCTCTTTCAGTGTAAGGTCCAGAGAACTCTTGGTCCTTCGGAATAGGAGCCAAATCGCGTATATAGGGGGTGTCTGCTCTTGTGCTTCACTCCGATTAGCATGTCCACTTCCTCCAACCTCAGGGTATAGGGGCATCCCATAAAGGGGGTTGGTTGTCATAATTGTTCAATATTCATACCCAACGGGTTGAGGATTCACAGGTGCATGCACCTGCTGAAATTGGGAATTCGTTCTTTGAGGAGTCGGGGGATTCATCCCTTGTGGCTGAGGCTCAGCTTCCCCTATCAGGGTTCCTCCTTGGGTGGAGGCGTAGGATGAGTATGGGGTATCTCTACCATTGGCAAAATCGTTTGGGTCGTCCCAGCTGGTGTTCCTTCGGGGGCGTTGCTCCCGCTCCATGTTCTCACCATGGTTGTTGTTATACTTTCCCACAGACGGTTCCAAATGTTATGGATAAAAAACATGTATTATTTATTGCGTGTATTTATTGTTAGGGTTTGATAAGCTTCAAACTTTAATGGTTGTGCTTGCATTTCGTGTCTTAAATCCGCCCTCACAAGATGCCTACGTACCTTGGCGTATGCCATGGATCAAGCCAAAATGTAGTTCTTGGTGATGCTTTCCCTCGGGGCTATGGAAGCGTGAGCTCACCAAGGACGGAGTGACTTTCATGTCCTTCAAGGGCTGAGTCTAAAATGTCATTCCATGTAATGGCCTCATGGCTTGTAGGATACCTTCACGGCTTTGTGACGTGTGGAGCTCTTATCCCAAAAAAATGTCCTTCTGAAGTTGAAGGGGTAAGACCCTTTATATAGAGGTTTAGAGTCTAGGAATTAGGGTAGAATTGGGTGACTTGGTGGACAAGTCTCCTTCTTTGATCGGACTTTGGAGTCCTAGAAAGCAAGAATTAGTTTCCTTCTGAATTTAGCTTGCTTGGAGGCTATTTCTTGTAGAAGTAGTTACTTATTTGAACACATTCATTGGGCTGTTTAATTAGCCCCCATATTAATTATGAAATTAAATAATTAGGATTTTGGGCCTCATTAACTGGGCTTTTCCCTTTGACTAAATCAGGTCTAATTAATGCGACATTAATTCTGCAATTAGGGTTATTTTTATTCCCTATCAGTATCAAAAAATGTGTGTACCTCTGTCTCAAGATGGCGACATCAAGCTAGTCAATATTGATAAAGATATTTGTTGAAGGCAGATTTCCTATACGAATTATGCCTTTTTGAAATAGATAAATCAACTCACGTTAGAAATGCTTGCCATGAAATACATTATACTACAAATATTCGGTTTATAATAAAAATAAATTAAATGTAGGAAAGCAAGAAACTTCACCATTGTAAATGTTGATGCGGACAGATGCAAGGATGACAATTTTCAACTTTGTTCCTATATCCTGGTATAAAGACTCAGTATTTGGTGGTAAATTACCCACTAAACAAACACGGTGCTGTCCTAAAATTAAAATATGGACATGAGAATTTGACCTTGAAGAACAAAAATGTAAGACGATGAGATTGTACTCATCTGGATTAGATAAATATAATATAGGATTTCTTACTCTCCATCATTTAGTCTGAAGCGCACCATAACCCTTGAACCAATAATTTGCTCAGGATTGTTCGCATTGGTTATAAGTCCTCGACAACACTAATAACATCTGTTTAAAAATTTAAAATCATCAAGATGAAAAGTTTACAATTCGTGTGGGTCAACGTTTAAAATGTTGTAGTTGTAGAATAAGCAGGCATCTCATCGTCATTAGAATTCAAAAGAGCGTTGGCTATAGAAGACAGATGAGTCAATTCAAACTTGTGGTGAGGAATCATGAGAGTATACACCGGCACCACATCCACAGTAGTGATAGGAAGGAACCGTATGCAGATTGTGGAACGTACAGGCCTATACAGACCAGTTGCAGGCATGATACCTATGTTCTTTATAAGGTATTAGGTTCCTGGATTCAACAGTCCAGCAAATTGATTCCAAATAGTAGGTGACACAACTGCAACCATGTGTATATTCTATATTCAAAATAGAGTTTAAGCATCATTAATGGATATGAAAATACAACCGTAGTACATTGAATTCATTGCAACAGATTAAAATTAAACACACCTCACAGTCCAACAAAATAAGATTATGCATCGAGACCTCTTTAAGACCATTAATTGATCTCCACATTCTTGTCACTCTAACTTTCAACGTCCAGGAAACTTGAGTGGCATTCAGATCAGACAAATGTTGATGTGTTGTGCAAGACATGCTTGTACTACAACAAGACTAAGTCAATTTGACAACCCTAAGTAAGTTGTATTGTAATCTAAATTTGCATTTTGTATTGTAACATTTAAGTGTGTAAAAGTGAAAATAGATTAGACCTCTAATAAACAATTTTAAGCCTAAGAATAAGCTCTGAAAGAAGATCATGAAGATCATGCCTCAGAGAAAGTATGAAGAAGCTTGGAGTTGAATAAATCTATTTTGTGAAAAATATTCTAAGTCAAGAAGTCTACAAGTCACAAATTATGTGTTATAGAGAAGTCATTCGAGAACTTTAGAATGACTTATCGAGAATTCAAGAAAAGCTACTAGAGAACATAGAGATATCGACAAGCCAAATTGAAGACCTGAAGATTGGAGATATCGACAAGTCATTTCTTCACTAGAGAACTCTGGAGATATCGATAAGTCAAAATATCATTAGAGATCTATGAGATATCGATATGTCAAAATATCATTAGAGATTTCTAAGATATCAATAAGTCAAAATATCACTAGAGATCTCTGAGATATCGATAAGTCTATTTATCACTAGAGAACTCGGAGATATCGATAAGCCAAAGTGAAGACATGAAGATGAGAGATCCCGACAAGACAAATTCTCCTATAGAGAACTCAGAGACCTCGATAAGTCAAAACAACTATAGATTGATTAGAGATCTCGATAAGTCATTATACTTAT